>NC_143436.1:24010921-24318289 GCF_987193195.1 Phasianus colchicus
TTATTCCTGAAAAATAATGAGCTTCATATTACTGTTACTGAAACACCAAGGTTCTCAAATATATGAGGGCTGCTCTGAAAGAAATACTTCCCATTTCATTTTGTTGCGCCATGACATCGGAGGATTTTGGTGCTATGGCAGAAGAGGTTGAACCTTCCCACCAATATTCTATTATGTTCTGCTGCCATGTGACAGATGGCAGAAGAGGGGCAGCCTTACAAATGGTATCTGACATGGAAGTGCAGATGAAGCAAAGGTGTTATTGAATTCTTTCACGCAGGAAAAATTGCACCTATTTCTTGATTCATGTTGAATGTTTGTAGAGACCAGCAGAGTGAAGCAGTGGGTGGTGCATTTCAGCAGTGATGACTGAGACGGTGGGATGATTCCACTGGTACAGTCTTTTCAAGCACAGCATGCAAGCTCTTGTTCACTGCTGGTGAAAATGCACAGCTACTGAGGTGAATATGCTGGAAAATAGTGTTCTGTAGCTGATAATGTGCTATGTTAAATATTGTTATTGTGCTTTTCGTTGTAATTTCAATAGAAATAAATAGGAGGCATTACTTTTGGACCAACGTAAGTATTTTTAAAGCATGCAAACATAATAAATAGTAACTTATTTACTATATACCACAAAAAAATTTACAGATGTTACACAACATGTGGAGAACAAATATTAATTACTGAACTTATTAAGTAATAAATGCTGATATATGCATAAAAACTATAACAATCTAGTGGAAGTGATTGCAATGACTTAGCACTCACATAAAAATGTTGCTGCCTGGATACATTTCATAACATGCATTTTGTGAAGTATTCTGCTGTGTTTGTTGTTCACGTTCTCTGCCTTGACCAATTCAGAACAGCCAGTGCTACTCTAACTTTAAACATTTGAATCGTGTCAGAGCGCTCACTTACAGGAAATACAGCATTATACAAATGATGACTAGCCCAATTGTGAGCAATCTCTGCTCATTTTTGCTGCATGGGAAAATTCATCAGGACACATCATTTTGTCCTTGGTATTTACCACAACCTCTTTACAAACCAGAAACACTGTGGATATAGAAGATTTTCTTCCCTAGGTACAACGTATCTTTACTTTATTCTATCAAGAATTATGAAATATAAGGGATTTTGTTATTTCAGGAGTCATGTGTCCTCTACAATTTTTATTCTGTTCTAAGAAGCTATTTTAACAACATAACAATGAACACTGCAAGTTACTTACTGATTGATAGAGCCTGGTCCTGAGGCAGATGATTCACTGAGGACCTCAGTTATAAGTAGAAGTTTGCTTATAGCTTCTTTCATGTTGTTAAAGGCTTGCTGGGGAGAACTGCTTTTGAAGAACATCTCAAAAAACCTTTGCAGCTGTGAAAAAGATTACATGTATTTGTGAACATTTACCAGTTTAACTAAACCAGTGCTTAAGGTCATAAATTATACGGCTGGTAGAAGTCAAAACTGCATTACAATGTCAATTTCAATTGTAATTCATTTGCACAGTAAAGAATGGCATGAAAAGCACCACACAGCACACTAGCAAAGAAGGAGCTTTAGTTTACAAATATTAGAAACAGACTTTAAAGCAATGCATTTAAAAATTATTGCTCACAGTATAAGCTTACTTTGAGAAAACCCTTTACTATCAATTTGTTTCAGGCAAAAGAAATCTAACACTTATTGCTCCAGCAGTAGGCAGTAGCACAAGCATAGGAAAAGCCTTTTCTGTTGTTAACATACTATGCCAAGGGCTATCCACTTGACCTTGACTATTAATTTTTACTCCAGGTTAACAAATTCTAAACAGAACCAGTCATCACAACCACTGCAGCCATCACAGACTATATTTTGGCTAGACTCTTGCAGATACTGAGGATTTTAGCTATGTGAATCCTTCCAGGGACATATTCACTGTCCTGAATAACACTATTATCTCAACTGCTTTAATCACTCATGAAAATTCATCCTCCTTATCACTTCAGGTAGAAATCTAGGGAAAGAAAACTAGAACAATATAGTATACCAGTGAAGAATGGGACACAGGCAGATTTTGTTGCATCAGAGATCTTGGTGCTAAGAAAGGATCTGTCTTTGAATCATGTTTTCAATTATTCAATTAATTCAATTATTCAATTAATTAAAAAAAAATAACTATGTCAAACTGTCAGATAATTTAGTAGTAATTAGTATAAAGCAGATATATTTATATTGTATAAAAGTACTGTTTTCAGATATAAAGCACATAGAGTACACATGGAACATGTTTTCTACAAATATTCAGAAAATACAAATTTCTGAATGTTTCCAGGAATTTGTCTACTAAATTGAATTAGAAATGCCATTATGTGTTTTCTACTATCACCTACTTATACATGTCCCAGTGGCTTCTGTAGGCAACCCCACTGGAGACTCATGTGGCTGGCATGTCCTGCAGATAGATTTACAAAGATGGCCTTTATTAGAAGTCTGTAGCAAGGTTTAATGTGATATTTTGGATCTACAGCATGAGCACAGAATCAGAGAACTACAGGATGACCAAGGTTAGAAGGCACCACTGGCACCAGAAGGAACCATCTGGTTCAACCTCTTCTCAAGCATGGACACCCAGAGCAGGTGCTCAGGACTACATCCAGGTGGTTTCTGAAAATCTCTATGGAGGGAGCTCCACAGTCTCTCTCAGGAACCTGTGCTAGTGTTCCATCATCTATGCAACACACAAGTGCTTCCTGATAATTGGATTGAACCTCCTGTGTTTCAGTTTGTGCTCCCTGCCTCTTCTTCTGGTACTGGGCACCACTGAGAAGAGCCTGGCTCTGTTTTCTTTGCACCATCTCCTCAGGTTTTCATAGATGTTGATGAGATCCCCCTCAAGTGTCCTCTTCTCCAGGCTCAATGGTCCCAGCTCTCCCAGCCTCTCCTCTCAGGAGAGATGTTCCATTCTTTTCATTGCCCTGATGGCTCTTTGGACTCTTTCCAATATGTCCATGTCTCACTTGTACTGGGGGCCCAGAACTGAATACAGTACTCCAGCTGTGGCCTTACAGTACTGAGCAGAGGAGAACGTCCTCCTTCAGAAACTTGATGGCAATACTACTACTAATGCAATCCAGGACACTCCTAAGCTCTTTTTGTAGAAAGTGCACTTGCAAACTCATGATCATCTTGGCGTGCATTAGGACCATCAGGTTTTTTTCTGCCAAGCTGCTTTCCAGCTGGGGGAATCCCACCCCATACTGGTGCTTGGGGTTGTTCATCCTCAGATGCAGGACTCTGCATTTCTCTTTGTTGAACTGCATGAGATTCCTGTTAGCCCATTTCTTCAGATTGTCAAGGTCCCTCTGGATGGCACCATGGCCCTCTGGCAAATAAGCCATTCCTCCCACTTTTCTATCACCTGCGAACATGTTGAGAGTGCACTCCACCCCATCATCCAGACCATTAACAAAGATGTGGAACAGACTGGACCTAGCACCGTCCCCTGGGTACACCACTAATTACTGGTGATGCATTATGATGAATTCACTATGCTAACACCAGATCTCTTTACAACATAATTCTACGCACTCTTGTCCACAGAATTTTCTAGATAGTGCTGTAGCCTCCCCATGTGAGCAGAAATACTGCCAAGGAACGCTCGTTTGTGTTGGCATGAATGATTAACTTACAGTTTCTTCAGGCAGCATATTGCAATTAAATGTAATCAGCATTTTCCACTTTTCTTTTTAAAAAACGCTGTATCATTGCCTACAGCCAGGTATGAAAAACACTTAAGTATGGAGCTAATACTGACCCTTCTTTGCTCTTTGTTCTCTTCAATGCCAGTAGCTCAGTCCCGTTGTGCTGGTAAATAACTAGAAGGTAGAAAGTTGGTTTGGCTGTCTACCTGTTCTTATCACATCTGGTTTTATTCTAACAAGCTTGCAGGTATTGCAAAATCAAAGAAATTTGCTCCGTGATCTGGGTGGAAGGTTTTGCAGTGCTTGGGACTCTCCATTCTACTTCTGAGAAGGTTGTTTGAAATGCCAGTAGGAAATGAATATCAACAATATATATTACTAAAATTTCAAAATTAAACTTCTGACTGCCAGAATTTATAAATAAAGGTTGTATATAACCTCAGCTCTGCCATTTGGATATTTGCATCATGTTGCAATCTTGAATTACATTACACTGTATTTTTATGTCATAGAGTTTCCATGTGTACTGCAGTTCCATGAATCTCTAGGGCAAAAGAGCCCCAGAACCAAAATGTAGAAAGAGATTATGCAAGTCTCCAGGTTGCGCTACATTTCAAGGCAAGCAGGAGTACTTGCTTTCCAAAGTCCAAGATCACTCAGCTTTGTTTCTCCTATAGAGTGATACAAAGATTCAGAACGAGAAGCTGAATAGTTTTCACATCAGTTCTGATTCAGATTCATCTCTGATTGAAACTGTCCCAGTTTTGGTGAAGCCCAACAGCAATTTATTAATCAGTTTATATGAAATAAGAAACTAAGAATGAAGATTAACCTCAGTAGGATGAGACAACAAGGTGGTTCATCAGCTTACATCTATCTCCAACGTCTCTGCCAGATCCTGCACGTCATTCACATTGCTGCTAGATTAGCTTTTGCCTCTTCTTTGGTTTCCTATGTCTGTACTGGGTTTCGAGAGGCTAAGTAAGAAGCTGTCTTGCTTTGCTGCAGAGGGTGTCCCTATCAGGAGCTACAGAATTTTATAAGGAGAGGTAGAGGGCAATTACAGGAAAAAACAGCAAGAGGGACAGAAAAAGCCCATTAGGCCATTTGCTCATCTCCACCAATTGGTTCCTAAATACTGCAACACAAAGGATATGCAACACATGTATTTTGAGCCAGAACTGCTGAAAGGCAGGCTGATATGCACTGTTTGCACTCACAGCATGCTGCTGGCTAAAGCAGCAAACTGCTTCCAACACAACAGACCTTGAAATAAAACTGGCTTCACCAAGGAACTGCATTTTAGTTACAGTCCTCCTTGGGCAGATTAGAAAGAAAACAACTGTGCTCAACGGGTCCTCATTATAGGATATCGGGTTTTAGGACAATGTTTATTCTAAGTCAATGACTGAAAATAAATATTTAGACAGCTTGGTTCAGGACCAACAAAGACACCAGAAAAATGCTTCAGGTTCAATTCCAGTTCATGAAAAAATCCTGTTCAAACCAGTTCAGGTTACATTTGACTCTTATGGATTCTACAGAGTTCTCAACACCTAATAGGGAAAATGTAGAATATATGGACTGGGGATAAGAAATGTGAATACCTACAGCTACTTTGAGTTTTTCTAAGTGTTTCCAACACTTAGTTCTGTTCAACTGCAGAACGCTGAAGTCACTAAGCTGAAGGTTACTACAGATGATGACTACTGAGGCACGTTCTCCCACCTTCAGAAGAAACAGACCACCTGCCCAGCAGGGTTCAACCTCATTATTGACTGAGGTTGATTAAAAGCAGCACAGAATAGCAAAAGAGGACAGAATGGAAGAAAACTTGTGACAATCACAGGAATTTAGTCTCTAAGAAAGCTGACCTTTTGCTGGCAGATTTTTGAGTAGAGGAATAGGGATTAAATTTTAGTGGGCTGTAAAACTTAACGTACACATGGACATACACATTGTACAATGACACCTTTGTGTGCAGAACTGCAAGAGTTCTCAGGAGCTTGGAAATGTTCATCCATGTGCTAGATGCATATAGTCAGGGGTATATTCCACATATTTACATAATACCTTTCAGAGAATGTGTAAATCTAGTTAAAGTACGGGGATTGAAACATATTTTCTCCAAAGGCAGTCTGAACTAGGAATGTAATTAAGATGAGTTTTAACTCAATGACCTTTAACTCACTGATAACTGTTTCTCCTTTAGGATAAGCCGTTGGAGAAAAAAAAAAAAAAAAAAAAAAAAAGGGTAACATATTAAATTTAAAATGCTTTTTCTCTACCCACTTTGAATTTTATTTTTTAAAAATCTGAAGCCATTAAAATAAGCCTTATGATTTCAGTGACATGGATTCCTTTGGACCTTCAAAAATACATGGAATCACCAGTGAATGGTCTAAAAGACTGAATAAAAATGCAGTGTAATTGACAAGCTTCATGAACAGACTTAGGGACACTATAGGAGAGCAGAGGAGTTCACAGGGCTGCATGCTATGGTAGCTTAGTAATTCCTTTCAGAAGATTTTCCTCTGGCATGTTCTCTGGAAATGAATTTCTTAAGATGGGTTCTAGGGCAGCCTGGGGCAGCCAGCTGAATAGCTAGCTGAGGATTTGCTTCAGAAAGGTATAAATTAAATCAGACATCTATGTCCCAGTTTCTCCCACCTCCACTCCTTTATTTTAAGAGGCCTATTCAGAGCATGCTGAGGAGCAGACATGGCACGTACACTGTGTGCACTGGGTGTCAGACTCCAACACTCCACAGAAGATGTAAAGGAATTTTACTGTAATGAAAACAAACTGTAGCAATTCTTCTGGGATTGCCTGCTATCTCCATCCCAGCACAGCTTTGCCACATGACAAGTCGAAAAAGGAAGATTTTCCTTAACTAACCTTAGGAATGGCAATAAATGCAAACTTATAACACCTACCTTCACTGACTTAGCTTTCTGTTAATTACACTAGGAGTTCAGAGACGCAGCTCACACACAGACAAATTCACTTAGGTGTCACAGTATGCAAAGGAATGCCACCCTACAAGATTGTGTAGTTTATGTTTAGGTTCTTTTTTTACTTCATTGCACAACTTCAAGAACATGATTTATGTCATCCTGGGGTAGATATTTCAAAATGGTGACATTAATTGCAATCTGAAACTGCTCTGTTCCTCTAGCAAAGAATCTAAACGAGACACTGAAGGCAGGAAGGAGATAAATCCTGGGAGAGCTCATGCAGTCCACCCTTGACAAAAATCTTACGGATAACAAAAAACCTGCGTGACTGGAATATAAAAAATGGTCTGGGAGGGTTTTTGCCCTAAAATGATGATGATAAACCAACAGCAAGAATAAACAGCAACAAGGAAATTATGAGGAAGGAGCCTCATTAAAAAATAATATTAAAAAAGCATGAAAATTTGCAGTGGGGTGGGCTGGGGGAAAGAGGATTTGGATCAGAATCAGCAGCAGGCAAAACTGGTCAGGCACAACCATAATTCAGCCCACCAGCACCACAACTTTTCCTGAAGCATAGGGCTTAGTGGGCTGTCAGCTTTGGCATGGGTCCTATGTGGGTGTACACAAATCTGGAGCTTCCACTTCTCCAGCTAGAGCTGTGTGCAAGCAGAGAAGTGCCCCCAAGGAGAGTGGGGCTGTGTTTGTAACCCTGCTGCCTGTGAGACAGGAGCGCATAGGAGTGGGTGAGCAGTTGGGTGAGTGGGATTAGAACTTCAGAGGGTTATTTATAAGAGGATATTTAAAACATTATTAACATTATGAACATTATTGAAGTATCATGGTTTATCTATTCTATTAGTGATATTGAGTATACTATTAATACCAACCACCAATTAATTACATATACCACTTCTATCCTGATTTTGTTAGAACAATGCGAGCTCATCAGTTTTTCCTGAAATTTTATCCCACCTTTGGAGCTGTAGCCAAGCTCTGAACCTGCACAGAAGGCACGCAGATAGAAGATGAAAGGCCATTGAAGCTACTGAGTAGTTCAGAGCAATTCTGAGGTTTAGACTTTGAGATCTGAGGCACCATATTCTATAGGATTTGCATGAATACATTTTAAAGTGACCTTGATGGTCCTTATTTGCATCAAAACTAGATGAAAGGTAAAGTCATCGGTATCATAGTTGAGAGTAAAGTTTACTTCTGGGGAAGTAAAACATGACCTTTGGTTTCCAAAAAGATATGTCCTATTGAAGTATCAAACAGTGTTCTTTCCAAATTTCTCTACAGCATCAGAGCTGTTGCAGCCTTCCTGATCAGTTGGATTTACAGGTTCTCAAAAGACTCAGTACATTCACCTCTCTTTGAAAATAGCCAAAATGCTTTCACTTGAGTTAATTCAATCAATCTCTTCTAACTTCTTCAGTATAAGTAGTATACTTTCAGTTCACTTTCTATATTCATTATTCTTGATGGATCCATATTCAGAGATATTCCTTCACCAAATCCAAATACTTTGGGGTAAAGGTAATTGATCGCAGATATAGAAATATTCTTTTAGACACAAACAATATTCCCCTTGACTGTATGTGTGGATGCATCTAGATGTCTAAAGTGGCCTGGAAAATATAGACTGGTTCCACACAGAATCAATATTTTGCAGTGAAACTATTTTCTGTATTGCCTGCTAGCACAGGCAAACTTCACCATTGAAAACAATATATAAAAAAAATTTGCAATACAGGTAATGGGAGAAAAATGTACCTATAATCAAAAGTGGTAGTTCTAGAATACTTCACAGAGAAAACAGTGCAGTCATTTATCACAAGCTGATAATGTTAGCATTAGGTATTTCTGTTTATTTCACCCCTGATTTATTGCTATGTTGTGCCATTTCTCTGTACATCTTACATGGCACTTGATGAGGGGGGAAGTCAGGATGTTATTCAGCTGTTTTATGAGTAAATATATATATATTTATGATTATTTTTTGCTCTTTACACATGTTATTGTCAAGAAAGGTCATGTCATAGCTCTGGACAAAATAACCCTTGTCTTTCTTCATTTATCAAGTTTCAGTGGACAGTCACCATTAATTTCAGTATTTGCTCCAGAATATCTTATTTTATTTGCTGGTGGAAAAAAAAACAGAGAAAAGATCACCTGAGAAAACCTTAAAGATCCCTGCTCTCAAAATCAAGTCCAAAAGTTACTGGTGTCAGTGAAAAGCTGCTCACTAGCTTCCACAGCAACTAAATTAGGTCCTTTGAATGGGACTGGACTAAGGATAGTTTTCCAACACAGTATCAATTTTTTAGGGGAAGAGTAAAGATGATTTACTAATGACATTTCCCAGTTTGTTGTGAGAAGCAAATGAGATAATTAAGAGATGCTGAAAGGCAAGTGAAAAAACGAAGCAAGATAAAAGAGACAGTTCTGGGAAAAACACAAAGGCGTGTTTATATTGTTGCTTGGACTGAAGAGCCAGAAGGTCTGTGGTCTAGAAGAAAAGCACAGAGCGAAGGGCATGGATAAAAGTGTCAAGACTTGTTTATGACATATCTACTTGTTATAAAGAACTATCGGTCTAGAGCTCTTAGTAGAGAAACTGTGATGTTCATGTCGAAAAAAGCAGAAAAGAACTCCAGGAAGAATTTTGACTGTATTTGTACAATGCCTTACAGACTGAAATGCCTGACACAGAAAATGAAGAGGGTAGAGAACTGCATAACACGTAAGTCCACTGAAGTTTATTAAACATAAACGTATTCCATTTCCAGTTCAGTGTGTCTTAACTTGCAGGTTATCAGACATGGGTAGAATCTGCCTAGGTACAAGTACCTTTTATGCCAGAAAAGGAATGTCAGTCTAAGCATATCTTTAATGTTCCCCAGTCCAAACAGACTAAATAGGTTCTAAATGATTTGAGTAGAGAAATCAGAGCCACTATGCTATGTTCAGTATCCCAGGAAGATTCTCTGCTTAGGCCTTTTGAAAGAACAGTGAAATACATGTGCTAAGTTCTTACAACACCTAATGCACAAATTTAATTTTATTCCCAAATAAGCCTGCAATCTAATTAATAGTTGATGATAATTTTCTTTTGCATTTGCTCTTGCTAAATGACAGGGCAAGAATGGGTAATCCCAAATTAAAACAAAGGAAAAAAAAATCCTGAAAGTTTCTGCTGTTTCTAACTATTTTGATTTTTATCTGCATGAACGCTTGCATTCTATTTCATATAAAATATGTGAAGTAGTATCAAAATTGGCCACTTGAGGGCAATACTGTAACCTAATTTTCAGCATTCTGCTCTAAACTAGATTTCCATGTCCTATTAACAGACATATTTCTTGACAGTTGAGGGTCCAGCTTTAGCTGCATATATATGTTAAGTATGATAATTATTTTTCTTTACTCAATTTTTCAAATACCTAATATACAAGAAAGAGAATTTTGGTTATAGTGTCTCATACCACAGTAAGATCTGGTTAGTAAACATGCCCATGGCAGGGGGGTTGGAATTAGATGATCTTTAAAGTCACTTCCAACCCAACCCATTCTGTGATTCTATGATTCTGTGAAACAGCTTCAGTTTAGAATGTTTACTTCACTGTGCAACTTGAAAATCACTTTGTAAGTGATAAGCATAGTTTCAGCTAAGGTTATCTAGAGCTATGCTCATACATTAGTCAACTAATTCAAGTCCGGGAGGAACCTGACATATGTTTTTGATGAGCAAATGGACAATGAGAAAGAAAAGGGGCCGTTCAAGGCAGCCTACAACACAGAAAAATCTTCCCAGGTGACACACAGTGTGGCACTACTGAATTCTGCAAAACTGCATCCTTTGTTATGAACTGGAACCAGATTGGGAAAGACTAATGGCTGAGCAAAGGAAGTACTTTATAATGTGTTAAACCTTGAGATAATTAATCATAAATGAATGTCTTACACACCAGCTTCTACAAAACAGAAAATTATTCATAGGTCAGCTTTTTGTTTAATACACATGGATATTTGATTAATATGAAGGCAGTTATTGCACATAGAGATCTCTCCCTTAATTGGTACCATATGTAAAATAGAAAACTTCCATTTTATTATTATTTTTTCAAAGCACAGATGGTCTAAATAAAGAGTTTCCAAATTTCCTCATGGAAATAAGGCTATTATGTGAGTCTCATAACATTTGTGCCATTCTCTTCACTGCATTTCCTGCATCTTCCCAACCAGGGCCCAGATCTAGAGTTGTACTTTTGCCACCCCTTGAGCACACACAAAATCTTCGTGCCAATTCAAGATTTAACTTTTTTCTTATCTGAACTGAGATCCTAAAATCTGCATAATCCAAAAAAAGCTCCGGCAGCTGGTGAGTAAAATGAACTTGAACTCTTCCTGAACTGCCATTTGGCCAATGCTTATTCAAGAAGTCATTATAAAGACTTATCACTCTGATTAGGATAAGCAAATCTGAGTCATAAAAATTATTTACAACAGTCTACTAACAGTGGAGAATAGAGTGTTATTTAACTAATTTAAACTTATTTTTTGTCTTTACGCAGTTTCTGTAAATCATTTGTTGTCATTTGGTACCACATCTCCAGACTTGAAAAATACCTCTGTCACGTATACCACGTTCTGGTTAGTTTTAGCAATCATAAAGGGTTGTTTTGCACGGAAGATCAAATTTTAGACTCAAGATACTGAGTTTGTAGTAGTAAAGATGCACCCTTGTGTTAGTTTGTGGTGGTAAGGTTGAAATTCAGCCAAAGTTGTGAATCTGTTTTTTATCAATAATGGTTTAATTGCATTGGCACAAGAAAATTTGCTGAACAGACGCTTATATACACTATGCAAATCTCCAAATTATTGTGCAACATTATTGAAAGCAATACGTCTATGATATAATACAGCAGATTAAAACTATTCATTTTAAAAGATGAGTTCAATCAGCTACTCTTGGGGAAAGAACACATCAGACAGTAACAATTTTATTCCAGACCCAAGTCTCCCCTATTTCTGTTGTTCTGTTCTCCCCATTTCTGTTTTTATCAACTACTGACATGCTAGATCTTCACAGTGTAACAACTTCCTTTCCTACACACTAGAGCTGACAAAAACATAATGCTTACAGAAGCATTCTGAACCAGATTTACTTGTACAAACACACATAGCTCCACTGCAAAGTCTGGGAGAGGAGATCATGATGCTGGCACTGTATATCTCTCTGGCAACAAGTGATAACTCCACAGAGTTTCCTAGAAACTTGATGTAATCTCATCTCAAAGTTGATCTACAATTGAATTCAAAGAGAATTTTCCCAAAGTCTCTTTCCTGACTGATGCCATCTTTTCTAATGACTCCTGCCTGATGCCTGTGCACCAAGCACAGTAGCCCCTCTGTGATTTTCCCAGTGGAGCTTCTGGCTGCTGAATAAATCCCTCTGATTCCTCCCAGGCTAAACAGTGTGCACTGCTTATGCAGAAAGATAGTCTTATAGACATGCGTTCCATTGTTTTGTTGATTTGTATTTAAAATTCTTCATCACTACAAATGTGCTTTCTGTGGTGCCTACTTTTTGTGTATTTCTTGCCATTTTGACAAGTCTGCCTAAAGCTGTGGAAGATACAACATCACAGCAGCAGTGACAAGACTGGAACTACTGCAGACGTGCTGCTGCTTCTATCTGTCCTTTTTATTGCTTTTTCAGCTGCAAAGTATTCTGTAAATTATCACTGGCACCCCTTTCAGCAGACTTTACTCAGTTGGAATTATTTTACAGAGTCATATCAGAGCCATTAATGACTAATAACCTTCAAAGTACTGTCTACTTCAGATACTGAACACTTTGGTATTTTAATACACAAAACGAAACTGACTTCCAAGGGTTGAAAGAGGGTGTCCACTAGTCTTTTTAAACGTACATAAAGGAAGTGTAAAATAATATCTTTCAGTGGGGTTCTGAAGAGGGAAAGAGAGGTAAGTAGGTTTGTCTCATCTAATTTTAGCCATCTAGAATTTGCCTTGTTCCCTATGATAGTCATAACCCGGGGAAAGAAACAGATCTTTCTAGAAGGAAACCTATCTCATTCCAAAAGTAGTGTCTAAACTGAGATGTTCTGTACCCTAGAGTTGTCTGCTTCTTCAATAACTAGAATTAGATCATGAGCTTAGAGTAGGCATTTAACTTTCACATAGAGCTAAAATTATAGAACATACCAAATTATTAGCATCATCAAGAGTCCTGGCAGTGATGCCACAACGTTCACGCTGATTCAAAGACAAGACCTGCTCCTGTCCTGAGTGTGTTATATGAGCAAGTACACCCATCCTCAGAGGGCTGCTGAAGGAGTTATGTCACCTCTAGAAATCACTGCTACATTGTGACCTTTTTCCTTCAAAAAGGAGCAGCCGCAAACCTACAGTTCCTTCAAAAAGAGCTGCTGTGTGGAAGGACAGTTCCTTGCTGAAAGAACAAAGGAATGGAAAGATACATTTGGAATCCATACAACTGCTGAGGAAACTAGACATGAAGAGAGAGGGGTCTCTCCAGGCACTTGGACATGGCCAGAGTTAAAGCACATGGGATACATCCTTCTCCATAAAACCTACAGACCTTGAGAAGCCACTCTCTCCACAGAATACTTCCTTCTCCTTATTTGGATGTGCCCTGACACTCATCCATTCTACTTTACTGCACCTAAAAAAGAAATCTAAACAAATAATTTAAATATTTACTTTTGTTTTTTACAACACTGTCAATATCCAGGCAAAAGATGTTACTTCATCAGAGCATACTGAAGCTGAGCTTTAGAGAAAACTCCGACTGTGCAACTGCTGTGAAGTTTCACCAGCAAAAACTGGCTTTGAAGCAAGCAAATCCCAGGGCCCTTCATAACCCCCATTGCACAGGCCAGCTCTTCTCTCCTTCATGAATGAAGCCCCACTTTTTCTGAGAAATGAAAGCAGTACTTGAGAAGAACCATCCGTGTCATGATTGCAAGTAAAGAAGGGGGAAAATAGAAGATAAACATTACCTGATTTTCCGTCTCTACTATGTCTGTTAAAGATCAAAACTAGGAAACAAAACATTTTACCTTCACAGAAAAGTGCTTCTTCTTGGGTGGATGCCAGACAGTAGCAGCTGAATGAAGAAAGGCCCTCAAAGGTGTTAAGGATGTAACTAGCACGTATGCTTTTATGATGACAGAAAAGTCTTGAGCTTTAAGGATATCCTTGTGGTTTGATGAAGCTGACACTTGATTCCTGGGAAGCAATAAGAATATAGAGAATTAATAAAGCACTTTTGTATTTCATTTAGCTGGAAAAGGAGCATTTGATTAGTGAAAGTAATGGAGACAATAATTTATGGGCTTTTTTTTCCCCGCAAGTTAGATAACAGAGTAGATGAAAACAAGGCTGGAACCAAACTTTATATCAAGTCTTTTCTGTTGCCTTCAGTATTTGTAATCATAATTTGCAAACATAGAAGGTAACTATGGTAGAAGAGAGTTATGGTTGAGAGAATTTATTGGTAAATGCATTGTGATTGGAAAAGAAGATGTTACTAAGCCAGGACATTCGGAGTGAAAGTAAAAACATTAAAGTTTAAATTACAGAAGTGCACAAGCAGGGTACCAAATTTAACACTGATTGTTAGTGAATTCAGAAAAACAAAAAGAATGGAAAGACTATACTACCATAAGCACATTCTTCAGTATAATATAAGGCCACAAACATGTGGTACTGCATGCTTATACTAAGCAAATGCATGAGTTATGATTCCAAATATTATGAGAGACAATAACAACCCATAATTAAGCAGCTACTCATAAAATAATTATGCAAGCTATCTTTGTCTAGGAAGTGATGTAGCTCTCTAGATACAGCCTGTGACTCCCATAGTCTGCACAAAAAAAAATTAAAAAAAAAATTTAAAAAAATTCAGCTATAGAAACAGGGAAAAAAACAACAAACGGGGAAAAATCAGTTCTCTAAGATCTCATTACATAGGCAAACTTGAGCTATTCTAGGGAATATTCAGAAGTGTGGTTCTTACTCCACTAAAATCTCTGAATATCAGTGTACTTCATAGCAAATGCCATAAGAGAATGAGTGTACAAATTATTGTCTTTAAGATTATAACTAGTGGCAAAAGAGGGATTTCACAATCCCCTCCCATTTACATGTAATCTTTGTTGAGACATAGCTTCTTCAGGCCTCAGATTTGCCACTTATCGAAGATATTCTAATAATATCTATGTTAAACAGGCATTTTTCTTCCTCCCACAGAACAGTAGGACCACTGACCACAAAATCTGTGTGGTCCTGAAATACAGGAAACTACATTTGGACAGCCAGTTCTAAAGTATATTTTAGTTCTTCATTTAACAGAAAGCCTCTGTGCAAAAGACTATCTGTGTGTGCCTAGAATAGGGATCAGAAAGGGATGGGAACAGGAAACAGCTCAGCCACCATGAAACCTAAATATCCAAAGGTGACTCTGGATCAATATTTATTTATCTAGGAGTCTAAAGGCTATCAACATAAAGGCTTTGTTGTTCGTACACAAAGCACGTACAAGACTGGCTAATGCAGAAACAAACATGCAAGTATAAAAAATAGAACACATCTAAGTGCTCCATCTGCTGTGGTCTCCTTTCTCTCTCCATTCCGTGTCCCTGACTCCCAGCAAAATGCATTATGAAACACATATAATTTCTGGGGGTAAGGTATCATTAGCTTACAGCTGTGCTCCATTGGTTTGGCTCCATAAGTACTGCAGATGGGCGATGTCTTTCTTGACATTGCTTTTGCCGCCGTGGGTGATGTTGCTTGCAGCGTTGTCCCCCGACAGCCCGTGCCAACTGGAGCACTCTGGGGTGGCAATTGAGAGCTGTGTGTCTGAAAAGTACAAAGGGAATGAGAAGGAAAGGCAGCAGGCCACTGAAAATGCTGGTCATCTCCTGCTGTTAGGGAAAAAAAATGCGTAACAAACAACAGGTAGAGAGGAGCTAACAGAATCATCTGAAAACACACAATAACAAATGCTTAGACCATATCGTTTTTGGAACTGCTAGCAGAGAGCTTTGCATCTTCAAAGAACCTCCTTCCAGGGGCAAGCTCATTAGCTTAGCTGCTGTTGTCCCTTTGTATGAGTGCATGAGTGCTGCATACAAAAAAAAACCCATACCCCCCCTTTTCCTTCTAAATAAGTTCTTATTTCTGAACATAGAAGACCAAAACCTGCATTTCTCCCACAGTCCTGACTACAACTAATTTAAATGAGGAATGTATTTGTTTGAGAACCAAGAGACTTTGCCCCAGTGATCAGGCAGCTCAGGAGACAACAATGTACCTATGTTTCCATGCTGACAGCTAGGGCTACCTTTTGTGGTTCCTGAGATCTATGGCAGGTTTTGTCCTCCAGCTGAATGCAATGGAGCAGGACTGACATAGCAGAGCCCTCAAGATTACAGAGATGTGAATATTAATAGTAATCAAAATATTGTGATGTGATATCAGTCAATGGATGGTATGTATCTTTTATTCTTACTGTGCTTATAAAAAGGCACAGAGCTCTTATGTCATTATTTCATGCAGGGTAGTTTCCATTAATACAAACTCACCTCACTTTTAGATATTTCATATTCTTAACTAATAGTCAGGGAAAAGTCAAGCTATACACATTATTCCCAAACCTCATCATTTATCTTTTTAATGACACACAGCACTGTGCTAATGCTGGAAAGATATTGGTATAGCTTCTCTCTTAATGTGCACACTCTCCAGTGCATATCAAATGAAAAGAAAAAATGAACTTGTATTCCTGATGATGAGCTGTGAGCAGCCATTCAAGGAAAAGGATTATTTTTTTTTCATGCAGTTCCTGTTAAAATGACATCTTGATTGTTTATGTTCATCAGCTGTTCATCAGATCAGCTCCATTCAGCCTTCCAACCTCAAGTGGATCTAAAATTAATCTTGTCCTTTGCCTTACATGCACCATTTAGCAGGGGTAAAGGCTTCACTAATAAAAAACAGGCATTTATTAATATAGCACCTCATGTTCTGATTATATTCTCATCGACATCTTTGTGTTGTGCTATGCATTATAACTGATTTGGACTTTGCAAGTGCCTACCTGTCTGCTGATGGTGCACAGATAAAACAGGCTACTGTCTGCCTACTTGCCTGTGAGGAATGAGACAGTAAATTCCCATTAAGTGATTTATTTAGCAGACTTGCTTCTAAACATGCACAGGGAGAGAATCAGCTAACCAAGTGCTTTTGCTTTCCATGCCCATTCTGTGCAGAAATAACAGCATTTCACTATGGCAATTTCTAAGCTGTAAAGAGACTATGATGTTCCACCACAGTAATTTTCAGTTATTTATTTGCAAGTGCAAATAACTCCCACATTTTCATCATACAGTTTTGCTGTTCAGCCAAAACTAGAACTATAAAAACAAGTACACGTCTTCCACAATTCATGGCTGGCTTCAAAGATCTTTTTCTGATGTTTCCTCACATAGCAAAGAAGTCACAGCTCCTCTAGAAGCCATGCCCTGATCCCCTATGTCATGGTCCTGCAGCATATCCATCAGAAACAGCCCAGAACAGATTCCAGAATACAAATCTCATGACCTGTGCCTCCAATCAGCAAGAAAGGGTTCTATTGACCACAAGCAATAACAAAGAAACACAAAATCCAGTCAAGTCTGTCACAGCAATCCAAATAGTCCTTGTCAATACTGCAGAAAAGAGAGAGACATATTGGTCTACTGAGACAGCTACAGCCTGCAGCTGAAAGGAGGCAGAATTGTGGTATGAGACCAAGCTCCCCAAAGCATACTCAGATTAAGCCATAGCTGTGTAACAAAATTAACAGAACTATAGAAAGGACAATCTCTCACCAAATTATCTGAAAATCAAATTTTGCCAAAGATGTACATTTTCCAGCAATTTTTTTAGTTAAAATGACAGTGTTGTTGAGAGAGCATGATTTTTGAAATGCAGTTTTCTTTTTTAAAAGAAAGCTAATATTTCACTGAAAATAAGAACTGGGCAGCAGAGAAGGGCTGTTCAGCTTGTTACTTGTTCAGTTTGCTCAAGAGAAAAGAGAAAGTATCTTTTCCTTTTTACAGTATTGTTTTAATTGTGTTGCTAAGGAAACAAGTAACCAGTATAGCATTAGCTCACAAAGCAGAGTTCAAAAATAATGACATGAGACTTTAACTTTACCCTGTTTAAATTTATCCCTTTAAAATCAGCATTTTAGCTGTTAGCGGAAATTGTCAAATTACTTTGACATTAATTTATTTTTTACTACCCAGTGAAGCTTTTACTGTAGCAGTTCATAATAAAAATGGATAAAGACAGATGAAACAAGTGTCCTGGAATTATCATAACCACCAGGGAGAAGCTCCTTAGGTTTGCCATAAATCACTGTAAAATGAGACTGTAAAATAAGACAAAAAGTGGAATTCTCAAAAAAGAGAAGGTTAAGGAAATTCAGGACATAGGTTATTATTGAAATCTAAAAATGGGACAATGGTTCCTAAATTATTCTGCATTCTGCAGACCATCCTGTTTGTATGGTACCTTAAGCATATCTATTGGGTTTCTGTTAGCACCCACCTGGGAGGAAGCTCATTACAAAGGGGCTGGAAGAAGAAGAAAGGGAAATGAGAATCTCATGAGGCACTTGCTCCTTGAGATGATAGATGATGGTACACCACCAGGCAGAGCTAATGAGGGAGTGACAGCTCCTTAATTTGGTGTATCTTCTACTAAGCAATGAATATCATTATCCTAATAATAAAAAGTCATCAGTAGCAGTGAACACTCAGATGCATCAGTTCTCATGGCAACTCTTATTACTCTTGCTACTGCTAAGAAGCAGTAACAGTGTTTGCTGGAGTTGTGAATTTGTTAATCAACATTATCATCAATGAAAATTAGCCTGCAATGCCTTTACCGTTTGTGGTAATTGACACATTTTTCCATCTTGAAATCACTCAACAAGCTGTTGTTAATTAACCAGTCCTTTCAAGGATTGTAAATAACCAACATTCTTAGCAGCAACATTTTATAGTAGAAATGAGAGAGGCTCAGCAATTGTGTCAGCCAGCTTGGGAAACCAAACTAGAAATTACTTGAATCCCAGCATTGTAGTCTCCTGTCCAGATTACTTTTTCTTTTTTTCAGATTACATTTTCCTTTCCTAAAAGCACAGGCTTTTAAGATCAAAAGAAAAAGAAAAGTCAAGTGCCAAAAGTACATTTTGCTGCTACCATTTCCGATGATCTAATATAAAGTAAAGGACTTAAAATCAGACACCCACTTCCACTTTGAAAAAAAAAAAAAAATCATTGGAATTCTGGCTTGAAGAAGGCTTTTATCCTGATATCTCTGAAATAGTTCCACTGAAGACATTGCCAAACAGCACCATTTAACAAATCTCAACCTTAAAAGTCTCTTCTCAGTCTACCCGGAGTGTTCTCTGTCCATTTCAATGGGTAAAGAAGCCATTACAAATTCTTAGCTGAATTCACACATTAGCCCTCTAACCACAGCAATGGGTAAAACATAGATCTGAGTTGGAAAACAGCTGGGCAGCATATGTGAACAAGAGGTATAAGAACCACCAAAGCAAGTCAACACCTCTAGATCAAAAAAATTAAGTGCCCTTTTGTTAGATGAACTGGTCGTAGATTTTGTTCTGTCACTCACAGTCTCTCAAAGTACCAGAAAAAACAGATCAGATGACAGTGACAGCAACTACGTTGGTATCTAATGAGGCCTTTCAAACAGTTTACACAGCTATGATTTCTTGCTCCCTCTCCCCCATTTCCGGCTTCCAAGTTATTCACTTGTCTTTGGCTCAGATTTCTGGAGTGTAACATGAGATTCAACCCATGTGCAATAAAGAATAGCTGATTTAAGAGTTACAGCATGTTGCTGAGCAAAAGATTTACCAAAGGCTAAAAGTACTTTTGGACAAATCGAGACCTCCTGGCACCCAACCAGGTCATTGTTCACGTGGTTATGGCCATGTGCACAGATGGCAGATGGAATGCATAGGTCAGTCTGGACATGTGGTGATCTGCAAACGTAATGGATTCAACAGCAGAAGATCCCTGAACTACAAGTTCTCTGGTTGAACTAAGTGACCATCCCTTACCTGAGAGAAAAAGAAAGCAGGATGAACAAGAATGTGCCCTGCTCTTTATCCTTTCTTTTACATAATTCTTTGATATTACAAGAAAGGTTATGATATGGTTTTCTTTGTTAAATTTTTTAGTTTGCTCAAGATCAAAGAGGCTATATTATACACACTCGGGAAAAAAAAAATAAAAAAGAAGAAGAAGAAGAAGAAAAAGACAGCAAAAATCATTGTCTCTGTGGGAAAAAAAAAGGTCATTTTGTTTCTAAAGTGCCCATCAACTGTCAGAACTTTTAGAAACATTTCAAGTGCAATTGAGTGACTTTGAAAGTCCATGGCTGTGTAATGAAGCACAAGGCTACAGATGGGATGAAGCACGTAGAAAGTGCTGAGCTTTGTTCTAAGAACATCATCAAATCATTAATTTATTTCAGACAGGACATTTAAGCTCAGCACATTAATATTTGCAGTCCTCATCCAATTGCTTTTCTTTTAAGCAGGAAAAACATCACAGCTTTAGAACACAAAAGGACACTAATCCTGGATGTATATGGCAGACTTTCCATCTGAAATCTTCTGAACACGTTCCTTTGTTTTCATAGTGGCAATCTGTTTCTAACAGGATCTTGAATTTTCTGACACAGGAAAAGAAGAAGTAATAATAGTCACCCCTGTTATTTTCAGCAGTTTTTTTGATACAGCACAATATTCAGAAAGGACCAATAACAGGTCATTTCTGCTTGCCTCTCAGCTTTGCTCTCTGACATGATTTCTCAGTGAGTTAGAATGACTTCATATTGCTTTCTGTGCTGGGATCATCCATCTGTCTGACTGGTGTGGGCTGCTGGAGATCAAAGAGTGGGCAAATGGCATTGCTACAAACTGTTCCTCTTCTGGTATTTACAGCTGGGCTCTTTTCCAAGCTTTATAGGTTACTAAGGTGTGTTAAACAGCTGCAAAGACTACTTTGCATCAGGAGATGCCTAAAAAGCATTCAGAGTCTTAGGCAGACTCCTGAGCACATGCACAGGTAGGGCATTTTAATCAAAGCCCACTGTATAGTTCTTTTTGCTCAGCCATGTGTAGCAACCTGCTCTAATCTGTGTAACCATGAAAGTAACAACCATTACAAGTGCTTTCTTTTTTCTTTCATTTTTCAGTGCTGATTTCAGAGAATTGACGTTTTTAGAAGAACTACTGCTTTTACATGACTTGAGGTCATTGCAGGCTTGTCACAGAAAGCAGATCCATTCCATTTAATTGCCTTCTGTTATCCATTTGACCTATCCGATGAAAAGACTCTGAAACAAAGATTAGTACTTTCCTAGGGCTTACACATTATGCCTTGAGGTTGTCAAAGAAAGTGAGCCTTTAACACTTAGAGATTTACAATTGGTGCTTTAAAGGAGTGCCTTAAAGCAGGCACTGAACACTTGAAGGAAGCTAGGAGTAGTCCTGGCCCCAGTGAAGTGCTGGCAAAATCTTTATTGTTTTCACAGAAATGTGATTTATTCTTGATATTTAACACCCTTGTGATGACTTTGATGTGTTATAAGCTTCATTTGAGATGGACACATTTCTATAGGTTCAATATATCACTCTCTATCATCTATTTATCCTGCTGGCCTTGAAACTTCAAATTATTAGTAACTTCTGGAAATTTAAGCAATGGCTATCTAAAATGCACTTACGGTAAGAAAAAAAAAAGTATAAGAAAGCAGGTCTTGATGGAAAGAAAATGTACACTGTGGGTTGAAATGCACTGAAATCTGTGCTAAAAGCACCTGTGAAATTTCAGAGTTATAAAGAAAACCAAATGATAACACAACATTTCAAAATGCTTGTTTATTTTTGCCTCTAAAAACATCAGCAAACACAACTTCAGTTCAGATTAATCATTTACTGTGTTCATTGCTTCTCTATTTTGGCAGAGTATACATAAAATACGTTTGCTTCTTCATTTCTAATGCATCCTCACAGTTAAAAGATAAGGATTTTACAATATTTTCCAAAAGTGTTTCTCCTATGTGCACCCTTCATACCAGAACATAAGTTTACGGATGTAAGTTGTAAAACTGTAAAAAGTATCTCAGTGAATGTGCTGGCTGATTGGTATGTGATTAGGTCTATGATTCTGGTAACACAGTAGAAGATATATGAGTGAAGGCTAAGTAGGGCTTTCTGGACCCAAAGGCAAGCACTCAAAGGGGTGACAGCAGCAGCTGGAAGAAGAGCACCAAAGGCTCACTGCAGCTGGATAGCATTTTTTATCAGCTTCCGAGGGCCCTGGGACAGTGGCAGAGGAAGAGGAAAGCTGCTATTGCCTTCTATCTCATTAATTATATCAGATGGCAACAGAGTCCAAGACAAAGTGTAGAAAATAAAAGCAAGTAAACAGCCCTGCCAATGTGTGTTGCTAGATGTTGGCTAATGACGGAGACAGCAATAAAGGACTGTGATGGGTTTTAAGGCTGTCCTCTCCTGTTGCTTTCTCCACTCATCTTCAGAGTCAGAGTTACTCAGGGACACTAAGGACAAGCAGGGCTGATTGGCCAGGCAGGGGGGAGGGAAGCTGAGGTGCTCTTCAGTGAGCACCAGGCAGTAAACATGTCACATAGTGAAAGCACAGTCACACAGCTGGACTGTCTTGTCTCTCCCTCCCACTCAATTTCATTAGGGTCATGTCTATCCGCAAACCTTCTGTGTGATTAAAAATGTTGGCCAGCCCTGAAGGTGATCAAGGGAGCATGCAAGGCTCACAGGCACTCATAAAATCTCTGCACTTGTGACACTAATAAAAAGAAACCCAGAAGGGAGGCATGCAGAAAAAGTATTGCTTCAGAAAGAATCAGTGGTCTGGATGGGTAGAGAAAATTGTTATGCATGGCACAGGTAGGGCCCTGGATGAGGTGAAGCAAGACATGCTTATGTGGAAAGACAGACTAGTCTGGCTCCCTACGGAAACAGGAAAATGTTCCCACTGCTTTGTAGGCAAAACCTGTCAAAGACAGTATTTGTTGTGCTTACATCAAGATGTTTTAGTTGTACCCTAAACTGAGGGGGTTTCTGTTCACAATGTGGATCTCAGTCCTTCCCATCTCTCAGTAGTTCCAGGAGGCATCCAATCCCACTTCCAACCCCATGTGAGGTGAGGCATGGAGTCTGAACAAGTGAAATCCTTCAATAGCCTCAAATCTCACAGGTTTGAGGTATTTGCAGGAAAATTTTACTCGTGGATCTCTGAAATAGATGCATCTTCTTCTGACCTAAGAAATAAATGCCAGAAGAACTTCCTTGGTCACTCAGTAGCCATGCCAGAACTTCCTCATTAGCAGACATGAGGCGTGTGTCTAAAGACTGAGCCAAATGCACCGTATAAGCAATAGTGAAATAGATCTTCTCCATCTGAGCACCAAGCCTTTATCAGTCACTTCTGTGTTGAATTTTAGGATCCATTACCATTCTTATACCACATCAAAAAATCACTGCCATGTGTCCATCATTCAGCAACTGCTTTCATCTTCTTCTCTTTTTCAATCCTATTTAACCATAAAAATCCCAGTTTCTCCTCTAAACTAATCTTCCTTCGATCTGACTTCTGTGTGTCCATAATTTTTTTTCTCATATGCTTAGAACAAATTTGAATTTTCAGACTGAAGAAAAGATTTTCCATTAAAGAGAAGAAGGAAAGAAAAAGTACTGATCTGATATTTTCTGTAATTCTTTTCCTTTACAGCAGCCAAGCTGATATATGGAAATATGTGGAGGTTCATACTCTCTTAAACAAAAAGCCTAGCAGTTTAAGAGTTACACAATAAAAAAAAAAATAAAATAGTCTAGGAATATCATCAGATAGAATAACATATTTAGAACAATAACCTTTACTCTAGTGCCCACTGCTTATCAATATCAATGTTGTCATACTCACAGTACATTCAGTAATCCCTTCCTCTCTTCCTTGTGGTCCCATATTCTTTTCTATGACTTAGTGCGTCCTTAATAAGATCACTTAATTCTTAGAGCAACTTCGTATTTTCACTTTTACAGGAAATTGGCTGACTCCTTGGGGAGATGACTAAAGGACACACAGTGATAACAAACCAATGATCCTCTTCAACAGGAATTGCAGAGAAGTCCTGTTGACTCAAAGAATGAAAATAAGTGACTGATTTGAAAGGAAATAAACCCTTAAGTGGAGGAAATATTGACAAAAACTGTTTTTTCCCCAAATAATTTCAGAATTGAGGATTAAACAAATCTTATTAATTGGCAGATTTGCTGTTTGTTGGGAAGAAAAGTGTTGCAGAGGAAGCCAACAAAAACAACAGCACACAAATGGAAGGGAATGGGTACTATCTGGTTCTACATAGATATTTGCTTAAATTTTTGCCTTTTTGTACCCTTAACTGCTACACTGAAATCAAATGATTTAGCTTTTTGGTTCTAATTTCACCATCTGTAGGTAAGTTAGATATAATAAGTTAGATATCACACCTACATTTATACCAAACAGGATTTGTCTCTGAATTAAGACACTTTCCCCTTGAGGTCTGTTCTATTCAACGATGAATCTCTCTCTGCCAGAGTCTATATTCCTATTTCTGTCCATGGATATTGGTGTAGACTATACAGTCAGTGCAAAGCTATTCAGCTAACCCTAAATTATGCTGGAACTAAATATTCTCTTGTAAAGTGCTGACTCTAAACTTCTGTCAATTTGGGGAGCTTAGATACCAAGTGTTAGATTTAGCTCTCCAAACGCAGATACCTATTGCCATCTAGGATTCCATAGGATACCCACGTGAGCCTCCAGCTGCTGGTCCAGAAAGACAAAGGTTCTGTGTCCAGTCTGCCCATCCTACTGGGTGTCCTGGATCCCCTCCCCATGGTGTCTCAAGTGGCATAACACTGGCAGTGAAAAATTACCTCAGCTCCTAAGCCACATGCTGATGTGGAGACACCTAGATTTAAGAGATGACTTTCTTTCTAACTTTAAAATACTGCAATTAATTTTGGTTCAACTTTTTTTAAAAAATGATAACTAAGAGATGAGTAGCAAGCCTTCTTCAGTCTGACAGTACTTCAGCAGATGACCAGAATAAGGCTCTGTTACTGAATGAGAAGAACTGTAAGAAGCTGCTGCTGAGCACACAAACCCACCTTCAGTTCAAGGGCACTTCAGCATCAGTTAGATTTCTCTTTGCCAGGAAAGAACTAGCAGTACACATATGGAATAGAATGCTTACAAATTGCCCTTCCCTAAAGAGGAGAGAACACCAAACAGCCTAACATACCACTTACACACAGTGGTTTGTAGCACAGTTTATGGACAGCAGTGAAAATGTGCATATTTTAAAGGGAAAGCTCTCTGTGGTGTCTCTTCGGTTTGTAATTTTGTGGCAGCAAAATAACAAAACTTCTGCAAGTGACATTTCCCCAAATAGTAACTATTGTTTTTTAAAAGCAGTCTGTTACTATGTAAGTAATTATCTCCTTTCAAATTTTTAGAAATCTTCTTAGGTTTGTCTAAAACCAGCACTGTATCAGTTTTTTTTTATATATACTTTCTCATTCACATTCCAGTGCAAGAGACCCAAGGCAGTATGCAACACTGAAGACATCTTTAAAACTCACTCGGTGTAATAGAACTTCACTATAAGGAATTCTGGTGGGGCCTGGACAGATATTCATTATACTGCGTGTTCCTTATGATCAGTTTTGACAATTTATCACATCAGAAAATTAGCAAATGTCTGATTTAAAGGGATACTTAGTGTACAGTTCTTTAAGGAGAACTCCTCATACAGGTTTTAAATATTCATCAATCTTTAAATGAAACAGTAAAAAAATTAAAAGGGAAATATATGTTGTTAGATTAGGAACTATCTACCTTAACTTTAGTCAAGCATCCAAAAGTCAGGCATTTAATCTAGGCTGCTTGTCTAGGCTCCATTTACAGTGAGTTGTGAGAAGTAATTGGTGATACGTGCCCCCAGGGTGTAATTTAATCAACCTACTTCAAGGATAGAGTTTAAGATAAAATGGAACAGTTTTTGAAGGTGCCCCTCTCTCTCCACTGACTTAAGGGGAAAAGTAGAATAATGGAGCAGAAGATACCTAATTTCTAAATGGTTCAGTGACGTGTGGTGAATCTTTGCAATAAGTCAAGGATATATATAAAAGGACAAAAATGCAAGGCAAGGCGAAGCAAGGAAATTAGACCTACAAATCTCATGTATGTTTCTGACAAACAAGGATAAATACTAATGGGATAAATGTGGTGTTGGTTGTTGCTAGATTAAAAAAAAACCAAACAAATAAAAAAAATCTTTCAAGTAAAGTTTGTATAGTGAAGATAGATCATAAATCCAAAATAGCACTGATGCTGAACATTTAGTGATCTAACTGAGACCAGAATGTGCCCCTCCAAAATTTAAATAGACTTAATATGGTGCACAACAGTTTTGTCAGTTTCTATTTGAAACTGAATTTCACCCATAATAAATTAGAATTCTCTGGCAACTGTCCCATAACCTCTACACATTTCTGGTCAATGCTTTTAATATACAAAGGCTTTTTATCAGTAAACTATGTCTGGACTGCAACCAAACTCCAACTCCTACTCTTTCTCCATGCCACAACATTTTTATAAAGCTGAAGAAACTTACCATACTGAACCCAGTGCTTTGAAGTCTAAACATCAATACACCAATACACCATATCAATGTAGAATAGTCCAAAAACAAGTTACTTATTGCCAAATTATTCCTGCAGTATGCAGTGGTCAAACAATGCAGTGTTTTTAACTGAAAAGATACTGCTCAACTACAGTCTGTATTTAAGTGCTGTCAGAAATTGATTACCATTCTTGTATCATTTTCATTGATTTTATTCTTTTTTTTTTTTTTCCTTCTATGCATTACTGACTAAAAATACAAAGGAATTATAAGTATAATGGTCTCATTTCAGAGACTTCCTATGATGACTAGTAATTGATCTTCACCATATACACATATTAGAGGAAATTAAGTTACCTGAAAAGGCTTTTGTTATCTGGCACAATCCCTCTTTACTGCAAAGGAAATACTGAATTTCTGGAAGTAGGTTTACCTGTACATGAAAGGAGAAGCTTTAATTATTTCACTCAGAAAACAGCTAAACAGCTTTTTTTCTTCTTCTTTTTGCTTGATCCCTCAATGGCTTTCTGCTTAATTTATTAGGAATGCTTCATGCACGAAACTCCCATTAGTGTTACAATTTTGCCATCTCTGTGACACGGAATAACAAATTTAAAACATGGGCTTTTACACCATGACCATAAAATAACATTTCAGACTTGTACCTCTAATGTCTGGCTGCTGAGCTGTCACCCCTGCCTTGCCTGCCTTTTCAGTGCACAGAAAGCCTTTTACACCTCTAGAATTTCTGTGTTTGGGCACTGTGGTAAGCTAACATAACAAAAGCACATCCAGTCTCTGCAATGAGAAACTGTGTTGGGCTGTCATATGGACATGTCAGCAACAAGCAGTGTTAGTCCAAAATTTAATGTTATCCAGAAACGCAGGCCATCTGGTTTAAGTCTCTGCTGTGCTGCAGATTTCCTTATGGAACTTAGACAATTCCTTTGATCACCTTATACCTCAGTTATCCATGTGCAGTACTTCTAGACACTGCAGAGTGTTGCGAGGATTGTTACATAAGGATCAGATACAGTAGTATTGCACTGAATGAGTAAAAAGCATTTTGGAGAAGCCCGAGAGGTTTTACGATCTGAGATCTGAAATCATAGCATCTGTATTTCTAACAAACTGGAACTGATATAAAAACTACGGTTTGGATACAGTGAGATAGGGCATCCTGTCTTCAGCAAACACACAGAAGTGTTCTCAGCACGTACTTAATACCCCAAATAAATGCTTTCCAAAAGTAGCTCTATTTCTCCCAGTCTCTCAGATCAGAGTCTCGCCACTACTATCTGTGCTATTTCACTTGAATCATAAGACAAAATGTGTCTACAATTTGGTCACCATTTTTCAAACAATATCCTCAGTTTGTCACTTATATATTTCACCAATAGGCCAGGCATTTACCTATCTAATCAATCTAAACCGTACCCACAACACGGTCAAGTTAAAATAAACAAACAAGCAAGCAGACAAACAAGCAAATAAATTAATCTTATCATCACTGATGCTTTGCACTATGAGTAAGCAGACTGCTGTGTCAGAGCAAAGAACTCCCACCAAGGCTTTGGACGGTGACAGTAGTTCAGCTCACACATTGTAGTACAGTCACAGTTTGGAGAGATGCCTGAATTATGTTTACAAGTAGTAATTGCATTAGATAAAACTCAGGATTGACACAAACAGTGCAGCCTGAACTAGTCCAGCTTTATCTCCTGCTTGTTTTATTATTCTAAAATATTGCCTATATTTACTAATTGTTTCTCCTCATTCCTAAATTTTATTTTTCCAATGGAGCACTTGTTTAAATTTCGTCTGACTTCTGCAGATACTTTTGCTGCCAGACCCTCACATTGAGGTGGCCAAAAATGCAGAAGTTCAAAATAAGAAGAGAGGAGCAAAACTTGGCAATAACCAGCTTTAATTCCATTTATATTAAAATCCCTACATCCAAAATAACGTGTTATGTCCAAATGGGAAATTGCTTTTGATCTCTGGACAAGATATAAAATGAAATGCTGATATGTGAAAAGTATTTTTCAGTAGAGAGGAAACTTGAAAAAAATTATTTTATATCAATTCAATCATCTGCTACAGTGTAAAAGGGGTATCAGATACATTTCTTTTTGTGAGTGGGTGCTGAATAACTGGGCTACCCATGGGCCCTCACTCCCACAAAGAATAACATAATCGCATACCTTCTGGAATAACTCCAGTTGATGCAAGTCATCTCTCTGAATGCAGCTAGTATCATCATCTTTTGTGGAAGATAAGCAGATCAGAAGATCCCAAGGGCTTATGCTACCTATTGGGAATGAAAAGAACCATACTGAGAAAGAATCACAGAACCATAGAATCACAGAATCGTAAGGGTTGGAAGGGACCTCCAGAGATCATTGAGTCCAACCCCCCTGCCAAAGCAGGATCCCTACACCAGGTTGCACAAGTAGGTGTCCAGGTGGGTCTTAAATATCTCCAGAGAAGAAGACTCCACAACCCCCCTGGGCAGCCTGTTCCAGTGCTCCGTCACACTCATCGTAAAGAAGTTCTTGCGCACATTGGTGCAGAACTTCCTATGCTCCAGTTTTTGGCCGTTTCCCCTTGTCCTGTCTCCACATACAGCTGAAAAGAGTCTGGCCTCGCCACTTTGCCCCCCACACCTTAGATATTTATAGACCTGGATCAGGTCCCCTCTCAGTCTTCTCTTCTCAAGGCTAAACAGACCCAGATCACTTAGCCTTTTTTCATAGGGGAGATGCTCCAGGCCCTTCACCATCTTTGTGGCTCTCCGCTGGACTCTTTCCAAGAGATCCCTGTCTTTTTTGTACTGGGAGCCCAGAATTGGACACAGTACTCCAGATGAGGCCTTACCAGGGTAGAGTAGAGGGGGAGGATCACCTCCCTCGACCTGAAAACATCATGCAACTCCTATTTGAACTAAAGTACTTAGAGCAGAATCCTGAGGAAGAGCAAATTGTTGGAGTGCTGAGTACATGAACAGCTACATGTGGCAGAGGGGAAAATGACATTTAACTATCGAGCTTTGGATCTATATTTAGGCATTTCACAGCTGGCACCTCCAGTTTTATCTGAGACAGTTCATGATGCCTACTGATGTCCAGTCCCCTGGTGTCTGACCTGAGCTGACATAAATCATCTGTTTAGCATTCAGAAATTAAGAAGTTCAATAACGCGGTGTTGCTTTGATCTCTTTTCTGAACTTCTCCGTATGCACATTTATAACACATAATGTGTGTTATGATCTTCTGTGGTCTTTCACTATTGGGAGAAAAAAAATTACAGTAAATTTTACTGGTACTGCTATTGTAAATCGCAGCAATTCTCAGTCAGAATTTTGGTGTGGCAGCTTCCTAAATATTAGATAATAGATTGTTAAGAATCTGGTGCACATGAGGAAAGTTATAGAAATTATAGATTAGAAATAAATAGGTTTTGGAGTCTGCCCATACATCAGTGTATGGTGCAGTGTAGAAAAGCTGGTGTAGCTTTTTTTCTTCAAATTCACTTTACAAGAGCCAGTGCTCTGGTATAAAAATTATTAAAGCATGTGAAATTTAGGCACAGCAGAATCACTACATTCTCCTTCATGAAAGAAACACACAAAAAACTGAAGTTTGACAAAAATGGCATAGATCACAAATAAAACATTGAAAAGCCACACAAGTTAATACTTCAGTGCAAAAGATTGACAACATTAACAACCTATTTGATGGACTTAATCAGCTGTGTAATTATCAGATAAGCTAGACATTGTGACTAATAAACATCTTTGAATAAATCATTATAATTACATACAAATACAACGTCTAATTGTGTGTCAATTGAAAGGGTGCTGGAGGCAACTTCATTTCTCAGAAGTAGTTCATTTCCTTCCTGCGTTTATTGTTGCACATCCTGGCCAGGGATGAATTTGATCCCTGACTCCAAAGGATATGCTGCACTGTGTATCATTTGCCCTTTAGGACACGGCAGAGTGATCGATATGAATGCACAGAAGAAACCAAAAGGAAAAAGGCACTCTGACCAAGCTTACTTTTGAACTAGTGCCCAAGACATGGAACACATAGCTGCTAGGAATGATTTTTCAGGACAGGTTGAATGCCTGCCACTATTTGTTTTTTATATTTAGAATAATTAGACATCTAGCCAGTTGCTTCAGTACAGAACAATCAGAACTGAAACAGGCCTATTTTTAGAAAGCAGGAGACTTCCTATTAGAAAAACAGTATACACCTTGTGCTGTCTCTGAGATTCAGACTGACAGAGCACTTGGACTTCTATTTAAATGTATAGCTACATTTCTAATGATTTGCACCTGAAAAAAAACATGTTCTTGGAAAACAAAAATGAGGATGTTGGCCACAACAGCTATTTCTGAAACAGGATCTTCCATGAAAAGAACTTAGAAATTGCCTGTGTCATTCCTCACACAGTCTAATTTTTACTAGAAAATTATCACCTCTTCTATAAATTTGACAGTTATCAAACTATTCTAAGGAAAAAAGTGCTAGCATTATTAATACTGCAGTAACACTAAATGGCTTAGACAAAAGATCGCAGTGCACCAGAAAGAAACAGCAAACTTTTGTTTGTCAAGAATACATCACGTACATCTACTTTAATTTCTTCTGACAGAGTAACTGATTTAGTGAGCAAAGAGGAAAAGCAGTGAAACAATTACTTCAATAAGTCTTTTGTCACTATTTCTACATAAAATAACTATAACTGCATAACTGCTTGAAAAAATGAATTCTACATTGTCACAGTGGATTTTTTTTTTCTCAGAACCTCAAAAATACACCACTGCGTATCCGATTCTGTTCAAATTTTTTCATTAACAAATTGACTGATGGAACTGCAAATGTATTTATAAACAGCAACTGGCACCAGGTTTAGAGGAAAAATAAGTACTTTGGAAGACATGATCAGAATTCAAAATGATGTTGATAAGTGGTTGATTCAACCAGAGAAAACTCAAAACAAAGTGCCATAATTTGAAATGAGAAATAAGATGGACAGAAACAAATGGTCAGAGGGCCCTACTGCAGAAAAGAGCCAGAACCATAAACAGCATATGATTCAACAGTATAATACTATTGCAGGGTCAGGGAGCACAGACTGAACTGACTTTGATGAGAAAGCACTCACTTATGGAAGTAGCTGCTTGTGTATATACCTGGCTTAAAACATGACAGAGCAAACTGTCTTACAAAGCAGGCTTCAGCCCTGTAATATAATCAGTTTATAGGGGGCCAAAAGTTTGCTAGCAAAGAGTGTAGAGTGGAATCATAGAATCATAGAATGGTTTGGATTGGAAGGGACCTCAAAGATCATCAAGCTCCAACCCCCCCACCACAGACAGGGCCACCAACCTCCTTATCTAATGCTAGGCCAACCTTTCCAGGGTCCGATCCATCCTGGCCTCAAACACCGCCAGGAACATGCTAGTAGAAGTGTGAAGACAGTGATAGCCTTCTTGCTGCACTCTGGGCACCAGGCTTGATTTTATGCATCCCAGCACCTCACAGGGCAGGCTGTGGGGAGGTCTGAGGGAGGTGGGAATTCCACATCTCTGATGATCTGACTGTCACCGAGAACTCTCTAGAGGAAAACATCCTTTGAAGCCTATTTCTGGATACAACAGTTTGGCTGTCTCACTTGTGTAAAGATTAGGATGCCACTTGTTGGACTGAATGCTTTCTCTTTATTAATCTGGCCTTTTGAAAGTTTTCAGTATCACTATTCTATGTATAGGGCTTTCCCTAAAGGAATGTCTCATCCTTTGGTGAGAAAAATCATAGAATCATAGAATCATAGAATGGCCTGGGTTGAAAAGGACCACAATTATGATCTAGTTTCAACCCCCCTGCTATGTGCAGGGTCACCAACCAGCAGACCAGGCTGCCCAGAGCCACATCCAGCCTGGCCTTGAATGCCTGCAGGGATGGGGCATCCACAGCCTCCTTGGGCAACCTGTTCCAGTGCATCACCACTCTCTAAGTGACAAACTTCCTCCTAATATCCAACCTAAACCACCCTTGTCTTAGTTTAAAACCATTCCCCTTGTCCACTCCACGAGTTATTTACGTTTCTCTTTTAATACGTCTCTCGATAGTCATGAGCTTTTTATTTTATTTTTTTTGAACTCACTACCACCACAATGAACAGTCACTCTGATAAATGAAAGATGGTGAAGTTTCTGTTGTTTCCTGAGCTGTTCAGCAAGGCAGCTGTTTATCTGTCCATGCATAAACCCCTCACTGTTTCATACTGTATGCTTCATGCTCTTGCTGAGACTAACTGTACTCTTCTACACTGCACAATCCCGTCCAGCAACCACCTGTTTAACTTCTTAAATTAGGCTTCAGTCTTTTGCAATACTAGCCTGGTCTAGTATAAAATGTGGAGCTTGGTGGTCCTGCATGTGGCAGGGGGATTGGAGAGTCATGATCCTTGAGGTCCCTTCCAACCCTGGCCATTCTGTGATTCTGTGATTCTGTGATTCTGTGGAATATTAATGACAGTGAAGTATTAGAAGTGTGGGAAAAAAACCCAAACCTAACAACACTCTATGCATGAGGCTGAGATTGTTGAACACAGTCAATCCACATCCACAAAGTATTCTGTATTGGTGCTATACAGCTGCCGGGGAGAGCCTGGAGGATTCCTGAGGGCAGTTGCTATTCACTCCCTGGAGAACATAAGGGCTTTACCTTGGCTTAGTGACCCCATAGCTAAGAGAACCTAAAACACCAAAGGAAGAATTCTTTGTGGAGGAGTGACTGGCGAGAAACAAGTGGAATCAGTTGAATTCTCGGGACAGCTCATCTGTCCCTGAAGTGTTTAGTAAGAAATATTGTCCCATTAAATTAATTAATGTAAAGTCACAAATGAGATGAACATTTGGGGAGTGAAGTCCACCTGATGTCCTAACAAGTGGCATCATCCATGAGAGGAGAGTGATGCTTGACTATTCTGTATTTCCTCTGCAAATATTGCAGAGAGATGATAAATCTAAGCTCATATTGGGAGACCTACAGCTTCCACTCTCACCTAAAAAATTAAAAAGTAATTTTTTTACTGTTTCTTTCATCAGCAAGGTCTAGGCAGAAAATCTATTCTTCCTGTCAATCCATAGCAGAAATTATAGAAGTACAAAAAAAAAAAAAAGAGTGTGACAATCTAAGAGTCACAAGTTTCTTCCAGAGGAACTCTCCTCTAATTTGGGCAGATATCTTCCTTTTCCTACCTGGAACAAAACTCTAAGACTGCTCTGGATTTACTCACAAACTCAACCAGTTACCTTCTGGAATGATGAGGTAATTAGTTACCTCACTGGAATACTGCTGGTACAAGGCAGAGGATTGTCTTTAAAAGAAGCAAAGATTTCTATTGCAGATATAAACAGAAGAACAGAGTAGAGACAGGACAATCCCTTCTCCATTAATTTCACTTTCATTCATGTAATAGATTTACAATTATCCCTTCAAGCAACACTCCGGGTCACTATGACTACTGTAAGTAGTTGCCACAGCCACAAGTGACAACCATGTAGGTATTTTCAGACTTTTTAAAGCTGTATTTTGCAATCTGTAGATAATTGTTTGTTTGCAAGACATCAGAAGGCAGCACACAAAAAAGTTGCAGCATTATTAAACTATATCAACTTTTACTTTTTTTTTTTCATATATACAACCAGAGAATGAAAGGAATACTGGAAATAAAAGCAATTAAAGTACATTTAATAGTTGTATTAGTCTGATTTGGGATGAGGAATACTGTAGTGCATTAGATGCATTAGATAGTTCTTAGTTTATTGGGAGGAGCAGTGTCAGGCTAAGAATAATTCTCTGCTGAGCTCTGTTCCAGATTGTAACTTCTATAACCAATATTTTTTATCACAGTATAATCTGAACTCAGGCTGTGAAAATATGCTATCAAAATACTTTATGAGCTACAGTAAAGTTCAATAGCAAACAGAAGGGATATGTGTAATTCTGGCCCACTGGAGAGGAGGTCCTTCAAACACTCAAGCCTGTTTTTCAACTTCTGGGCCTACAGTGTGCTTTGGATGAATATTCAGATGACTCTGGTACAGGCTCCAAACATGGGCACTTTTTTGCACAGCCTTGCTGAGAACAAGGGCATTGAGTTAGCCAGTACAATATGCTCTATGTATGCAAGCTAACATTACAGTCCTAGTTGCTCCCAAATACTGGTATTCTTACTTTTTATGTATTTTAACAGATCAGGTATGTTACTAAAGCTGCTAAATATGTTTCTCACTCACACAAGAAGCACACTGGGACTGAGAACTAACGCATAAAAGGCACCAATGGAAGGCTGCTCTGCTTTGTGCAGGCTCTGTTCCACTTCAGGAGGAAAGCTGAGATACGTGCTGCTTGGAGCTGCAAGGGAAGGAAAGAAGGATGAAGGGAAAGATGCATGCTTGAGGGAGAGAACTCCATCCTGTGCAGGAAAGGGAGGAAACCACGCTGCTTGTGTGGAGGATTGCTTTTCAAGACTCAGAGGACAGAGAAGAGCTCCATTCTGCTCTGTGCCGAGGAAAAAAAGCTGTCTGACACAATTCCCTTTGGAAAACACTCCTACTTGATCCAAGCTACTTTAACAAACAATTATTGGGACTACATCCAGGAAAGAACTTGGTATCACTGTTCTGCACACCCTGCAGCGAAGTCATATGAAAAAGCAGCACAGTCATGAAGTGGAAAAATGTATCACGAGTTTGGGTGCTTGGGGTGCTGGGTGCAGCAGCTGCAGGGGTACCAGAGTCCCATGTCTGTGGTGGCAGCAGCTGAGTGATTGCAGCTGTGTGATTGAGTGTATGAGCTCTGCCTGTGTGTGTGAACATTGAACACGGTGGTGTTTGACCACCTCTTCAAGAAACAAAGACACATTTAAAGTCTGAATGGCAGTCCTTGATAACTGCATTTACACCACTTGGGTATCCCACAACAATACTCATTAATGAGTCATATTCCTTAATACTCAAGAGGCAGGAAACAGCCACGAAAGAGAAACTAGGGAATAGAGAATGGCTAAACTAAGCAGTGATAGGTTGCAGTCTCAACCACAATCATCTGCTGTGTTTGTTTTCTTCTTGCTTGGTGGCCATGCAGAGCCCCAGGCGTAGTTTAGGAGACAGCACGAGTCAGTGACATTTCCTGAAACCCAGAGGAGATCAGACCACCCTCAGTTAGAGAACAAAGAGTTTAGAGACATGGACATGAGCCATATTGCATCACTTGCCCTCAGGACTAGGGAACTGACCCATTTTATTTATGAGTTAAATAAAACCAGAGAAAAAACAGTGATAGGATAATTAAGCCATGGCTAATACAAGGGTGATTTCCAACAAAGTTCTCTGCAGCACTCCATGCTCCTGCCAATTCCATTCACCTCGTGGTAGTGAAAGTAGATGATACACAGATCATCATGACTACCATGCTAGGCATCCATGGAACATGAACTCTAAAGCAGAAGTTAAAATTTTCTCCCCAAACATTTTAAAGAAATGTAGTATCAGACCTCTCACTTTTGAAGGTCAACAGGAATCCTTCCATAGTCAGATTGGCAGAAAATGTGTACTGTAACATATGGGACATGAAACATGCCATGGATACTGGTAGAGAAGGAAAAAATCTGCTTTCTCCTATTTCACACATCATCCTGTCACAAATTGCGCAACCTAACTGGCCTACAGTTACATTCTATACTAGTGCATTCTGGAGTACTTTTTTCTTTCTATTTTTAGTGCTTTCTCCAAAGGTTTTCTAAACTTTTTCTAAGTCTGTAACACTTCATTCCAAGTGAAAATGGGCTTAACATGTGCTGGATTCTCAATATTGAAAGTCCTTGTCTAAAGCTCACTCTTTGAAAACATTACCTCCATTACTTTTTGTTTAAGACTGACTTAAAAAAAGAAAGAAAAAGCTGCCAGTGTAAATTAGTGTCACTGCAGTTTTGTAAACTGAAGACTTTTTTTTTTTTTTTTTTTTTTTTTGAGAGAGAGAGAGAGTGAGAGAGAAAGAGTGGGAGAGATGCTGAAGCCAGGTGGAGAATATATTTTTAAATGCCTAAGCTCCATTCAGGTAGATAATAGCTAGGTCTTGCTCTTATTTTTTTGTTTCCCTGTTCAACAAAATACTAAGGTATGTCAATAAGGCTTTCTATTTTTATAAGGTATGTCAATAGGTTTTCTATTTTCTCTCCTCTTAAAAAGCAAAAACAAAACAAAACAAAACAAACCTGTAGCAGTGGTTTTATTCCAAATTTTTAAAAAAATGGTTTAGACTTATTTTATCATTTTATACGAAAGGTCTTTTTAAAAAAAAATAAATTGAAAGTCTGTAGCCCTACCGTCAGATGTAAAATAACTGTGGTAATGCCACATTTATCTTGCATTTACACAGTGCATGAGAAAGCCTGGTGTACTTGATGTTCAAATACATTTTAGTAGTTGCTGTAAGTTAAAACTAGAACTCCTTATAGCTGAATATTTATTTTGGATAGCATTATCACAAATGTCAGAAACAAAGTCATTACAACAATGAGCTTGTTACAGAAACACTTTCTGCCTTGAGTCACTTTCCAAAATGCATACCAATGAGCTCTTCCATCCTTCCCTCTGTCAAATTCTGAATATATTTCGCTTAGTGAAGCACCACTGAGGAAACACCCATTCTTCAAATCTTCCTGCCAGTTAAGGTTGCTCATCTTTATTTCAAACTCTATTCCTTTGCTTCTCTTTAATTCAAGTCCCCTCCGTATTTTTTCCTTCCACTGACAAAAACAGGCATCATGTTATAAGGAAGCAAGTCTGACAAAAAATGATATAAAATAATGATAATTAGTTCCTTTCTAATCAAAGAGGTTTGGTTTCTGAATAGATTGGAGAAGCTTCCTTCCACTGCAACATCTGTGCAAACCAGGACTGCATCCAAACAGCCTCAGGGGCTAAGTAAAAGAGTATTCAATATCCGAATGAGAATCAGCTTTGACAGAGTACAGTGAACATCAAAATGGTAGAATTATCATTTCCTTCATGAAGGGAAGGCTCCGATTTTACTAAAAACAAGCCACTGCAGCACCAATATGGTACGTCACCTTTTCAGAAAGGTAACCCAACCTGTGGGTAGCACTTGTAATGTCTGGAGCATTTGAGAGATGCAGCAATCAAAAGAAATGTCAGCTGAAAGTGGATGCAGCTGAAGAAGGTTGGAATCTGTATATAGGAATGTAGTGGGTTGGTGGTAAATTACAATGAAGGCCCACACAGTGTAAAAGCTCTTTGCTATCTGAACCAACATCATGGAAAATAACATAAAAATTTAAAAAAATATTGTTTTTATTTCAGAAGTATATGAGTGCCTCTACCTAAAATGGAAACATAGTGATGGCAGACACCACACTTTTCACAGCTGACCAGGGCTCAGAGCCAGCAAATGTCTCAGAAAGGGTGCACAGCTTGCAGCAGCCAGAATGCTGGGCAACACTAATGCAACAGTCCCTTAGACAGACTGCTCTGGGGACTGCCACAGGCTTCTGGCAGGACTGACTGTCATCCTCCCAGCTCTACTTTAGTGGACAATCATATGACATTTGAGAATAGATACACATATTTATAAACCAGTCTCTGCTTGAACCCTATCAGAGCCAGAATTCATTCTATAATTTGAATGAGGGAAACATTTTAAAATATTTGAATAAACAATTATCTGTTGTTACCTTCTTCTCCTGTAGACTACATTTAAGAAACATTGCGTTGAATTGTCTAAAAGGATATGCATATTACTCACATATTGTAAATCTTGTATACCTTCACCACAATCTCTTTTATTTCAGTGGACCTGCACATTGCTGCTTTCCCTTGGCCAACATGTTTATCTGCTCAGACACTGGTGTTTTTCAGATTCTATTAACATGACATAATTTATTCCAGGAAAGTTTTAATTTTAGCTCACTGTGTAATCACCGTGCAATATTTTAATTATTGTAAATTCTAAGTCAGCCTAATGAATACCACTCTGCATTGGACTGTATGTTCTGTTTACACGACTAAAAAGAACATTCAAAGAAAGGCATGTTTAGTTACTTTATGACTAAATACCATCTTTTGTTTATAACTTTACAAAGTTCAGTGTCCTTACACTTTTGTTATGAACAAATAAAGAATTTGTCTTCATCAAGGAAAAGAGGGCATTTGAAATGGGGTTTTTGGTACAAATCTGCAGTGGGTTTATTTTAGTGCTGCAAAGAAACTGTTTGTTTGCTCTTCTGCTAGAAAACACAGATATGTTCTGCTAGTAGTTAAGAAGGAGGATACACATTGTTCAGAAAAATATACAGTGCATTTACAATGTCTAACAAGAAACCACAGCATCACATTATAGAGAGGCATTTACTTGGGTATGCCAGAAACTGATTTGTTTTGTATTGCAACCAAGGATGCCTGTGGCATCCGCTTTCAACCCCTTGGCAAATAGCCAGGCATAATTGAAAAATGCAAAATTAAAATGTGACCACAACAGAGTATGTTTCTGGTATACATTTTTTTTCCCCGAAACTATATGAATTAACATTTGACGAAAGCAGAAGAAATTTAACAAGCATTAAATATGCTTGTAATAGAGCATGCTCTGAGGATCACCACATTCCTAAGAATTTAGCTTGTTTAAGAAATTCCTTGCTTAACGACATACAAAAAGAATGCTTCTGAAATTTATGTTTTACTTGTCAAAACCTTTCATGTGACTCACATAACATATATTTTGCATTAAGAAACAGACCAGCTTTGCATTCTGTCAGCAATATACTTTTACCAAGAGGTAACCAAAATGATTTTTGGTAAAAAAGTTATATCTGCTACTCTTATATGCATGTGTGCATTTGTGTTGTAACCCACAATATAATTCTGTGGCTCACCTCACCATTATTATTTTACACAACATTTCAAATTACTTATTTGAGATAGAATGATCTTGTGCTTTTGCTGGCATGCTCAGATCTCCAGCCCTGCTTATTTAACCTCAACTCCACAGGGTTGTTTACACTTTCAGAACCTGACTTCAATTTACTTTAATTTTCTCAGAGACTTTTGTATTTATAAAAGCTGAGCATCTAGTGACCTCTCTATTCCTTACATTTCCTTTACTCTCCACTGTGAAAAAGAACAAAAACCCCAGTGTCTCATTTCTGTTCCAAAAAAACTAAACTGCTTCCTTCAGTGGGTTGGTCTTTGTAATTGAAAATGGCAACCAGATGTTTACAGAACACACCAGCAATTTTCCTTGAGGCCTTTACTCTTTATAATTGTTTGCTAAAGTTAGCTGGATTTCGTGGAAACTTGTCTGAGGCTGTAGCAGAGAGCAAAACCGATCTCTTCCTGACTATCCTACAAATAATTAAAAATAAAAAGCTAAAGAGAAATTAGAAATAATGCTACATATTCCACTTAATACATACCAAGCTCCATACATCACCTCTTACTTAAGGAAGAAATTTAGCTCTCTTAGGAATTCATACCAGTTCATAAAAGTGATTTTATTTCAGAACATGTCATTTACTTTCTACCTTCTTCAACTTCAGCTGTCTATACTCAATGCATCTCTGATTTTGTGGCCCTTCCCCTTTCCCTACTCCTGTCAGGAACATTCTTCATAGATTGATTGATTGATTGATTTAGAAAGTTTTGTATTTTAAGAAGATGCAGAAGATTTTGCAAACTAGATACTGCTAGGGCCTCAGTTAAAGCCCTGACTCACAGGTGATTTGTACATGGAGTCTCTCCATCTGCTTTAGAAATAGCTGTGTTTCCCTGTTCAGTTCCTTACTTGCCTCACTTCCTTCTGACTAGCCAATAAGTTTCAGGAGATCTATGAGTCCATCTCATTCCCCTACAGTGGAACACAGTAGACCCAATAAAATGTTCTTATCTGGTTTTTTTGTTCGTTTTTGTTTTTTCTAATGGCTTCTAACAGGGGATGCCCCACAAATCCAGGTAATGCATATGATTACTTTACTAGTTTTACACCTCAGCATCTCTTAATATTGAAACTATTTTTTGCATCAAGACCTATTTACTAGGACACAAGTACAGACTATTTTTTTTTCCTTGGCAGTAACCATTTTCTATATTTTATGTTAGCAAATATATTCCCCAAGTCATCCCAGTCCTCATATTCATTTAAGAGCACTTCTGCTCTTTCCTCCTGTCTCCAGTCTGTCCTCTAATTCTCACTACTTTTGCTGATATAGAATGTCCTGAAAAATAGGAAGTGAATGTCTGACAGTCACCAGACATGGCCTTAGGGGCCTCTAAAACTTATGGCTGTAGTTAATTCTCTAGACTAATTAGCAGCCCTAAGGACAATATTACTGGGTACGCTTATGAAGTAGCACTTCTGCAAGTTCCCACCTTGCTGCTGGCCAGACGTCAGCAGTTAAGCTGTTTCTTCTGCTGATTTAGCCTCTGTTCCAAAGTGAGGAGAACCAGAGATGATACAATACACTAAGGGAATAAGATAAATATACACAGCAAGAGCCATGTATTTTCATCCTGTTTCTGACAGTGACTTATATGGTTTTTATCCTTGTTTCTTCATCTCTAAGATCCATGTGGTCACATTTCTCCACTTCTGAGGCCTAATGTAAATAGAAGTGGGCAGACACAGACATTAACTTCCTGTAGAGATTTTCTTTAAACAGCAGTTTTTCCAAAAGCCACCCAATAAACCAGAATGAAAAAGAAATGACAAAGTATGATTTGGAAGGACGCTTTTTCATAGAGGCAGAATTTTCTTTCCTCTGTCCCCAATTGCTTCTACAGTCAAGCAGCACCCAGAGAGAGCCAGAAACCCGCAGCTATCATCATTCTCCATCTGCTGAGCACCTGTGCTTGCTCCTGTAGGCTTGTGCCTCCTGATATTCCCCTAACAGCAGTTTCTAAGGCAGCAGCCACTGGGTGCAGGGAAGCAGCCACTCCATGTAGAGTTGAGAATGGAAGCATAAACAATGTCTGCCATATCAATTCATCAGTCTTCAAATCAGCATTTTACAGCAGAATATGTCATATTTGAATTTATGCAGGATGCTTTAGCAATGAGGCATTATAGTCTCCTTGCTGAAATATCTAAGTAATGGTATGGGATGCCACCTTAAATGCCACAGATCTTCAGAGCCTATTGCATGGAGAGAAGAGCCGAGATTCCCTTGGATTTGCTCACTCTGGTCTGTTGCCTCACTCATCCCTTCCTGAGCAGCTCCACCCAAGCACTGCTCCCACAGCTGCAAAAATTCAGGTCATCTCAAAATCAGTTGCTGGCACTTAGGATTACTCTACACAGCCAAGCTGTGTGAATTACAGCATGCTGTTAAAATGGCAAAAAATTGAAGAGAGTTCAGTGCAATCACTTCAGATCTAATATTCTTTGCAATATATTTAAATTTAAAGATACTTACAGTATATGATTTCCACTGAACAATTTCAGGCAAATGAATATGACACGAAATATCATGGTATTGATTTCAGTTGAAAAAAATATCAAGATTTATTAAGCCAGGAGGCAAGTATTGACCAAAGCTAAAGTGGGTTGTTTTATGGAACAATACATCACAAATAAATAAATAAATAAAAATAAAAATAAATCAATCAAACAAACAAAAAAAAACAACAAAAAACCTCAAAACCAAATCAATATATGTACTGTAACAGTCTTTCTAGAAGTCGGAGTTTTAATCGTTCACCACAGTATTCTAAAAATAGGAAATAATGTAAAATCAGTAGAATGGAAATGGTTTATGATTCTTTTTTAAAGTTATCCACTGCCGATGCACAAACTTCCATCAAGGTATTAGAATTACCATTCAAAGATAGCAGGGAGCATATGACATTACAGTGCATTCAGTTTGCCAGCTGCACAGTTGCTTTCTTCTATGGCCAAACTAACCAACTATCATTAAGGCTGTGTAGAAACTTTCCAGCTCCAAAGGCTAGCTGTAACAACAGGATTTTCCATGTAACTGCAGAATGAATTTCAAGCTGTTTGGTCAGATTTGTAGTGTACAACTGCACGTTTTTTAGAGCCTTCAACTTTCTGAGCTTTTCATAATTATTAGTAAAGGTGAAGAGCTGAGAAAAGAAGCAAATGACTATTAAGGGAGAGTCACCATTGCCAAATGAATCAGGCATATGGAGCAAAGGGCAGAAATGCTACAGTTTCAAAAAGAAATATACAAGTAGTTCATTCTTTCTTCCAGTTTATTTCTTAGATGTAATGTGAGAAAAGTATGGAATTCAAGGAAAACTTAGAAAGCTGACAGCAATTACAGAACATTATTTTTGGAAGGCAGAAATGCATTATGGTGCCTCAGATTTCTGAAATTAACTTTTCTTAGGGAAAAACACTACGAAAATATCAGCAGGCCATCACAGAGTCGTCGGGACACAAACCCTCTCAGTCTGCTGTGGCCCTGGAGATGGGAGTTTCTTAGGCTAAAAGGATAAGGGAGAAGGCAGAAGACTCTGGAAGATATTTTGAAGGTTCTCTAGCATTTGCCTTTCTTTCTTAGGGAGGACCTAAGGATATCTGAAGGATGAGTTCATCCCACTCACCTCTGACAAAGCAAAACAGCTTTGTTCTGGGTTGAGGAAAGGAAAGTAAACCCTCAGGAGAAAGCCCAGATGTGTGGGTCTTTCTTAATCCTTCTTTTGATCCTGAATTCTGTGAGGCTGTGTGATACCAGTTTCAAACCCCCCCAAGGCTATGTTAAAGGCAGAACCTGTCCCAGAGTCTATGCCTGTATTGTCACATTTCAGGAAGAAGCAAGACACTAAGCATACCTTCTTCTGCCTAAGTGGCAAAAAAAACCCCGCAAGTGTATCATTTATAGATGGCCTAGACAATCTGGTATCTTTATGATCAGTGGTTATCCAATCTCATTTGAACTGCCTGTATTGTTAAGGATTTATCACAGGTGCTGCAGATAGAATGACCAAGGTTGGAAAAGACCTCCAAGATCATCCAGTCCAATCATCCATCACCAACATTTCCCACTAAACCATGTCCCTCAGTACAACATCCAAATGTTTCTCGAACACCTCCAGGGACAGTGACTTCATCACATCCCTGGGCAGCCTATTCCAGTTCCTGACCACTCTCTCAGAGAAGATTTCCTAATGTCCAACTTGAATCTCCTCTGGTTGAACTTGAGCCCATTCCCTCTCATCCTATTACTAGTTACATGGGAAAAGAGGCCAACTCTCACTTCACCACAAGCTCCCTTCAGGTAGTTGTAGAGAGCGATGAGGTCACCCCTTGGCCTCCTCTTCTCCAGACTAAGTAATCTCAGTTCCTTCAGCCACTTCTCACAAGACTTGTGCTCCAGACTCTTCATCAGCTTTGTTGACCTACTCTGAACACGCTCCAGGTTGTCGATGTCTTACTTGTAGTGAGGGGTCCAAAAACTGAACACAGTACTTGAGCTGCGGCCTCACCAGGGCTGAGTATAGAGAGATGATCACTTCCCTGCTCCTGCTGGCAACACTATTTCTGATACAATCCAGGATGCCACTGGCCTTCTTGGGCCACCTGGGCACACTGCTGGCTCATATTCAGCCAAGCACTGACTAATACCCCCAGGTCTAGTTCCTCTGCACAGTCTTCCAGTCGCTCTGCCCTAAGCCTGTAGTGTTGCCTGGAATTGTTCTGGCCAAAATGCAGGACCTGTCACTTGGTCTTGTCTCCATCCCATTGGCCTTGGCCCAGTGATCCAGGCTGTCCAGACCCCTCATAGGGCTTTCCTACCCCCAGGCAGATTGACACTTCCGGCCAAGTTGGCTTCATTTGCAAACCTACTGAGGGTGCACTCAATGCCCTCATCCAGGTCATCAATAAAGATATTGAACAGGACAGGCCCCAATTCCGTCCCCTGGGGAACACCATTCGTGACCGATCACCAACTGGATTTGACTCCATTCGCCACCACTCTCTGGGCCCAGTCACCCAGGCAGTTCTTTATCCAGCAAAGAGTGTATCTGTCCAAGCCACAGGCTGCCAGCTTCTCCAGAATACTGCAGGAGACAGTGGCAAAGGCTTTGCTGAAGTCTAGGCAGACCACATCAACAGACTTCCCCTCATCTACCCGGCAGGTCACTCAATCATAGGAGGCTTGATCCCCTGGTTGTCTTGCACATGCCATGTGATCTCCCTCAAGATGATCTGTTCCCCAGATCCTCTCTGCAACCCTTCTTGTAGATGAGGGTCACACTGACAAGCCTCCAATCCTCTGGGACTTTTCTGGTTGACCAGGAACACTAATAGATGATGGAAAGTGGCTTGGCTATCACCTCCACCAGCTTCCTCAGCACCCTCAGGTGGATCCCATCCAACCCCATGGACTTGTGGCAGCTCATATGGAGTAGTAGTCTCTAACTGTTTCCATTTTAATAATGGGGAATTTATTCTGCTCCCCATCCGAGACTCCCAGGTCATCGGGTAGAGCACCCCAAAGATAACTGGTCTGAGTTTTAAAGACAGACGTAAAGAAGGCATTGAGAACTTCAGTCTTTTCCTTATCCTCAGTGGTCAAATTCACCATGCCAAAATGGATCTAGCCCAACAGTGGTTGCATACCCAAGATGACAGTCTCAGCTCTGCAAAACTTTACTATCCCATTATTGCCTATTAAAACAGCAGTGCCTGCATATCTCCATCCCAGCAGCACAGAGGCACATTAAGCCTTACAGCAAAATTGGCTCATTTAGGAATGCCACTAAAAGAAGACTCAAAGCAGCTCAGAGGAGGCAGAGTTATTATCTACCCATGGACTTTTCCCTCCATATGGGTTTAATTGGAAAGGAATGAAGAAAGCATAGCTTCTTTCTTGTTAAGCAAAGCTATGTAAAAATTTACTGACAAAACTATTTTTCAGTGAAAAATTAGCGGTTTGAATAATCTGTATTTTACTACAGAAAGCATCTGAATAAATTTTTCATAAGAAAGCCATAAACTAGTCTTTTTGCCTGTAAAAACAAACAAAAAAAATGCTTTTTCTTTTCAACCAATTACCTTCCAGTTACCAAACCTCAAAATATTTTGGTTGTTTTGAGAGAAACAAAAAATTTCCACTGAAGAAAAATATTTCCACTGAAGAAAAATATTCCCATAGCAGTTCTCCCTGGCAGTAAGGAATTCAAAACAATGCTGCAGCCCAGGTGTGTGGCATCTTTATGGCAGATCAGTGTGCAGAGCTGTCACAGTGTGCAGAGCTGGGTTTCAAAACAGGAACGGAACTGGTCCCAAAACTCATAATGGGCCAGTGCAAAATAGTTAGGAATGTTTTGTGGTGAATTTTTTTTCCATATATGACTTCTGCTAGACTCTTGGCTCACTGCCATTCTAAACAAAAATTCCTTTTGAAATTAAACTGAACATAGATGGGTAAGACAGACCGCCTTGAAAGTGCACAAAAATAAAGGCACCAGACAAGAGCTGCTACATAATATCAAGTAGAAAGGAATGACATTTAATGGATTTTTTTCACAGCATTCATGATCCTTGATTCTCAGTCCATTGCCTTTATCTTTTTAATAGAGGCTCCAAGGAATACACTTTAAATCAATTATAGTGCTCCTATTAGAAAAATGTTATGACAAAGCATAGCTCAAAATATCCTTCTCCAAAACGTGGTCTATAAAGCACTCTCCCATCCAGAACAGTAAAACCCATCATTTGCTGGCAAAGAAAAATAACTTCAAGCTGAACTTGTTTTGTTCTAAATAAAGATCATTGTTTTGGTATGCAGACATGTTCTTTTACTTACTTTTGCTTTTAAAATGTGACTTCAAAGCTAGACACTTACATAACAAATGAAAAACTTAACGGCAAGCTTCTGTTGTCATGAAATGGAATTAGTGATGTCTTACTCTTTACCTTAATCCAAAAAAAAAAATTACTTTTTTTCAATGCATCTAAATTCTGGAAGCTGCAAAGTGTTTTTTGAAAAAGAATTAAAATTGTGTTTGTCTGTTTTTTGATTACTGGAAAAATACTCTGGAACTATCGGTACTAGATAAGAGTGTAAAACATAAATGTCCACAATCAAGCTCATTTCTGCAGAGGTGGTGTTTGGAGGGTAAAAACCTGTACTGAAGAACCTGAACCTGATTTGATCACTGTAGCAAAACCTAGTACAGAGATTTTTTTCCAAGGCCTAACTGAACTTGGCATGCCCACTTCTTCAGCCATTCGAAACCAAAATATTTCACACAGATGGTGAAATATAAATGGTCCCTAGAGATGCTGCTTTGTCTCTGCAGCCTGACACTAGAAAAGACTGTAAGCACACTGTGTCTTGTCACTCTAAGATGGAAAGTACACAAGGCAAGGAGTAGATGAAAGGTGATTGTGAAAAGTGATTACAGTAAAAGAGAGCAAGGCACAGACAATTTATTAGTACCCAATGCAGCCTGCCAAGAAAACTATATGTATCTCATTTTCAAGAAAGTTTCTTGGAGACAGTTGAAATTTATGGTGGAATCTTGAGCAGCCTCAAACATGCTGAATAATTATGTTTTTCATCTATTAAGCTGTGCCGATCAGCTAAAGCACAAAGCAAAACTGAGCTCTCTGGTAGCCCCAGGAATTCAATGCAGATCTGAATAATACAAATGCCACTCTCTTTAGCATGAGAAACAACCAACTACATTATTTTAGAGGTTGGACTCCATGATCCTTATGGGTCCTTTCAACTTGGATTATTCTATGATTCTATTTTACTACTAACAGAATAGCAGCAGCCTATGTGTGTTTTTCAAAGCCTTCCCATTCCAAAATTGACTTCCAGAATATCAAATTGAGATCATAGTTTGACTTCATACCTCTAAAGTGTCCCAGATCACTTAACCACAGTCAGCATATATAACTTGTGACCAAAGTTCTTCTATCAGGCACAATATAACTCCACAAAGCTATAGTTCTTTGTGCAAGACATGAAGCTCCTTCAGTAGCCTTTTAACAACAGAACAAATTTCTACAGGAACTAAGAAATAACTAGCAGCAATTTCCTTCAGCTTCTACTACAAGTTCAAAATGAACTTGTGCATCATGTTCTTTAACAAGCTTACCGCATACATTACAAAACTATCAAAATATTTCCCCAGGAAAAATCATACCTTCATGCACGCAACTTTCCTTTAAGAGAGAAAATGAGAAAGGGAGAAATGTTGCAGATATTTGTTGTATATCATACAATCCTCTAGTGAAAAACACTTAGTTATTGGTGGAGTCAGTATGAGAACTCATCAGGAACTGAAATGACCTAACCTGGTTCCCAAGACTATGATGAATCACTGTTGCATTTTTTATAGAAGTAGTTTCTAATTGAAGAATCATCAAATTGGGAAAAATTATCTGCATAGCTGTAAAGGGTTAGAATTTGGCCTTAATCACACCAATAGCATATAAGCTTTACCTTTGTGGATAAACATTGGAACAATAGCTAACATTTAGCAATGAACTCATTAATGAAGTCAAGTTATTCTTACTGTGATTAGGGCCTTCATGTCTCAGATCATCCACCAATCTCCTGTTTTCAAGAACTGTGACTGAATATCCATGCTTTGCCAGGATGCGTTGACAGAGCTGATGCTCAGCTTTGCTGTGGGCAGGAGGTGCGTACAGAATTGCTCTTCTCGTACGGCTTCCAAAGTACTGGAGAACAGTGTCTTTAATCTACAGCAAACAATGCAAAGACAGTGGTTCTAAGACAGCATCTTTCAGGAGCGTAATACATAGCTGTTGTTTTTCACAAAAATACAGTAGCAAATTACAGTGACAATCTGGGAAGTATTTCTGGTATAATAAGGGACTTTTGCCTTATGTAAGGCTAAAAACAGGATGTTCCTTGTGGGAAACAGGTCAATAACATATGTAATAATCTAGTTATTCTTTTGCAGTAAAAACACCACTAACAGATGAGATTTTCTTTTGTGAAAAGTATTTGTCTTTGGGATTGAAACACACCAACATTTAAGAGATTTAATTCAGGACGTTGTTAGCTCTTGGCAAGTTCATGAACTTTAACCAAGAAGTAGTCAAAAGTATCTCCTCCAAAAACAAAGTTATTCCATGAATTCTAATTTTAGTAAGCTTATCTCTGGACATAGGAAATGTTACACAAACAAGGCATCACCATTTTTGCACAGAAGACCACACTGAAAAAAAGAGACAGATGTTTTAATATAAACAAAAGCATTCAACATGTGTCCAGTTGCTTATGTGCCTGAGATGCACTGTTAAAGTCACTCAGCAGTATGTTCACCAGCTAGTTTTTTACTGAGATAGTGGTAAGATGCAGGGACAGACTACCTAGAGAGGTTGTGGATGTTCTGTCTCTGGAGTTGTCTAAGGCCAGGTTGGATGGGGTCCTGGCAATCTAGTACTTGATGTAGTGGTTGTCAACTCTGCCTGTGACAGGAGGGTTGGAACTTAAAAAATCCTTGAGATCCCTTCCAACCCAAGCCATTCTATGATTCTATTAAGAGTAAAATTTTATCAGAAATCTAATGAACACCTTAAGAGCTCACTAAAAGCTGCAACTACTGTCATAGAACCAGCCTGATGCAGTAGTTTCACAAAAACAGGGTCACATATCCCACTAGCTTTATAGTTTTGTTGCTATCACTTTTATGTATTTCAATAAAAACATTAAAAACTGAAATATGTGTTTTTACTTATATACATTAATTATATAACATTTTATGAGGGTTGCTTGGAAAGTAATGCACCTGTTTTACAATGTTGGCTTACAACATCAGAGGTTGATGTTGGTGGTATGGCATAGAGGATGAACCTTCCCACCATTACATGTTGTTGCCATGTGACAGATGACAGCAGAGGGGCAATCTGACAAAATGGTGCCTGACATGGAAGAGCATATGAAGCAAACGTATGTCATTGAATTCATCCAGGTAGAAAAAATGGTACCCATTGACATTCATTAATGCTTGCTGAACCTTCATGGAGACCGAAGAGTGGATGTACACACAGTGAGGGGTATGTGGTGCATTTCATCAGAGAAAACGGAAACAGTGGGTCCTCTCTGCTGGTGATGATTTTTATGAGTATATCATGAAGCCTCTTGTTCATTGCTGGTGAAAATGCGTAACAAATGGTGGTGACAACATTGAAGAAGCGTGTTTGAGCATTTGCTCTATTAAATATTGTTATTGTGTTCTCTGTGTCAATTATAGTTTTCATTGAAATAATTAGGAGGCATTATTTTGGAGCAATCTTTGTACGTGCAGCCCAAGACAATTCCTCTTCACTCAGTGTGGCCCAGGAAAGCCAAAAGGTTGGACACCCATGAGCTACAGGATACAGTTTTAAGTTATGCCTGGCTTCAGTTAAAGCTTCTCCATGGCAGAGAGAGCTACAAACTATTTTAGAGTCCTGAGCCTTAATGCCTCTAATCTGTTTGTGTTCCAGAGCCGACATCCGCTGTGGAAAAGATTGGTGTAATTGAGTTGAGGATCCTGAAATACAACTAGATACAATGCTATCTAAGTCTTGTAAATAATAATTGCTAAATGCGCAACCCCAAACTACTCAGTCATTGAGATACTCAAATAAATGATGATCACATGCTAGTCAGAGGAAGCACAAATAGCACACGCTGAAGTCACAGGAATTACGTTACGTAACCCTGTCAAATGTCCTCTCCTGTCCTTGCAGTATTTTTAAAATGCGTTAGTCCTGCAGTTAGCACACTGCAGTTTCCCCACCTTGACATGCTCCACTTCTTTCTCATGCACTCCTTCACCCATTATTCCTCTCTTTTTCTCTCCTTTCTGTCCCTCGGGTAACTCCAGAAGCTGCTGGCAGCAGCTCCCCTCCACTTCCTCCTTTCTCCCTCCCTGTTCCTAAACCCAGCCCTTGTCCCTGCCCCCCCTTTTCCCCCCCCACGCCACTCCCCCGTTGCCTTCTCCACAGCATTACTGCTGCATAACATCACACGCTGTGTGACCAGATGTTTCCCACTTTCCATTTCGCTTGCAACATGGAAGAAAATCAATGAAGAGAGACACCTCCAGCTTTATTTTGCAAACAAATTCACTTTTCCATCCCATGTCTGCTGCAATGGCCAGCAGTGTAGGGTGAACCAAGGACACACGAGGAGCACTGAGGAAATGCAACTCGGGAAACATTTGTGTCTGGCTTCTGGCTTGTGTTTGCAGCTTGCCCCACTGACACCCCTCCCCATGCAGCTGAGACTGTCTGCTTTCTGGAATGAGTCCCATCTCAGGCTTTATTGTACTCTATGTGCATCTCCCTTCACTCTCTGTTAGCACATTTTTTTTTCATGCAGCTAATAAAAACTGCTATGAAAACATATCTGCTTAAAACAAATGGTAATAGCTTTTACTGTGAGCACTCCATGACAATTTTATTCTCCCCCTCAAGCAGCAGTCCCCAGGCTCTGTGCCAGCATGGCTGCTGCCTCGCAGACCACACCTGTGGTGCCAGGCCTCAGTGCTGTGTGACGCTCTCTGAGGGAGTAGCTCCTCCCTTTCCCACTGAAATGTTTTTTTCTCTTGTTTAGCAGCTGCAAATCCTTCCTCAGTGTTCCTCTGCTTTCCAGCACTGAAGTCCCCCTCTCCACTTTCCCAACCATGAGGCTGGGGGAGGACAAATGATGCATGGAGGCCCTGTGAGCCCTGCGCTACGTGGGGATGAAGGCCTCTGTCCATGGCAGCCTCGTTGTGTCACTCTCACTTGTCCCACAGGAAGGGACAGGACAGTCAGAGCCTCAGGCCGTGGGTGTCTGAATCTGCCTGACACAGGCCTGGGAGGAGGTGGAAGGCCTAGCTGGGGACAAGCCCTCTTATGCCTCAGACATTGGCCAAGAGATTCACCACTTCTAGCTGCTGGCTCTCCAGAAGAGATGATGGGATCTTTGGGACACTGAGACAACTTGGAGCCCTAAAGTTAAAATCGTCACCTGATGTCTAACCCACCACTGCTAAACAATATGAAGTAGCTCGCTGCCTTTTATGGTGCTTCCTTAAGATCCATGCATAGTGTTACCAAATTTATTTCCTCTGCCCTCTCCTTTCCTTTCAGAGTTATTTGCAGTCCAGGTTAAAAGATTCACTGTGTGCTTTCTATTCTTTCTATTTCCCTACATTTTCTAGTGCAATGTAGGGAAGGTTTTCTTTGTTTTTCAGCTCCTCATTAGAGACATAGAATTTAAAACATTTTGGCCAACCTCATGCTTGTAGCAGATGATTCCGTACATCTTTCCAAAGCTGAACATAAACTATCTTACACCACTAGTCATGCTGATCTAGTGACATTTCCAATACTATAGCAACAACAGTCATGTTTCTGCACTTAAGAAGTCTGCTGGTTTTTATAAGATGTTTCTCAGTCATAAAAATGCAGCCTGGGCAGAGGGTTTGTATAACACAGGCAGAGTGCAAAAGAGGAAAATAAGTTATTCCCATATTTTGACATTTTATGATCCTGATTATTATTATTATTATTTTTAATTCATATAACTTTAATGTGCATCAGGCTTAGAAAAAAAATGTTTGATAACATTTTGAATATTTAGGTGTTAAATGACAAATGCTTTAATACTCAGACCATTTTATTTCCTCTTCTTCACTTCGAAATTTCAAACTATTTGTTATCATTTCAGTTTACAACAGTCAGTGCACCTATGTGAAAGGAATTGGTGATGAATTTCTATGCTCTTCACCTTACCAAGAGAAAAATGTGGCTGTCGTCACTGAAATTAATGACGCTTTACAACAAAGATGAGATTTGCCATATGATACAAGATAAGATGTATGTCTGCTTTGACATGATATACCTGCTGTTACAACAGCTTGCAAACCATTGTCCTTAGCTAAGTGACTGACCTCATTTGAGTGCAATTGCCTGTTACACAGATGACCCACAGCCTTAGCAACTCGTCTAAGGAAACATGATGGACTCTCTGGAGCATATAAAAATGCATGAAAATGAATGTTTTAATTTCGTTTCCAGTTTACAGAATAACTTAAAAAAAAAAAAAAAGAAAAGAAAAGAAAAGAAAAGAAAACTGAACTCCATAAAGTTTATTATGATTTTTTTTTTTTAATTTACAAAAACCTATCTATATAAATGCAGATTCCTCTGAGGTCTTAACAAACTAGATCAACAGCTAAATTTACATAATGAAAATGTTCAAGAGTTACTTAACTATCCTTCTTGGACTGAAAACAGACATCTACTATCTGAGCTGTACTATCTGAGCTGCAAGTTTCACATCACTATGAAGTTCTCTGTTGAAGAGAAAACGTTTTGACATGTTCCTTTATTAAACAAGTTTATCCACTTCTAGGTTACAAATGTAAAAAGGCAGAATAAAAGTTTTATTAGTCTTTGAATCATGCCTGTATTTTACAGAATTTCTGGTTTGTTCTAAAAATCCAGAATTTGGTCAGTAATTGAATCTTACAATATGTAATTACTGTTGTTTTGGCCAAGAAGAAAATAGCAAAGATATTTCAAATCGAGGGGAGAAAAGCAGTTTCTTGGCATTTTTTTGAGATTCCAGGAAGATTGCATAATTCCATAAATATTGATGCATTTTCTCTGCCTGGCAAGGAAGCAAATATACAGTCTGAAATCTTGCCGTATAATTTAATTGACCATCACTTCAACTGCAGAAACAAAATTCTTCTTCCTAAAATAAGTGTTCAACTCATGTTCGCCTGAGCTTCTCTCAGAAAAAAAAGTCAAAAACTGTGAAATATCTCAGCTACCCAGTTCTGATGGTGTTAGTCCCTGTGGCAGTGACAGACAGCCTTTCTTACAACAAGCTTGCCACTACTGTGTTGGCCTTGTCCAACAGCTTCAAACATTTTGACTTCAATTTACTTTTATCATACTGCTTTCTACAGGTACTGCCCTCTCCCTGGAAGCATTCAAGGCCAGGCTGGATGGGGCTTTGAGCAATCCTGTCCAGTGTGAGGTGTCCCTATCCTTCAGCAGGGGTGCTGGAACAAGATGACCTTAAAGATCCCTTCCAACCCAAACTACTCTATGATTCCGTGATTCTCCAAAAATATACATGAACAACTATGCAGACTGAAGGCCCTTAACACAAAAAGCAAGTATAGAAGAAATACAATGAAAGAGAACCAGTCTTCCATAGGAAGCACCAGCATTATTGGTATATATTTACAGGTAGAGCCCAAATTTCTACTTAGCTAGCAAAGGCACCTTCATTGCTAAATACTGCCTGGCACAACTACATTTCCATTAATTTCCATGAGTAGTACTCCGGAGGCACAATCATGCTAATATTAGCTAACATTAATAAGAATGACAGTAACTTAGCATGTGGTTTATATGCCCTAAGTGGTTCATTTACAAAACTGTGCAGATCTTTATTAATTCCAAATGTGACTTTTAAATTCTTTTTCATGCTTCCATGAAAGCTTATAGAAATAGTAAGCTCGTTCATACTACTGTTGTATTTGAAGTGTGCATAGGCCCTTTATCAGGAATTCCCAAAGAAGTTAATTTCCTGTCTGGAGGACATTTATATGTGTTGCCTTTATTATTCTGTTAGATTTCCTAATAAGAAAGGACTGGGTTGTAGAATAAAATGGTTGGAATGTCATTCTCTTTCCAATTGTTTGCTGAGAAAATACAGAACAAGCAACTAAATTATTGGCACTATGACGGCTGGTGTCTGATGACTTCAGAAATCCAGAAGAAAATCTAGAGTTATTTGCACAGTCATCACAACACTCTGGGCTAGAAGTATGGAACTCATTTTTAAGAATGCCTTTGCTTATGATTGCATGTAGACTATGGCACAAACTGTTTTGTGCTGGGAACAAATGGTGAGCCAAATCCTACCAACACAGCAAAACAGATGATTTTAAGGACAGGACTCTAATGAAGCATATGAGCGAGATTCCCTCCATTTCCCTCCCTCCACTTGCTGCTGATGCATCTTTCTCAACGTTCTCTTCCTGTAAAGTCTCCACCCTGCCCCTCCTTCCTGACTGCTACCACAATAGCTGTGCCCTTTATCACCAAAATATCTCTAGCTGTTTGCACAATAAAAAATAGCCATTTCCTCAGTGCCTCTTGCAATTTTACACTGAAAAGGGAGGGAAAAATGTTGTGCTTTCTTAATGTGCAATGTGGTATCACTCCAAGGAAACCACTTGCTGATACAGTACCATCTGTCAATTGCTATCTGCTGAGGTTCATACTAGCAAAGTTTTCCACTTCATTTTTTCTTTTGTAAAGAGTTCTTTTTGAAAGTTTCTTCTTGAAAGGGTTCTTTTTCACTTACTGCATTCTAAAAAAATGGATGTCCTTTTAAAGATAAAATTTATTTCTAAAATATGTAAGACCTTATTATGTATAACGTAATATTTTCTATCCAGAGCTCTCAAGACACTCAACTTCTGCATAACAGCAGTAATCACCCCTACTCATTTTATTACTTAGCTTAACTTCTTCTTTTTCACATTTACATTTCAAAAGTTCCTACCAGCTTTGTCTTCTTTTCTCACCACTTCTGTACCTGCTTCCCTTTTTCCTCCCCAATGCAAGTTCTTCCATGCATAGCCTGCCCTCCAAGGATGCTTGTAATTCACAGCTGCAGTTCCTTACTCCACTTCCCTCATTTGCCCCAACCAATGCCTTCTTTCCCTGTGCTTTGTTCCACAACATCACTCCCCTGTCCCCTTCCTTACTAATCACACTGACTGAAGTATATTCCATACAGAATAACAATAGAAAAAGAGAATCTAATGCCTTTAGAGAATGAAATTCATTAGATTTGTTTTCAGATGCTTGCATTAAGGCCTATGGAACTATGCCTTTATTTACAGAAAGTCTGGACTCCTGACTGACTAGGTAGAGTACCACTCAAGGAAAGAGGAATATTCCACTGGATGTCCAAACTTATGGTAACAATTTATCTGTTCTTCACTCCTGATTGTACCTTTTAGGTACCTAGCCTGATAACCTGGGTAATATGCTCAACAGAACCTGCCTATAGATCTCATTATTATTAAAGCATAATGTTTGTATTCCCCACACCCAACAAAGTACCTCAGGGATACCGTCACATTAGATTTCATAACACTCACTCACAGCAAATTATACCCTAACAGTAATGTAGAGACAGCTTTTTTTCAATCTGCTTCTTATCTTTCATTGGTTGAGAAGCCAGCCTTATCCACTCATTAAATTCTCATTTAATCAGTTGCTTCTCATTTGTTTACTTTTTTCCTCAGGTAGCCCTAAACAGCCAGGATATGTGATGCAATGATGTGAGCATCCATGAAATAATCTCCAAGACCCATCTTAAAATTTTAACTCTCTATCTTTTATACACTGGCTGTGATTAGAATTAGCATGCTGAAAATGTGCCTAGGATATGAGCAATGCTGTTTCACTGCCTCCTTGTAATAGCAGAGGTACTATGTCTAACTAGGCAAAACATGCTGCTGCGCAGAGACACCTAAGTTGGCCTAGGCTGATTTAATTCAAAGAGTGGAAACGCAGCTGTGACCAGCTAATTAGATCTTCTCAGAAGTAGCTGAGGAGCAGAGTTAGAACACTTCAGTGTAATGAATTTTACATCTGTTTTCTACCAAAGGTATTTCTGATATGGTACTGCATCAGACAAACCTATGCTCTAGGCTTTTCTTGGTTCTTGTGTAGTGCGTACCCTAAAGGGAGATATTATCAAACTTTGGGAGAGATTTTGCACAGGCAATAACAATCATCACCAAACTCTCACATCAGCCTCCATACAATACTGACTGCTTCTCTGAAGGAAGCAGGAATTAAGCCTGCTCCTTCCCAGTCAGAGGAGATTCTGCAGTGTGACATAAGATGCTATGTCTCAAAATCCAGAAGCACTGCATATTACCTAAGCAATATTATCTTCAGCAGGGTCTTCTTGTCCTTAGACCTTTTTTTAAATGAAAATCTATTTCATAAAATATGTTTCAGTGTTTCCTTTAAGTTACTGTATAAATGTACAGAAGATTCTTTTCAATGTATAACTTTGGGCTAGTCACAGAACAAGAATATAAACGTGTCTCGTTAACTAAAAATATGAATAATTTTTAGACTATATTTTAGAGTATTTCTCCTGATTCAAAGATGAAGATTTAAACCAGGGCTGAAATGAAAACTTGTTTCCATCTAGCTACTGCAGGGCGCCACGTGACTGTAAAATTAAACACTAAGAAGTTTCAACCATTATATCTGTCCTAAATGTGGGCTGGGTATCCAGTAAAATCAAGCAAGATAACATTTTGGCTATTTGAATAAGCAGTTGGCGAAAATACACAGTTCAAGGACACACTGTCAAAACAAAGTGGAAGAGATTTTTGGAAATGTTTGTCTTTTCTGTTCCCTGTTCAGCCCACACAACCAATGAAGTATTTTCTGAAAACAGAGAGCAACTCAGAGTAACATCCCAACATGTGCAAGGCATTTTGTTCATAATGCTCTAGAGGAAACTTTCAAGACAAACAGGGAGCCAGCTATGGGTGGTCTTCGGAATGTGAAGAGGAATGTTTTAAAGTAGCTTTTCCAGGCTTGGAAAACATACCTATAAGGGCTAACATACGCATTTAAATCTGTGCTCCAGGTTCAGTGTGTGTGTGAGAGTGACATCCAACCAGGCATGCTGGAGGGCAGTAAGTACAGTGCACTGCATGAACATAAGCTTTCTTCTCACTTCAAACAGCCAGCAAACCTAGTTCAAGTCAATCTGCATTTCCTTCAGACCAATTCGAAAATAGGTGTTACAGATAGTTTCAGCAAAAAAACATTCAAGCAAAATTTTGTCATTTATCTACCAGTTCTTATAGAGTCTAGGAATTATCTTTGCCGTGACACAAGTGAAGAGGAATGGACTGTGTCAAAACTGGCATTATGATGAAACTCATGCTGTCATATGTGGTTACTTCCCTCTAAGTTTTTGTACTTCATGTCACACTGAATAAATACGCATCTTGATACCTGGAGTACTAAAGGGTCATTAACATCAAATTATGACAGATGGAATAGAGAGTAGATTTTTGCTACTCAAAAGAAAAATCTCTTTGACCTTTACATGAAAAAAAATCAATTTCTTAAGACTTAAGGTTAAAGAGTACATGCCAAAGTTATTTCATAGATCTGCTTTTCGTTGTTGCAGAAGATGCTCTCTGAAAATGAATATTGCTGACCTTTCAGACTGTGAACCCTATCAGCCTTCTCAATCTTTTTGTATTCTTAGAAACTTTAACTTCTTTATATGGAAGCTGACTATAATCTGGGATGTCACAGGTTTATGTTTATAGTTCTGATACAGTGGTACATAAAATGCCAGCGTTAATGATAATGTTACAGGGAGGTCTCTGCTGCACAATTAGCAACACTCTGTAGGACTGAAGAAAACCTGAAACATTTGTGCTAATGCTGATCACAGATTCCAGAGTAAAAATAACTGCCTTGGTCTGGAACATTTAACAAACCATATTTTCCAACTGAAATAACAGCATCTGAATTTGTTAGGTTTAATACCCATCCTAGGAACTCTGTGCAAGTTAAACATGAGGCCAGGTAACCTAAGGACAGGGGAGAATTTGTGGGATGATTCCAAAGTAAATAGCGTGATTTGAAAATGTGACAAGCGCTTTAAAAAAAAAAAAAAAATCAGTTAAATGTAGCTTTCCAGCATAATTTCAGTCAAGTCAAAACTGACTGGCAGATAATTTTAACATGAGGCAACTGCTGCTTTGCTGCTAGTAGCCGCAATCCCTTTCATGAAATCCCACTGGCTCGTGATTTATGTGCGCATGTTAGAAAGCTTCTGACCTGATTCCTAAAGCCAAAATAAAGTATGGCCTGTGCAGCAAACTGGAATCTCCCTGGAGCCACAGAGTAATGCCATGCTTCAGTCAAAGACTCAGGATTCATGATAGCAACACCACGCCGAGGAGCTGGTAATGGAGACGTGCTTGCACATATGTCGCTGTCATATCACACATTTGTTTGTACACAGAGCTCAGACTTCCAAGCTCAGGTTAATTTTAGCTGGACTCGGATGATCCTGTCAGACCCCTCATCCCTCACTATGTTAATTATTGCTTAGCACTCTCCACCAGCTGACTTACCTTTTTCAGTTTGTGTGAATCACTGATGGGAAAGAAGCAGCGTGTGTCGCTGGCTGAGACCTCCTTGTATCTTCCTTGCCATGTTTTACTCTGTTTGTTCGGGGAGATCCCATTAACAACTGCTGAAAGGAAGCTGTTGGTCATGAGGGGAGTCAGGGTCTGGCAGAACAGGCAGACGGCCACCACCAGGGCCAGGAGGAGGGGGCGAGGGCGACAAAGCCTGCGGCATCTGGGGCCGTGCCCACAAACCATGGCCAATGTGCTGTCCTCACTCCACCCTTGGCCACATTGCAGAAGCAGTAGCCATGTCCTGACGGTAAAAATGCCAAAACGGGCTTTATCCAAAGCTACGGAGGGCTTTCCCCATTCCCGCTGCTGAGTGCTTTCCTGGTGCCTGGCAAGAAGTCACCGCGTCCAGAAGAGCAGGGTCCTGTGAACTGCCCTCCCATGGGGCTGTGGGAACAACCTGTGGGAAAGAACAGAAGTGAGAAGCAGCACGCCATGGGGCATGGGGTGCTCTGCCTGGAGCCATGGCGACCTCCACGCACCGGGAGGACAGACCTGGTGGCAGGCAGGTGGGCAGAGGGGATCCGCAACCCCAGCCTTGCAGCAGGAACTGCTCAGCCAGATAGCACCTAAGAATGCAAGAGGTTAAAGCTTAACATGCTCTGTCCACAGCCAAAAAGAGTAAGAGAGTGTACCAACCTCTTGAACAATCGTTTGCTGTTTTTTCTCTCTTGCATTCTGAATTCCCACTTTGTTTTTATAGTTCCTTTCAGTCCGGTCCCTTTAAATTGCCTCTTTCCTGTCAGTATGCACAGACCTCACTCTAAAAGTGATCAATTATCTAAAAACTGACAGACTACAAAGATTTTCTCTTGCATTTGTTTCGTCCAGATTGTGAGTTCAAAGTTACGCTTACTTACTCAGCTCTTATCCCGTTAGAAGTTTTCCATTCCCCTCTAATGGGCTGCTGATTAAAACCACTTGGTTGGAGCCTGGCTCATGATCCCAGCTTGTCTCACACACTCCGAGGCAGGCACACGCACATACACACACCATCTGAAGCCAGTTGGACCACAGACTTCATATAAATAAAGGCTGGACTGCTTGGAGGGTGGGGCTAAGCGAGCTCAGCTGGGGCAGGCTCGGGGTTGGAGACGCAGCCCTGGAGCGGGTGGGGAACCAGAGGTGTCCCTCTTGCTGCGTGCCTCCAAGACACCGGCACTGCAATTTTTAGAAAACTGCTGTTACAGCAGTCGGGCTAATTGAAACCAGAAAAATATCTTGAAGGCAGAAGAAATCTGAGCAGCACCTGCAGTATTTTACTCCAAATTAGCCAAAATGTTGTAAAAGGAAGCAGGTTTGCTTGGATTTGTCACTGGTGAAGAAGTTGTCAGTACTTTTCCATAGTAGATACACTAGCTCATAGCAGAGTATAAATAAAACTTCTTACTTATGTTAAGGAGGGAAAAAAAAAAAGGCAGGCAAAAATAATCCAATGAGAGCACTTTGTATCTAAGCCACAGAAGATCTTAGTTACTACTTCCCCCTGCTGACATGGGACAGGGACGAGACAGATGGGAACAGTTGAAGAACTCTGTTATCTTTACAGACCTAAACTTCTCAAACAATCGAGTTCCTTTAGCTAAAAATATCTGTGTGCACGTCATCTCTGTTATCCTCCATCCTTAGTTATTTTTGTAAAGGAAGAGTGTTCCTACGCTGCCTCATGTATAAGAAATGGCAGATGCTAAATTGTGATATCCCTGGGCCAATCTACACAAAGTAACAGCAGCAGCATTAGCAAGTCAGAGGTCTATATACAGCAGTGAAGAACAGAGTATGGGTTTGTTTGAAGTGCTGCTATTTATTCATCTTTCATATCTTCTCCCAAGCTAAAACCATCGATTTGCACATATAAAAAATGCCATAGAAGTGATTCAGTACCTCACACAGAACCTCAGCTGGCACAGACATTGCATTTTAGCATTCTGTCTGGGGCTGTCTTTGTATAAATTACAAGGTTTTTAGGTTATCCTGGGCAGGAAAGGAGTACAAAATCTACTGGTACCCTCCAGTGGCAGATGCTTTCCATCCATCCAGAAGATGCCATTTCAGCTCTGCAGGAATCCACTGCTTGTGCTTCCTCTCCCAGCACACCAGCTCCCACCCTCTGGCCCTGCTGCTGCCAGCCTGTGCTGCAGAGCCTATGATGAGCCTGCAAACTGGGCCAGTGGCTGCATCCATGCCATACAACGGAGAGGCACCTGAGGAGTTGGTACTCAGAGGAGCTCTGCAAAGGCACTGCAGGCAGTCTGGGAATCACAGGACCCCATCTGTGGAGCAGAAGCACAGCAGAGTTGCTTTTCTGTTGCTTTACTCTTGTAAGAGTTTGCCCTGTGGCACAGTCTGCTTTCTGAACCTCAGCTGTGTAGGTGGCATTTGCACAGTTGTCAGCTTCTCCCAGCTTTCTAGTGAGGGGATTTGTCAGAGTTTTCCATGTTACTGCTAGAAGACTTGACAAAAATAGCTTGATAAAGATTAAAGGCTGCTTAATGGTATGGAGTCCACAGTCCCTTGCAGCAGTACTGCATGAGAACAAAGTAATTGTCTCTTCTCTCCCTGCTCCCTCAGCAGCCCGGCAAGTAACTATGTGCTCCCTCCAGCCTGACCTCATTTCCCCCTGTTCAGTTAATAACTGGAGGCTTTAAGCCCACGTTTCCCCCATCATCTCAAAGGCACTTCATCCATCCTTCAACTCCGAGATCACTGAAAGGCTTCAGGTTTTCAGGGCAATCTGGCAGGTTTTTCTCATTTATCACACTAAGGCTGATAGTGCAAACACATAGAGGATGGAGGGTCAGCAGAGGGTAAGCAGATCTCTTTGTGTACTCCTGGGGATCTGCATTCTGTTTCTCTGATTTTCCCAGATGTTCCAAGGAGGGAGCTGGCTTTTTCCCTATGTTTTGTGGTTTCTTTTCATCACAAGAACATGCAATGCAATTTTCCTGAGCTGTAAATACTTCCCTCATTCACAGCTAGCGTGCAATGAACATATTTGTCGTCTTCTAATTAGGATTTCATCACATCTCTCAGCCTATATCTACTGACTTATTCGGTCACATTTCAACACTGAGAATTAAGCTAGGACTTTTGAAAATGGAGACTGACAAGGACTAGGATTAACTAATAAAGAACTAGGCCTTCAGTGCATAGCGTTCAAACAGCCACAGAACACAATTGTCTGTAGGATCAGAAATATATAATGCTTTGTACCCACAGGTATATGTATATATTTCAGACTTCTTCACAGAAAGCCACAAATCTCCTTTTTCTGGCATCCCAAACAATTTAGGGATTCATTTTCCATTCAGAATTGCTGGACCTGTCTGCTCACCTCTCCCTGCTCCTTCCACTCACACTAGACTGCACACATGGATGCTCCCTGCAGAAAGAAGTCAGCTGCAGTCCTGCTCTGCGAGGCAAAGTCCTGTAGGGATCACTTCTGCAAAAACCAACCAGACATAACTATCACAAGTGATCTCCCATGCTTGCAGCCAGAATCCCAGCTCATCCGCATCACCTGGAACAGGCAGTAAGTGTTGAATGAAACACTGGCACAGAAAAGACAAGAGGAAAATAAGACTTGATAAAAATTGCAAGAGACTAGGATTTGAAAGGATTTAGCCAATATACCACACAGGCACCATTCATCATCTCACTGTGGTTTTAAGCAATCCAGCTCCTATTCTTGCCGCTTTCATTTGACATTAATCTCTGTTTGTGCAGTGGTGAAAGCTAATGACCAATGAAGAATGATTTCAGTGGTCTTGGTAGTGACCTGGACACATAACTGCCAAGAGCTAAGCAAGGAGGAAATATGAGGTGTGGAAAGATAGAAGGAATTTAAGGCCAGTTGAACATATCCTTTTTATGCATGCTTAACTTTAATCAGAGATCTAACGTGACTCATCCTACAAGTCTAAGTAAAATTAAGTCTAGATAAACGTGATTGTAAGATCAGGACTTGATGTAATAAAAAACCATTTTGCGTCGATAATTTCACCATATAGAGGCTGCCAAGGAGAAGATATGTTTAAAAACTATTAATTGTTGCTGTTTTTTAAAGCAAGATTGTTGAACAAAGTTCAAAGCATAACATCCTAGAAACCATTTTAATGATGAATGAGTTGACATGAAAAATAAGCTCAAACAGATCATTTCTAACTGGGCTGATCATCAAGTCCTTGCAATTATATTTGTCATCTTCACAGTGCAGATCTATATGTAATTTTCGTTGTTTATGGTCATCTTCCATGATAAAAATCCCGATTTCCATGATAAAAACTACACCAAGAGCCACAGATTCACACTTCAAAGCTGGATGAGCATTAATAGCACTGTGAATAAGTAAATCAAGTAAACTGTATTGGAGAGAGCCCACTGAGCTGCAGCCCTTCAGGATTCTTGACTTCACCCTGAATTCAATCCAGATTGCAATTGGATTTGCATGTGTCTTCAGTCCTGTGTGTGGTCCCATTATGAACAGTGAATGAGGAATACTGGCACAGAGGAACAAAGTCAAGAAAATAGGAGAAATACATTTCATTACTGCTTTGCACGTTGGAAGATGTGATACAACAATCGAAATTTAAATTAATTCCAGCATGGAAAAAAAAAATAGGCTCTTTCCCCTTTTCCCATTCATAGACCACTGCAGGCCTCAATGATGTTGTAATTTTGTTCCACAGAACATGCCAGAGATGAGTTTTCACATCTTCATTCTGCTTTGGCCCAGCACTCTGATCCTGGCTTACAGAAAAGACAGCCCAGTAGAGAAGATTCTGCAAATTCTTGGAAGGCAAAAAAGCTGATGTTAATAGGACAAGAGTATTAGGGGAAACTCCCCTTTTGGCTTTGCTTTTCATTATTGCTCGATTGATTTAATCTTTTGTCTTTATGTAAAAGGAAGCAAAAACTGGACTACACAAGCAGTGTATGCTTCTCTGGCCAGAGGTTTTGCAGCTCCTTTATATGTGCATTCTATGTATTGTCCGTTTTAGCTCTTTAGTCTGATGTTTTGTTGTTCTTTTTTTTGATTGTGTAAAAAGCTGTCATAGCTGAATGTTGAACCTCAAGCAAGATGCTGTTAGATCTCCAGTTCCACGGACAGATTACCCAGTCCAGGAATTCCCTGCCATGGAAAGAACTTACTTGTTGCTCTTTCCCCTGACTTTAGCTTCTGCTCTGGCTCTTCCTGCCTTGTGGTGATGCTCATTAAGTCCTTTGATCCTAACGTGAGAAAAAAAAGTGTGCAGTGTGGTTGGTTTTCCAAAAAAGAGCGTTGAATCAACCCTTGGAGAGGTTCTATGGTTCCTGGTGTTGGTACAAGGCAACCAGCAGGAGAGGGCAAATGAGAGGAGATGTCAACAGAGGAGGGGAACAGGCAGCTCATCAAACCACTGTCTTCATCCCAGTTAACCTAAAGCTTTAGGTAGGATCTGGGTCTATTTAGTTATTAGTCCAGAGATTTTTCTCTGTATCTCAGCCATGTTCTTTACTACTGTCTTTTGGTACAATGTGGACACTGAAACACGTGGTTCTATTTGTTTGTTTGCTTGTTTGTTTTAGTAGCACAGAAGGTTGCTTGAGGTGTGGGCAATGGGAAGCAGCCAAAGGCCAAAGTGTTTTGAAGAATAATAATAATAAAAAAAAAAATAACATGTCAGGGAAGAAATAGATCAGCTAATTCCTTGTTTCTTCCTTCTCGTTGTTACTGACTGTCTACACACACCTCTTGAAGCAGTTATTCTGGTTATACACAGGTCTATGGATTTTATAGCCAGTTTGATTGCCCAGACACACTGGCTACTGCTGAGAGCAGAGTAATGATCAGTGATAATCAAAAGAATGTTCAGATAGGCTGTAAGAACACAGACTTTATCTCTGGGTATGAAGAACGGAAACAAAGTGAAGTACTCGTGGATTCTGAAGACATTTGTGTTATTTTCTATTTTGATATAATTTATTTTGTTGTGGTTCTGTGATTTTGTTCACATGATTCTGTGATGGTAGACATCTTTCTGGAGTCCTGCTGATACTGCTTGTCTTGAAACCTCAGCTTGTGCTGGTTTTGGCTAAGATAATTTTCTTCATAGTATCTGGTACTGTACCACATTTTGGGTTTGTAACAAAATTGTTGGTAACACACCAGTGTTGTAGCTGTGACTGAGCAATGCTTTCAGAGTCAAAGTATTTTCCATTTCTCAATCAGATCTTCTCAGCGAGTGGGAGTGCAAAAGGAGCTGGGATGGGACAGAACCTGACAGCTGACCCAAACTGACCAAAGGGATATCCCACACACCATGAGAATATGGTCAGCAATAAAAATTGCTGGGGAGGAAGCTTGTCAGGGCTGCCATTGCTTGGGGTCTGGCTGGTGGTGAGCAATTTTTTGCGTCATTTGTTTTTAATTGGTTCCTTTCTTCCTTCCTTCTTTTCTTTCTTCCTTCCTTCTTTTCTTCTTTTCTTCTTTTCTTCCTTCCTTTCTTTCTTTCTTTCTTTCTTTCTTTCTTTCTTTCTTTCTTTCTTTCTTTCTTTCTTTCTTTCTTTCATTTCTCTCTCTGTGTCTTCCTCTCTCTTTTTCTCTTTTTTTCCTTTCTCTCTTTCTTTTTCTCTTACTCTCCCTTTCTTCCTTCTTTCTTTCCTTTCTTCCTTCTTGCTTTCCTTTATTCCTTTCTTTCTTTCTTACATATTAAACTGTCTTTATGTAAATGAGTTTTCTAACTTTCACCTTTCTGATTCTCCCCAGGGGACAATTAAGAAGTGAGCAAGTAGCTATGTAGTTTTTAGCAGCCTATGAGGGTTAACACACAACAGTTCTTTCTAATGCCCAATATGAGGCAATAAAGGGCTTTGAGTTAGCAAGAGATTTGACCAGAACATGTTAGAGGAAACTTGGAATTTTTTTCTCTATTAAACTGCTGCTGGTCATGATACTGACTTATGTGTTCTCAGTGCTGTTTTGATTCACGCCATGCTCCTTTTTTGCTGTACATCAAGTATGAGATCTTGTTAAAGGCTGGTTTTGGCTTTTGCAGTTTGCAGTGCTGTGTAGCACTTTGTTCTTACATTGTGCCATGGAGAATTATGGTAAAAGCACTAGCCCTGAGTAAGCACTGTGTTTATATCAGTCACCATTTCCATAAAGCTATGTTTCAGTTTGGAACTAAAGCATATCAAAGGGACTGTTTGCCAAAACAGAAAAGTATGAGTATAAAAAATAAATACAAAGCAGATAGCTAACAAACTTTAGAAAGAAGATTATAGAGTTGATTTAAAATCATATCAAAATTAGCTAAATATGAAATCAAGTCATGGTTTTATAATGTGTTCCTGTAATTATGAAGAATATGCAAGTATTTACATGATTCTTTCCTTCATTAATGTAGATATTGCTGCTTAAGATTTAAACAATAGTTAATAGGAAACTTTACAATCTTTGCCATTAACATGCTCATAAGCCTTCATAAAGAGGAATTCCCAATACATTCTTTCCCTCTCTCCTCTTAACAGAAGTCTTTAAGTAAATAGAAGTACCTGAGTGTTTGGAAAGCAATTTCAAGTTGAAAAGCACTTTCAAGTTGGCAAATCTACGTTAATGTAGCTACTAGTCAAAACACCTTCAGATTGGATTTTTTTTTCTTTTTTATTATTGAGAATCAATACTGTTCTGGGCTAAAACTTAACTGAGATGTTTTCCCAGTGCATATTTTACATTGTGTTACAAGAAAAATCAACAGTGTTAGAGAAGAATGGCAAAACTGTTCAAAACCATTCTGGTGTAAGTGACTCTCTAAGAGGTAATCATTACTTCTGAAACCAGCACCTCCTTGGGCAAAATATGCTCTCGGTCAGTGCCTAAGAAAATTTATACACTGGATTTAAAAACGTTACCATGACAGGAAAAAATATCCTTGTGCTTCTGAGAAGAAAAGATTCCCTAATTCTATAGCACTGCCCTGACTGAGCCCTTCCAGCACTCTGCTTTGCAAACTTTTTCCAACCATCTGTCCCACATGTATTTTTCTGAAAAGACACAGTAAAACTTGCTTTGAAATCATAAGGCCACAATTTTGCAGTGGAAACAATATAAAATTATATTCGTTTTGCCACACTATTTCTGTTTCATTCACTGCTGTGTGGAAAAATAGATATAACCATTATTTATTCTGCTATAAAGAAAGGCTTAGTGTTACCTTAATTAGGAAAATGAAATTAACAGAAATAAGTTTGTGTTCAGCAACAAAATCTACTTAGGATTCTCCCAGTTCTTTTTATTTTTAGGAACAACAGACATAATTGTAGCTGAACAACTGAGTCTACTTGATGTTATTTAAGAATCCTATCATTGTGCCCTTAAACTTCAGCAAAACTTTTCTTGACAGGAAGTAGACCATTTCATCAATGTGGACCTACTTGTTCTATTTAATGTATATGATATCACAGAATAACTTTCAGAAAGGCTCAGAGCAGTCACAAACCATAGAAAGTCTGATAATACAGTACAAAGTGCAGATAAGAGGTAGGGTCTTCAAGAAAGTTAAAACTGCTGTGTATCCTAACATTGCTCTTTATTTTCTAATGCATTTGGTAGATTCTTGCCCAAACATGAGGCAAGACTTCCTCACTTTTTTTCCATACCTTTACAAGTACAGTTAGTTAGCAAATAGTTAATGTCATGTTTATAATAAATAATTTATATCTAATGTAATGATTGGAGACTATTGCTTATACTGAAATATAAGATGTGATATATGCTAGCACAAGCCTTACCAGTTCTTCACTGTGAGAGTGGTGAGGTGCTGGAACAGGCTGCCCAGAGAGGTTGTGTATGCTCCATCTTTGGAGGTGTTCAAAGCCAGATTGGATGGGGCCCTGGGCAGCCTGGTCTAGTATTAGATATGGAGGTTGGTGGCCCTGCCTGTGGCAGGGGGTTGGAGATTCATGATCCTTGAGGTCTGTTCCAACCCAAGCCATTCTATGATTCTATGATTCTATAAGCACACAACTTGTTGGCAATGTTAGCATGGTTAGCAGCTCCTGGTATCAGATATATCTTGTGGAAAGAGCTGCTGCATGTCTTTATAGAACGTCAAATGATTACAAAGAAGAGATGCATTTGAAAGTGCTTGAAGAATGTTATTGTAAATCAGCATGGAGAAACTGGAGTGTGGCATTTTTTTTCATGTTTTAATCAAAGAATTTTAGGCAATCCTAGAGAGAGTAACCAAATGGCAGAGGCAGCATTCTTTCAGGGTGGCCTAAATTCAGTTATTCATAAAGTCACGCCTGGATCCCTTTTGCAGTTCTCCACCTCGGAGACTTTTAATGAATTTGCAAAACAGAACCCTCTGCTGCCAATGTTAATACCAACAGGGTCCTGCTTCTGTCCCTTGTCACCTCTGTTGAACAAAACAGTGCCTGGTCCAGACATTCCAGCAGAGTGAGGTGGGAGACAAAAAACTTAGCTAAAAGTAAAGATAGATCACAGTGAAAATACCTCTCTGGTGAGAAGGAACAGAAGAGGGAAAACAAACCCCAGAATTTCTCATCTTTATTGTGTGCAGTTGAACAACATTTTGAAAGCTCAATAAAGATGAAAAGAATGCAAATTATTTTGTGCTATTCAGAAAGATAACTGAGCAGCATTTTCAGAGCAGGAAGCATAAATATATTTTCTCTATTTCACTTCAGTCTCAGAATAAATTAAACTGAGAGTTGAGGTAAAAGTGCTGTTTCTTAACAGCTTCTTAAAAGTACAAATACCATCTACAAAGCATAGATCACTTTTTGTTCTATTCCAATGCTCAGCACACTGGTTCCCAGTTTGTGATACTACAAATACCTCCTAAATTCACCCACTGAGCACTGAGATGAAACTGAAAACAGCTCCATTACCTAATGCCAAAGGCTTACCTAACATAGTGATTGCACCTAACAGCTCTCACTGGTGGTAGTGGTTTAACCAAGCTTGGCATCAAACCCGTGTTCACTCACTGTCCCCGGGTAGGATGGAGGACAGAATTGTAAAGGTAAGTGTGAGAACTTATAGGTTGAAGTAAAGACAGGTTACTAGTAGAGGAAAAGCTGCAGGCACAAAGAAAGCAAACAAGGAATTCATTCTTTACTTCCATCAGCAGGCAGATGTTCATCCAGTTCCAGGAAAGCAGCTCTCCTCATAGGTAATTGTTTCTTGGGAAGACAAATGCCATCACTCTCAGTGTTCCCTGCCTCTTCCTTCTCTACCCCAGCTTTCATTGCTGAGCCTTGCACTATATGGTATGGGATGTCCCTTTGGCCAATTTGGGTCAGTTGTCCCTTCCCAGCTCCTTGTGCACCTCCAGCTCGTCTGGCAGGGCAGCATAGGAAGTTGAAATGCCCTTGGCTTTGAATAAGCACTGCTCTGCAATAACTGAACATCTGTGTTACCAACAATCTTTTCATTAAAAATCCAAAACATAGCATCATACAAGCATCTATGAAGAAAATTTCATCCCAGCTAAAACCACAATAATATCCACCCCTTCATACTGCATATGTCATGCTCAGGTCACACACTATCCAAGACATACTCATTAATCACCACCCTTTGATTAATACACATTCCCTTACTTGATTGACCGCATCCATGAAATGCCCATAAAATGTCCACTGAGTTCTTTCAACCTATGACTTAGTAGTGGCTTGGGACAGGGGAGGCAGTGTGTTCTGTGGAGTTACTGAATACCAGAGACAGCTTGGGTCAGGTCATCACTGCACTTGCACTGGTTCTTGTGAGACTCATCTGTTGGTTCGAGTGGTTCCTGCTGAAGAACTTACTAAAATATGCAACTTAGGTCATGATTTACAACAATTTAAGGGCATATGCATTACAAGCTCCACCTCTTGTGCTTTTGGACTAGGTCATAAGGTTTAATATTGCAGTGAACTCCTCTCTTTTTCCCTTGCTTCCAGCCTGGGCATAAACATTGGCCACAGTTCCACAGTCCCTCCTTCAGCATGGCCTTATCCATGAGCCACAGCCCCTTCAGAGTTGTACCTACTGTGTCATCAGCTGTAGATGCTATGAGGTCTACTTGTTCTGATGTGCATTTGCTAATTGCCACAGCCACAGTCACGTTGACGTGTACCTGCTGTGGCATGGCCCATTCCATTTGCCACAGTCCTTTTAGAGGTCTCCTGGGATACTTGCTGTGTCATGGTCTTATCCACACCCACAGACACTCCAAGGTACTCAGGCATGGCTTTATCCACAGACATGGATGTTGCAAGGTGTACCTCCTGCAGCATGCACGTCTCCATGGCCATAGGTGCTTTGAGATGTACCTGCTCTGGAGTGAACTCTGTGGCCACAAACATTTTGGAGTGTACGTGCTCTCATATGGACTCATCCACAGGTCACATTTCCTCTGGCTTGAGTTCAGTCTGAGTTCCAGCCAGTCTGGTAAGCAGCACAGGGACAGCAGCAATGCCCTGGCCATCTGCCAGCCCAGGCTTACAGCCATAGCTATTATCAAAATGTTTCCAAGCACAGAAAAACAAGATGATAAGGAATAGAGCAAACAGCAGAAGCAAAAGCAGCCACTAACAAGCACTGCAGTCTAAAATACAATAAGGCAAGCAAGCCTCAGCACAAGCACAGGAATCTGTCAAGCAGCAGCTAAACAGCTACAACATCTATGAATTTGGTCTAATATACCCACATTCCAATCAAATCTCTCATCTTGAACCCTTCATGCCCCATGTTGGATGCCAAAAGACAGTATCACAGAATCAGAATCACAGAGTGGCCAGGGTTGGAAAGGACCTCAAGGACCAAGAGTCTTCAACCCCCCTGCCACACGCAGGGCCACCAACCTCCCCATTTAATGCTAGACCAGGCTGCCCAGGGTCCCATCCAATCTGGCCTTGAACACCTCCAGGGACGGGGCATCCACAACCTCTCTGGGCAGCCTGTTCCAGTACCTCACCGCTCTCTCTGTAAAGAACTTCCCCCTGACATCCAACCTAAATCTTCCCTCCCTCAACTTCAAACCATTTCCCCTTGTCCTGCAGTTATCTACCCTTTCAAAGAGTTGATTCCCCTCCTGTTTGTCGGCTCCTTTTAGGTACTGAAAGGCTGCAATGAGGTCACCCCGCAGCCTTCTTTTCTCCAGGCTGAACAAGCCCAGCTCCCTCAGCCTATCTTTGCAGGGGAGGTGCTCTGGTCCCCTGATCATCTTTGTGGCCCTCCTCTGGACCCTCTCCAACAGCTCCCTGTCTTTCTTGTACTGGGGGCTCCAGACCTGGACGCAGTACTCCAGATGAGGCCTCACAAGAGCAGAGTAGAGGGAGACAATCATCTCCCTGTCCCTCCTGGCCACCCCTCTTTTGATGGAGCCCAGGATACCATTTGCTTTCCAAGCTGCAAGGGCACACTGCTGGCTCATGTTAAGCTTTTCATCTATCAAGACTCCCAGGTCCTTCTTTGCAGGGCTGCTCTCAAGGACCGCTCCTTCCAGTCTGTACGGATGCCTGAGATTCCTCCGGCCCAAGTGCAAAACCTTGGACTTCGCTGTGTTGAACCTCATCAGGTTCACCCAAGCCCACCTTTCAAGCCTGTTGAGGTCCCTCTGAATGGCATCCCTTCCTTCCTCCATGTCAACTGTACTGCTCAGCTTGGTGTCATCAGCAACATGCTGAGGGTGCATTCAATTCCATCATCAATGTCATTGATAAAGATGTTAAAGAGCACTGGTCCCAAGACAGACCCCTGGGGGATGCCACTCGTTACCAGCCTCCACCTGGACATAGAGCCATTGATGACTCGATGTCTTTCAATTTTCAACCAGTTTCTTATCCATCGAGTGGTCTACCCATCAAATCCGCATCCCTCCAATTTGGAGATAAGGATGTGGTGGGGGACGACATCAAAGGCCTTGCTTAGGTCCATGTAAATGACATCAGTCGCCTTTCCCTTGTCTGCCAATGCCGTCACTCCATCATAAAAGGCCACCAGATTGGTCAAGCATGACGTTCCCCTGGTGAAGCCATGCTGGCTGTCTCGGATCACACACTCATTCCTCATGTGATCAAGCATGTCGTCTAAGAGGATCTGTTCCATGATCTTCCCAGGCACAGAGGTGAGACTCACCGGCCTGTAGTTCCCGGGGTCCATCTTGCTTCATTTCTTATAAATGGAAGTGAAGTGACCCTTCCTCCAGTCATCCGGGACCTCACCTGACAGCCACAACTTTTCAAATATGATGGAGAGCTCCTCGGCAACCAGCTCAGCCAGCTCCTTCAGAACCCTGGGATGCACGCCATCCGGCCCCATGGACTTGTACGCATTCAGTCTCATGAGGCGGTCTCGGACCTGCTCTGTCCTCACAGTGGGAGGGGATTTACCGCCCCAGTCTCCATCCAGAGGTTTAGGGATGCAGGGCTCAGTGATGTGAGAAGTACTGGAATCCTGGCCGTCAGTGAAGACCGAGGCAAAGAACTCATTCAGTACCTCAGCCTTCTCTTCGTCTGTTGAAGCCAGTTCTCCTTTTACATTTACCGAAGGAGGTACACTCGCTTTGGCCTGTCTCTTCTGGCCAGTAGGACTATCACAGCCATACAGGAACAATTCCCTCGCTATACGTAATTTCCAGTGATCAGTCTTTAGTGAGTTTTTGTTTCAGATGTATAACTTCTGCATTTTATGCCTTTGCTGATTTCGCTTCAGCTAGTTTTTAAGTCACATTTTACACTCTTGTAAGCTATATGGCAAGTTTTACAATGTAAGCACGCAGTAGGTGCAAAAAAGCTGCTCTTTTTCTTCATCCTGGACTACCTGCTTGCTACTCCTATCAAAAGACAAACCTTTTCCACAGAACTCATGAACTTACAGACACGTTTTATCTTTACTAAGCTGCCTCTTTTCCAGACAGAAGCCCCAACTAACTCAGCTGTTTCTCAAATGTACTTTCATCCTCCTATGTGAGACTTTCCCCATTTTACTACATTTTTGTGGAAGGGTGGATCAGAATTTTACACTACAGTAAAACCTAACGGTGCCATCAATTTACACAGCGTAGAACTCTCCTCTGTTTCATTCTTTATTTCCTACTAAGTCATCCTTAGCACCTGTCTGACCTGCTGCTGAGCAGAGAAACAATGTTCCCACAGAATTCAATAGGTAATTCCTAAATCATTTATTTTCCCACTCGGTGATAGCTAATTCAGAGGATGCAGATGTAGATAAGCAGAGAATTAAGTGTTATTTTAATCTTATTTCACATTGAATTAACAAACATTGAATTGCATCTCCTGTTTGATGAGATAAAGTATCATGAGATTGTTTTGCTACTTATTGTTTTGAGAACTCAACACAAGTGCAAACACTTTGTCACTATTTACCCTTCTTTAACTATCTTTTACATAACCACTGAGTAGCAGAGACCCACAGGACTCCCTTAGCAGCCTCCCCTTATTGGCAATGTTGGCAACTTCTTTACTCTTTATTCTATTTTGCACATTTTGTAATGTTAAGAGACCTCCTCTCCTCACTTACTGCATTAATGAAACACCCTGTGTAACAGCCTTAATGGAAACTGCATCAAGCTGGCTGCCTTCTACTAAGAGAAGCTTTCCCACAACTAATGAACACGAGGTAACAACTCTGCCAATATGTATTTACTCACTCATGCACTAATTCTAATTTTTACCAGTGCACAAGGAACTGAGGACTAGGTCTGTAAATCCAACTTGAAGCTTAATTTTTATTGCTTGTCAGCCCTTTTGGTATTTTTCAAATGCAGTAACAGCAGCTCAGATACTCCCTACATGAGTCTTTATAGGACTCCCATGAATGTTTGCAGTATGTTGCAGACTCACTTCTACAGGTACCTTATTTTAAGAGCAACGTTCAAGCATCCTGCAGCAAAGACCCCAGTATTCAAATCTGTCTAACCTCCCGCATGGTGAAGAAATAATTTAGCTTGCCTATTGCAATCTTGTAAAAATTCAGTTCTTTTTGCACTTTAACCACCCACTGACCCATTAGCTTCTAACAAGCTCCCTGCATAGAAGAAAACAAAAAGCGTATATATATACAAGTATATTGGAACTGTTGAGTCACAGCCTGAAGCACTGATTGAGCACCTGGGGAAAGGACTGGGTCAGCCCTGGGAGCACAGGTGAAGGCAATTCACCTGTGAGACCAGAAGGGGTGGAGCCTGGCTGCACTTCTCCTACACCTCATTTAAGGGCTGACTGGTAGTAGGGGAGGACTTGTTCCTGGAGATCCCTCCTTGGTAGTCCTTTCCTCTGTAAACCTAGAATCTTCTGATACAGCTGAGCAATTTTCTTCCCTTCCTGTATTGCACCTCTGTATTGTGCTAGTCCTTCCATCATCACACCTTTGTGGTAATGCATTTCCCATTGTACTGAACTGTCCAAATGTTACAACAGGTTTGACTGTTCTGCGTGTTTACCTTGCACACTGCATTGTTTTGCACTTTTGTCCTTCCCTATTTTCTTAGATACTAATGAGGATGAAGGTTTTTTTAGTAAATTGCTTTGCTAAAAACTGATTTTTTTTATTTTTTTATTTTTTTAGATTTGCAGTCTGCGCACTGTCTTAAATATCATCACCATCAGTGAAGAGACTTGTTACAGAATACCCAAATTCTTATTACATTCAGTCCTTGGTTCAAGAGACTGAGTCCTTCAGTCCAAGGGGAGTCCAGATTACCTATTGCCTATTTAACTTCCACTCACAGACCAGCACCAGTTTCCAACAGAATAAATAGTTTCTCTTATCTCCGTGCTCTCAATAGCCTCCCTCAAAACCAGACATACAAGTCCTTAAGTATATATATATATTTTTTAGCTGAGATGTCTACAGAAACACAGACACAGTGAGCTAATCCCCACTTTTAATCGAATCTTAATTATGCTGCCCTTTGCTTTTTTCTTTTTTTTAATCAACTTCTATTATATTTCACCAGTCATGTTTTCTTTTCATCTATTTTTCCTCAGTATAAGGTCTTAAAATAACCAATTTCTTTTTTTAGAATAAATAATGGAATGGCCTGGATTGAAAAGGACCACAATGATGATCTAGTTTCAACCCCCCTGCTATGTGCAGGGTTGCCAACCACCAGATCAGGCTGCCCAGAGCCACATCCAGCCTGGCCTTGAATGCCTCCAGGGATGGGGCATCCATAAATGTTGTAATAGAAGTCTGGTTCCATTTTAGTTTAAGCCTGCACTTTCTGTACATACTCATACTAGGAGTAAGTCTAACTCATTATTTCCTTGATGAGTGTTTTGGTGCAAGACTACATTTGGAAATGTTTCAAGGAAAGCTACTATGAAGGTCCATGGAAAGCATGCAGACAGCTCAAAGAGAATTCCAATTCTACAATTAAATCTTCACTTCAAATGGAAAGGTGTTTTTTTTTTTTTTTTTAGTGGTAGAAGGAAGGAGGAAAAAAAGGAGTAATATTCTTGTTTCTGTTCAGTGCTGCTGCCATACCAAAAAGCCATACGGAAACACACACAAGAAAACTTTCTGTGAAAGGAAATCTACAAACTACATCCAAAATAAACAAGCTGGAAGAAAAAAAAAGTTTCCATTATACTCATAGCCAAGGGAAGTACCTTTTAAGGGGCTCTCATCTAAAAATCAAGATTTCTAATTCTATGTTACAGCATGTGCAGTCTGATTTACCAGGTCTTAAAGGATCTGCACATGTATTGGCCTCCCTTTAAGCTCCCTAACATGACTGTCCCTGTTAGGTACCTCCAGGGCCTCCACAGGTGGATGAACTATTTATCCTTTTACATCTTTCCTGATCCACGTGTTAACTTTTACATGAAAGCTACTATTCAAGAAGGAATATGGCAGGAATTTCTCATGGAAACTTTTCTTCAGAAGCTATGAGATGAACAAACCTCTCTTTTTTCACAGATGTGCAGAAAACATCAAACCAAGGAGTTGAGGTTGTTTTATTTTAACACCTAATACAATTCAAATTTAAAGGATTACTTGCACAAAAAAATAAACACATTTGGTATAAAAATTTATCATCACTTTAACACCTTTTTCTTTCTTCTTATGGTCTGCACCTTGTCTGGAGCAGAAACATAGACTAATGGCACAAGTTTCTTTTATTCTACAGCTTTTTTTTGTTTTGTTTTTACATACTCAAGTACCCTAGAGGACAACAGCCCGCTGTATACAAGAACCATTTTCTTCAGCCTGCTGAATTAATTTTCATAAAGAACCAAAGCTATAAAGGCATTTTAAAAATCATCGTCTTTTTTTTTTTTTTTTAAGAAGCACTGACTTTTTGCACCATTTATATACATAGTGTTACATAACAGCTCTTGAATACAGTACATGCAGCAGAGTATATCTGTTGAATATAAAACATACATTTAAAATCTTGACTTATCAGAATTTTCTGAAGACTGAATAATTGTAGAATGCCCACTGCTTAGAGAAAATGGTTTGACAGTACAAATGTCTGCATATGTTGGCCACTGGAACAATCCAAGGCTTGCTGGAATAGTATCTGCAGCACATCAATGTGCATAAACAGCTTACAAACAATATTAAAACACAACCAGCAAAACCAACCAATAGTTCAAGATCTTATGACTGCTATGTTAACCCTTCTTTGAGTGGTTGCAAGGAAGTGTGGGGGAGATCCTCCCCCCACGTAAGTCCCCCATAAAACCTTTAGTATGCAATTTGTTTTCCAGATGAAGATATTTATTTATGTCTGCTGCCTCTCCTCTTCATTGCAGCTGTACACTGTGGACAGTACCATTTCCCTTTTGGTGCTTCTGTCAGTCCAACACATCCATAATGGAACCATTCAATGGGACACTATAAAAATAGAGTTTAGAGAGGGTTTGGGATTTTCCTTTTTTTCTTAAATTGTGATTACAGACAATTCTATGAAAAGAAGCACAAGTAGAAAGTGTAGGTTCTGCCTTTCATGCCAAGCAAATAATAGGATAAAATGAAAAAAGAGGAGAAATCCATACCCATACACCCAACAGAATAAGGAAAGCCACAAAAATTCTACGAGTCATATACTGACTCATTTATATAGAAAACAAAATAAGTATACTGTGCTAATGATAAATTTAGCTTGACAATACTTTATGTGACACAACAGTAATCTTAATCACTCACTTTGGACTGAATGCATAATTACATTCACTTGCTCTCTTAAAACTTGCAGTATTTGAATCAGACAATTGGGATTAATACTGACATAGCTAGATGTTCGCAGAAATAAAGGGTATTTCAAGTATGTCAAACTTCCTAAGGAAAGAGATGACTTCTAAGAGAATGTGAACTGTGGGCAGATGAGGAGAAGTTTCTCGAAGAATGCTTCAACTCATGTGCATATTAATTCACATCGTACTTCTCACACAAATATTTAAGTTCTACTTCTGTTGGAAGTTTTCCATGAAATTTTCTGTGATCTTGGCACTACTACTATTTGTCAACTGGAAACTTCTTGCTTTCTCTTCTTTACTCTTTGACTGATTTTCTGCATGATTCCTTCAGTCTCATCACAAATCATGAAAGATGAAATAAGAACAAAAAATTCAAAGCAGTAAAAGTGAAATCTGTGAATATCAGAATCCGAAGTGGTACATTCTCAATACTAAAAGAAATTTTCAAGGTCAGAATGTATCTTTTTAAATTTGCAGCCACTCATAGAGAAAAAGAAAATTGTAAGTATGTATTTACAATGTTTAAGACAATGATCAGGGATGAAATATGCAAGTTTGCTTAATGCAATTTCAATTTTTAATTTTTGTCTAGGATTTTTACCTAAGCAAAAAAAAAAAAAGACCTTTCAAGCACAAAGAAGTTAGCAAGGGGCAGTTTTGTTTAGAATGGAAGCCCCACACACACCTAAAAGTTCTTAACAGCAAGGTTTGCAGTTTCTGAATACTCTTGTTACACACAGTATTATGTAACCTTATTGTGATTAAGCAAGGAGAAATACATGGAACTCCTACGTGACTGGAAAGATTAATATTAAAAACATTTTCTTTTATCTCTGCTTGTTCCACGCATCCTGGAAGTTTAAGTCTGAAGTGCAGTAGGGGATTTGAATGGAAATGGAAAAATAATTACTTTTTTGTTGTGTATATGTAAAAAACAAAGAGGTATACCTGTCTCTGTTTTTACTAAAACTGAAAAAGTAAGAAGCACTACAGAAAAGTAACTCCTGTAAGCAATAGTTACATGCACAAGGCTTCTCTTATGAACATTCTGAACTTTATTACTTACATCTTGGTTATCACAGCCTACCATCTCACCATAGGACACCTATTAAAAAAGAAGGAAAAAAAAAAAAAAAACTTATTAATAAAAACAAAATTTTCAAAGGGATGGAATTCAAGGTTTTTGTTTCTTTTTCTTTTTTTTTCTTTCACATTAAGAAGTTCTTGCATCAGCAGTGGCAACAATACATTTTTTTGTTGTTCCATCGTTGTGTTCACATGTATGTTCCAGGTTGGATAAAAAAATCTAGCATTCAAAACTCAAACTAAGTACATTTTGGTACTGAGCACTGCGGTTTGGACATCATCAGCCCACTTTTCAAATGTATTTTTGTCTAGCATTTCCCTTGCACACGATAACTTCAAGAACTATTTGAAATAAACAATGAAATACTCTCAAAAGAACCAACAAATTCTGTAAACTCTAAAAAAAAAAAAAAAAATCTAACACTTAAAACTATAAAATCAGAACAGGCATTTTTAAAACCGAATGCTCTCATGCTCTCATTCAGTCTTTAAATTTTCTGATGCCTTTTACAAAAATAGCATCTTCTCCATTACTAATTTATTTTGCAAAAGGAGGAAAGTATGAGAGAAAAAGCATTATTCTAACTTAAAATTCTAAGTAAATTCACTGTGATCGTATTCAACTTTGAATTTAATCATTCCTAAATTCTCCAGTAAGAGACTTAGAACTCTCCTGATCTGGCACATCACAGGAAAACTGGTTTGTTTTTTGCTTGGGCCTTTGAGTTCATTATTCATAAAATCAAAGAATGGCTTGGGTTGGAAAGGACCTCAAGGATCATCAAGCTCCAACCCCTCTGCCACAGGCAGGGCTGCCAACATCCATATCTAATACTAGACCAGGCTGCCCAGGGCCCCATCCAACCTGGCTTTGAACACCTCCAGGGACGGGGCATCCACAGGCTCTCTGGGCAGCCTGTTCCAGCACCTCACCACTTTCTTGGCAAAGAATTTCTCCGTGACATCCAACCTAAATCTTCCCTCCCTCAACTTAAAACCATTTTCCCATGTCCTGTCATATTACCACTAAGGAAACAAAAACATTGTATTTGCAGTATTGAAATTCTCATCTGTTTTTAAGCCAGCAATCACAGCAAGAAGCTCACCTACAGTGAAACAGTGTATCTGGTTATATTTCAGGTTGAACAATGTTTTTACCTGATTACAAATGCAGTAACGTGGCTCATTTGGATCATAGGTCCAATCAACCTGGCTATTAGAATCAGACTCTGGTATTACTGCTGTTTGCTGGGACAATTCTTGTGCCAGTGCAGATGAGGAAGAACATGACGACAGAGAAGATGAAGAGGAGGATGACGACGACTGCTGACTTGAGGATTTGTTGTTGTTTCTGAATGAAAGAAAAAAAAAAAACCCATACCATAATTTAAGTTCATTTACTGGCAAGTAGAAGCAATTCTTTGTTGATTGAAATACTATAGTATAGAAATCCTGAGGTGACATTCCTTAATACATTTCATTCAAGAACTGCGATAGCAAAACTGAATCTCTTCGGAAATCAGTCTTAACAGTTTACAGTCAGGCTACTCTAATCTATGGAATTAAACAACTCTAAACTGTCAAATGGCTTTACTGAATGTTTTACTTCATAATTTTTTTTTCCCTTACTGATACTCCTAGTGTCAAGCCTCCATTAAGAATATGTAAATGATAAAACAGGCATTTGCACTTAATAATGTTACGTTGTCATGTACAATAGATTACTGTTAAGATGACTGATTCTATGCTAATCTCCACTGAAGCATCAGCTATCACTCCCCTGGAACAATGTCAATATACAAATTCTATATTTTTTCTTATAGGTCAGATCTGACACCCAAGGCATATGTAGATGAGAACTGATTCTAAAACAAACTTTTTAAGTGAGCTGTGAATGAAAATAAATATGTACGAAGAAAGAAAAAAGAGCAAGTCAGTTTAAAATACAGGCAATCTGGGACAAAATCCTTCAAACAAAACTTTTGAGTCCTCATAAAAAAAAATCTTTTTTTATCAGAAGTAAATTTCATTCTGCTTCCTATCCTACATGGTCAGACATCACAATATGTTCTGCTTATTTATAAAGTGGCATGAAGCAAATCTCCAGATCTACTTCAAAACCATCTACAAAGCATTGCACAGTATTTCCAACATTTACATTCAGGCCAAGTCTTCTCTCCTGTAGAGAGAAAAATGAGGAGAGAAACTAGACAATACAACAGATTAAAAAAAAAAAATCGAAATATTTCTTTAAAACCTTGGATTGGATTTGCGTAAGGAAAAAGGAAACAGTGGAGAAAAGAAGAAAGTCCTGTACAAAAAAGGCAGTATGGAATAATTACTTTCCACTCATGTTTTATAATCCCATGTATATTAAATACAAAGTATTTCTAATATGGCCTATGACCTTTAAGTTAAAGTTTAGTTGTCAACTGCAGTCAACAAAAAACCTACTTGCTTTTTCTGCCACTTCGTGAATCTGTGCTTGACGAACTTAATGTTTGTGTTAATGTAGATGCCAGAGCTGATGATGAATACCCAGTTGAATCTCTAGACAATGAAAATTCTCTTCCAAGCTGAAAATCATTGTTCTTAAATGCTTCGTAGCTGGCTTTTAAACTGGATGTTCTTCTTCCTTCCTTCATCTAAAAAAGAATACTGATATTGCATCAGATTATACAGTAGAGTTCTTACTTAAGACATACCGGGCTGCTATTATTGCCACAGATTCATCAGTTATTCTTTTAATAAAGTGATGCATAGTAAGTGATAAGAATGGGTAAGAATACCCCACAAGAAAAGGTAAAAAATGAGTTGTCCTTTTATGGAAGTTTTAAAAGATGAAACTGTAGCATATACACAATAATGATGAGAACTACGCCACACCAGCATAGTGTGTTCAAAAAATTACTAGTATTCCTTCTTAATCACTAGTGGGTGGCAGGCTGACGAGAATGTGAGAATGTTTTGACATTACCTGTGCTGTGGCTTGCACTGCTTGAGCTGCTGCCATGGTAATAGCACCGGCCCCAGATCCTGAAGATAATGAGCCGAGGTTATATGATGCCAATGGTTGAGAAGAGTTTGTATTGTATGCATTGTTTGAAGAGGATGATGAATTATTGTTTCGACACCCTTGATGAACAGAACACATTCATGAAATTCAAAATGAAACTAAATTCCTTTGCATTTTAAGAAGAGTTATATATGACAACCAGTGAAAGATTAGGAATTCCATTTATGCAGAGTAGTCTGATCATTTGGAAAAAAGTTCTAAGAAAATTTTTTGACACTGATAGTTTTCTACTTAAACATCTACCCTCACGTGCAAGGAATCCTTTTAGAAAGGCAGTCTTCACTATCACACTCAGCTATATATAGTCATAACACAGATGTTATGTCTATATAAGCCCAACCTCAGTTGAAATTATATTGACTATTGTGACAATTGAGAAGAAATTAAGAATATCACTGTACAACTAAACTTTCCCTAAGATAACACTTCTAACAATCTTAGCACTAAAAGCTAAAAATCACAATTTGAATGCACCAGATTTCTTGACAGCTGTTCAAACGAAGTTCTGTTTCGTTTGCCAACTCATGCGAAGCTCCTTAAAGATAAATGACTATGAAAAAAACTATTTAAAATTAGTGAACAGCATTAAATTGCCAATGTACTTTACTTACTAATACCCTCTCACAACTTTCTGAGAAGAATCTATGAAACATCCTTATTTTGAAAACTGACAGGAAGCTGTGCTGTGTTTTTATTCACTAATCAAAGGCGTTCTTATGTGGCCTCATATTACACAACACAGAAGGATTTGATCATAGCTGAATGCTAGGTCAGAGCAACCCTTATAAGATGAATGAATATTCTTTTCCTACTTTAGAAATCACTGCATGGGCTTCTTTTCCTCAAAATAATGCATGGATCTCTTATATTTCTACCACTGGATGAATGAAAACCATACTGCTACCCTCTTCCGAACCATGTAAATAAAAAGAAACAGCCAACACGCAGCTGTCGAATGATAACAAAGCCAATGAGCCTCATGCACAACACAGATGAGTAACAATATGTGCAATTTCTCATTTTTAAAATGACTGAAAATCCCAGAGGGAAGTGTATGAATCTCTGATACGTATTAAAAAAAACAAACAAACAAAAAAAAAAACACCTAAAACCACACATACAATTGGATTTCTCTTCCCTCTGTTAAAAAGTAAGAAAATGTAAAACAAGTAAGACTACCTGGTGTATTTTCTTTAGAGGCATCTGAAGTAAGGGTAGACAGAAGAGCTTCGGATTTAAACTTCTTCTCGGGAACATGATCTGTTGCACCATGGTGAGACGATGGATTGTGTTTCCTTTCTAAGAAGAACAAATGAAGTGAACTTAAATGGAAAAGCCTTTTCACTTTAAAAGTAAAACTGTTAACAACGACAGATACTAAAATAGCACTTTCAACTAACTGCCATCAGTAAAACCTTTTTATTTCACTCTTGCAGTTTTTCCGAATAGGCACAATCACCATTTAATTATCCCAACTTTTCCAGCATTTGGAGGAAAATATAATAAATGTACTTGATGACAAATAAATCTTAAAAGGTGAATATGCTTTTATCTATCAAATACTCACTCTCTACTGGAGTGTGTGAATGGGCGTGATGGTTATTCACAGGCTGAGATGGTGTATCCAGCTCCAGGGATCCTAAAAATGGGAGGTAAAAAAATTTTAAAGTCTACAATGTAATGGTTTTAATTTTTCTAACACACTAACTAAGTTTTTACAATATTAACCAAAACATTATGCAATTACACTTATATTAATTGGAAAGAATTTAGAGTTAGAATCTTTCCCAAAATAAGTTCCCGGGAACAACTAAGTTGAATCACTGTATATCCCACGCTGGAAGGGAACTGTAAGGTTTACTGAATTGAATCCCTTTCTTCTCTCAAGACCACACAAAATTCAAACCGTGTGTCTGAAATGTCCAAATGTTTCTTGAACTCTGGCAGCCTGTGGCCAAGACCACTGCACTAGGCAGCCTGTTCCAGCACACGACCACCCTCTGCTGAAAAACCTTTGCCTAACACCCATCCAACCCTTCCCTGACACAGCTCCATGCCGTTCCCTCCAGTCCTGTCACTGTCATGAGAGGGGGAGGCCACCTTGAGGCCTCCTCTCAGCCTTCTGTTCGCTGGGCTGAACAAACCAAGAGATCTCTGCTGACTCTCAGACGCCTTTCCCATCTTCACAGCCCACTTCTGGATGCTATCTAACAGCTTTATGTTCTTCTTATACCATGATGTCCAAAAGTACACAAAGTGCTTGAGTGAGGTGACACTAAGCTGAGCAGCGCAGTTGACATGGTGGAAGGAAGGGATGCCATTTAGAGGGACCTCAACAGGCTTGAAAGGTGGGCCTGGGTGAACCTGACGAGGTTCAACACAGCAAAGTCCAAGGTTTTGTACTTGGGCCGGAGGAATCTCAGGCATCCATACAGACTGGAAGGAGCGGTCCTTGAGAGCAGCCCTGCAGAGAAGGACCTGGGGTTTTGAAAGATGAAAAGCTTAACATGAGCCAGCAGTGTGCCCTTGCAGCTTGGAAAGCAAATGGTATCCTGGGTTCCATCAAAAGAGGGGTGGCCAGGAGGGACAGGGAGATGATTGTCTCCCTCTACTCTGCTCTTGTGAGGCCTCATCTGGAGTACTGCGTCAAGGTCTGGAGCCCCCAGTACAAGAAAGACAGGGAGCTGTTGGAGAGGGTCCAGAGGAGGGCCACGAAGATGATCAGGGGACTGGAGCACCTCCACTATGAAGACAGGCTGAGGGAGCTGGGCTTGTTCAGCCTGGAGAAAAGAAGGCTGCGGGGTGACCTCATTGCAGCATTTCAGTACCTAAAGGGAGCCTACAAACAGTACGTGAGTCAACTCTTTGAAAAGGTAGATAACTGCAGGACAAGGGGAAATGGTTTTAAGTTGAGGGAGGGGAGATTTAGGTTGGATACCAGGGGGAAGTTCTTTACAGAGAGAGTGGTGAGGTACTGGAACAGGCTGCCCAGAGAGGTTGTGGATGCCCCACCCCTGGAGGTGTTCAAAGCCAGACTGGATGGGACCCTGGGCAGCCTGGTCTAGTATTAAATGGGGAGGTTGGTGGCCCTGCATGTGGCAGAGGGATGGGAGATTCATGATTCTTGAGGTCCTTTCCAATCCTGGCTGCTCTGTGATTCTGTGTTTCTGTGATTCTCTCAGGCCGCACAGCACTGAGTTAGGGGGACAATCTCTTCCCTTGCCCAGCTGGCAGTGCCTGCTGCACCCCAGCCTAGTCAGACAAGGTTAAACAGGACTTTACTCTTGTTAACCCTTTTAACAGGAAAGTTTTAAAATAGAAATTGCTGACTACTGCTCTGCAACTTTCAAAGAAAAGTTAAAATCAAGGTCAATATTGAAAGTAGTGTTGTTCTTGGTTCTCAATATGCCATTTGTTCCAGTAAGTTGCATACAGGCCAGTAAAGCTGCCCTAGAAGTACTGACGCTATTGCTTATTTGAACTGAAGACTATAGACACATTTATGAACATAAATGTTAAAATGCAGTTAAGAGGTAAACTGTATTAATGATGTGATCTCCCATCTCGTCATATTGACTCAAAACATACCAAGACCAGAAATACGTTTCAAGTTGACCTAACATTCTGTCACACATCTGTAATCAAAATCACAAATGTTGAATATACCCAGCGTGGAAATCCGAAAAGGAGGGAGCAAAGGAAAGGCTAAACTAACTTTAATCATGCTGTGAATTAATCCAAAGGCTGCCCTCTAGAGGAACCTCAATAACATGTATTTACTCTGAAAGCTAAAAATTTTAAGAGGCTTTTCATTCTACCTTACATTTTAGTAAGTAATAAATATCTTAAATGCAGTCTGGTTCACTTGTGTTTTCAGTTTTCAAAACTCTACCTACCCTGCCAAACAAATGGCCCAATTAAAGTTAGCATCAGATCTCAAAACCGCAGCTTGGATTCAAAAACAAACTAGTTGCCCTCTTCTGCAGTAGTTCATTAGTAACACCTACTCAGCAGTTTTCTTTTTGTGCCTCTTATTTAAAACAAACAAACAAGCAATTAAATTTTGAGGAAAATTAGCTTTTATGACAAAGTTCTAAGAAAGACTATTTACCCCTTAATTCTTCAGGTGACTTGGGGTATTTTTCACTAGCCTTGGTTATGAAGAACAGTCACTGACTATTAGCTTCGTAATAAAAAAATGCTGTAGCAACTCTGAAATTTATCATAATCACATTTGAACTTGACACCTAAATACTAATAGGTATAGAGGGCTGGATTTTTTCCACACTAAGTTTGCCTTAAAACTGTCACATTACATTCCATTTACAGTCTAAACACTAGCTGTGTAGTGCTGCAGTATGTTGAGCTTGCAGGTTTCTTCCTCAAATGCTCCTCTCCCACCACCTTTTAATAAAATCATCCATTCTCTTCTCTTTAAAAAAAGACATCCACAAAGTAGGGAATCTTTATTTGACATTCTGTGCTGGTAATTGGAATATCCACTCTCCTCTATTTGGTGGCAGTCAACTGGCCCAGTAGGTTAAGCATAGATTGCAATACTTTCCTGAATGCCTATAGTATTAATAACAGTATTAAATAATTCTGTACATTAGTTTAACTATTCACATGTACAACAGCCCTATTAAATAGAGAAGTCATTCTAATTTCTCAGGTGCATTTGGATTCCACTGGTAAAAATCAAGTTTGAACAAAAATTTGAGAATCACTGACTGAAAAAAGGTATGTAGGTCGAAGCAAAATTGGAAAATGAGTGGAAACACAGTAGACCAATAACAACTTCATCGTGTCTCACTTTTGTAAAGTGACAGAAAATCTGGCAAGTATTTTAAGAAAATTATGCATACTTACGTCTCTCTAATATTTCTGTGATTCCAGCATTGTCTGCTTCAAGTTCCATTTTAAATTTAGCAAGTTCCTGATCCAGTTTTCTCAAATGACGATCTACCTGTTTTGGAGACAATGCAACAGTAAATAGCGTCCAGTTCTGGAACATGAATAACTACACCAGGCACGTCCTACCCACAGGATGCATGTGACCCAACTCAGCTCACATTGCAGTGCTGATAAATAATATGGTGCTGTGCTTAATTTGCAAACAAATCACGGCACTTTTCAAAGATTACAATTTGAGGAGACAATCTATGCAGAAACATGATGTCAAATTTGATGCATATCAAGGAACGCTTTGCAAAGACAAAACAGCAGAACTAAAAAAGTCTGTCACCTCAACAAAAATACTTAAAAAAAAGTTAAAACTTGAATGGTAATAAAGAACCTTGTTAAGTGGGCAATATTGATGGTAGGTGGGCTGCTGGACTAGATGATCTTAGAGGTCTTTTCCAACCTGTATGATTCTATGACTGCATTCTAAAAGCTAGTTACATGATAGCACATCTTACTGCAAAAAAATCAAAACCACTTCCTGATGGTGAGTTTGTGTGTCCTGATTAATAAAATTTTTTTTTTTTTCCTCTCCAATTTGTCCCACCAGACTGCAGTTAGCTGAATTGAAAAAAAATTAGAAAGTATATGAAGAAAAGTCTGGAAAGTAAAGCTGATCTCAAATTTTATGCTTTGGTGATAGATGAAAATATTAATACTACAGACAACATAGCTCTACTTGCCATTTTCACTAGAGCATTGATAACAAATATATTGTCATTGAAGAAATGACTACTTTGGCACCCTTGAAAGACACAGCTAAACCTCCTGATTTATTTCAATCAGTAAAAAAATACATTAAAGCGATTTTCTTTAACCTCTGTCAACATATCTAATATAGCTACTGATGGTGACCCAGTGATGGCTGGTAAAAAAAGATGGACTTATAAAACTAATAAAAGATGATTCAGTTACCATCTGTATCTCACTGCATCAGACATCAAGAAAATATACGTGCAAAAGCTTCAAAATTGGATGTCGTGCAAATCATCAAAGCTGTGAATTTCAGCAAGTCCAAGGGACTGAATCATCACCAATTCTACAAGGTCTTTAAAAGTATGGATGCATTTATGGGGTCATCATGTATCTTCCTGATGGATAAGTCAGGGTAAAATGCTAAAAACAGTCTGCAAAGTGAAATCAAGTTCTGTACAGAATCAAAAGGAAAACTTGTGCCAGAACACAAAGATTAAAATTATGGCTCACAGATTGAGTATTTTTGGAGGATTTGATCATTCATTTAAAAGAGTTAAACATGCTTCCTTAAGGTGAAAAATCACTTTTCTGTGCTTCAGACATTAACAGCATTTGAAATGAAAGTTAAATTATGGCAAGCTGAAGTAACGGAAAGTAGTTATATGCATTTTGATACATTGGCTGAACACTGTCCTGTAAAGAGTGAAAAATATGCAGCTGTGCTTTCCATTTTGATAAAGAAATTTGAGAATAGGTTTCAATATTTCAAAAAAAAAAAATTGTTTTTTTATATATTTGCAACTCCATTTTCAGTCAACAGAAATCCATTACTTGCAAATTTCATATGGAATGTATAGAGTTGCAATCAGGATTCAACTCAAAGAAAAATTCTGTCATGTCTCTTTGCCAGACTTTCATAAGCCCTCCTTCCAGAGAAAAATACCCCTCACTTCACTCACATTTATTCATGTCATCAGTTTTTGACAGTATATACATTTGTGAACAATTATTGTCAAGGACGAAGCACAGGAAGAGAAATATTTCATCAAAAATCTCAGATGAATACCGTGAGAACTCACTAAGAGTGGCAACCACTGCCATAGAACCAGCCTGATGCATAAGTTTCACAAAAACAAGGTCAAACATCATATCAGTTTTATGCTTTTGTTGCTCCCTGGTTTTTAGGTTTTAATAAAAATACATTAAGAAAAGTTTTGTTACTTATAAGCATTACATTTATTATATATTTTATATGTGGCCTGTGGCAATTTCTGTTTGCTGAATGCAGCCCAGAGAAGCCAAATGTTGGACAAGCACGAGCTACACCTTTTTATCTGGTCTGCTAAGAATTACTCTTCCAGCAGTTTTCCACCATTCAGAATTAAGCATGTATAAGAACACAAAGAATCACAACTTCTTGGCCTCCTACACTTCCCACTCAGCAGAAATACTAGAATTAGCACTAAAATGGGCTGCTGCTCCTCAGCTGTCCAGTGAATACAGGATTCACCAAAGCTGCATATTGGCTCAGCAGCCAGAACCCCTCTCATTACAGGCGGTGTTCCAAAACAAAATGCTAGGTGTTTTCTATGAGAAAAGGGGCTAATAGCATTTAGGGTTGTTGTGAGTATGGGTATAGAAACTGGAAGAGAAAGAACAGTACATGAAAAGCCCTGTAAAAGTGGTTATGCTATATGAAGAAATTACAGATTTCTTGTAGTTCAATACTTGTACATCTGCCAACATGCATAGAAGGAATGGTGTTTGTACTGAACATGGAAAGACTGACGTGCTTTTGAGTAAAGTATGAAATACTCTGGTGTACCAAAAATTCACAAAAGAAAAAAAAATGAATAAAGAATCACTGTGTTCAAAATGCTTTCTTCATCTGTAGTCATGCAGTAGAATAATGTACTTATCTTTAAACTACTGCAAAATGAAGAAGTTTTGCACTGAGAGAGAGGGAATCTTCCAATATTCACTAGTAGATGGAAGGAGAATCAACACAAACAAATAATATTTGTTTTATGTCTACTATATTTTAGAGCAATAACTTGCAATTTTTGTTCTCTGAGAGAGAGTAAAGTAAATATAGTTAAAACTCAAAATGCATACGTTACAAGGTGGAACAGATTGCACGTGGTCCCTTTTCATAACCAAATACAACCAGAAAGAGAATACATTAAAACCTCACGATTTCTCAAATTATTTCTTTATATTTTACAACAGTGTATAAGCAACAAAATTCCTAGGAGTCAGTAAAACATTAAGTGTCTCTTTCTAAAAGAAAAAAAAAATCTGTTTGAAGCTGATGTAAGAACACAAGTTACACAACTATAGCACTTATCAAAATGTTCTGAACTCCTGAAGACATAAATTTAGGTAATGCACTACAAGCCTTTTGTCTACTTACCAAATCATATATTTGATTAGCCAGCTGTACTTTCTCATCTGCATCTTCCAAAGCCTTGTAATAATCCTAGTATAAAGAGAATGCTTTTAAGTCACAAATGTAATTGAATTAATTTCAGCTGTTTTAAGCTATTTTAACCTAGCACAAAATGTACATTAGAAGTAGAAACTGAAATGAGTTTTCAGAAAGACTGTGAAACTGTTGTACACAGCAGTAAGCTAAATGTTAGATGAGAGCTATATCAGCTATTTATTGCTTAGAAAAAGCAAAACTACAAGACATGGACACTTCCTCCTACAGTGACACATGTCACAATATGGTTCACTGCAAAAGAAATAGCCTTCGATGTATTTTATACTATGCAGCATTACAGACTCAACATGAAATGATGTCTTTTACTTAATACGGATCTTTAAGACCATTGAAGAAACCATTGTCCTTCAAATTATGCTATTGTGATCAGAAGTCTTTTCAGCGCTGTAGTTAAATATATAGAAAATGAACTATGTAATTTAAATTAGTGAATTTTAAAAATACTTTAATAAACTATTATAAAATAAACTTACTAAAGGTACAATTTTAAAATCTGCTCTAAATAATGAAAAACTATAGATAAGTCCCCTTTTAAAGTTAGTGTAAGCATATTTATCTGTAGGTTCAAACAAGTTTAAGAGCCTTTTTATTTCAGTTTCCACTGAAAAGTACCTAGCTCAGGTGAAAACTCAGATCTTAATCCCATTAATTTTTTTTTTTTTTTTTAATTTACTCCAGTGAAGTCAAAGTTTTGACTTTCATTGTGTTTTGTTGATTTTGGTGGTTTTTTTTAAAGATAATTTATTTGTTTTAAGGAAAGAATAAACCCTGGTTGTCTAAGAGGCTGAAGTTACAAGTGTAGGAGGACTAGAAAGGATTTTTCTCCTGACAAAATGATGGACTACCCTGCTAACAATACCAACAATGCCAAGTGTCAAATGATAAAACAAAACAGAAAACACAGCCATCTTCTTAGTCTTCTCTCTCTAATGGTACACATGCCATATAAATACTATATACAAAGACAGACGCAGAATCAGAGGGGATGTTGAAGTTAAGATGGAAAAACATCCTTTAAAGGAATGCCAATTAACTTACAAAGCTTCAAGTCCTACAAGCAGGAAGAAAATATCCAAGTTGAAATTCTAGTACCTGGTTTCATCACTCCAATATTCACTTTTTAAAAAATTTAATAATAGTAGCAAATACTCGGCAAAACTTAAAAGAAATGCTTTATCAAAGAAACTTTCCAGTCATTTTTCTCCTCTAAGGAGTTCAATGCATCTCTGTGAAAACCCAGAGGAAGTCACAGTTCTGAACACTTAAGACTTCACTCAATTATAAACTGTTTTTTCCTTAGGTTATCTTCTTTTAAAAATACAAATGCAGCCCACTCCTGTGATATCCTTACTTTTTTGATTGATGTCATCTGTTCTTCTCTCCATTCAGGTTTGTTTTTCTTTGCGTTCATAAAAAATTCATTGACCCTCTGCTCGAGCTGATCCATTGCATCTGCACGGGGAAATATTAAGACAAATATTATCTTCTCACATACATAAACATTACAAAACAAGGTGGAATTTTTTTCTGAAATGAAGTTGACAGGACTGAGGTGTAAATTATTGTAGCAAAAACAAGTAAGTAAATAAGAAGAACAAAACAAGTGACAGCAGACAGAGGAGGGAAATATTTACCTGGGTAAATTTCCAATAAGTAGAATTGCATTCTGGTAGGATTCTCATCAAGTTTCTTATGCTCTCCACATGGGAAAGGCAGAACTCCAAGTTTTAAAGATTTTTTGCCCCTAAGAGCAGTGGTGGTGACTTAAAGCACGACCCAAACTCCTCACCCAGGGCTCTAGACTGCTGACTTTGGAACATTCTAACCAGTTACAAACTGAGCAGGTAACAAAATGTTCTCTAAGAGAAAGAGTCAAATACAAAAACAAATAATTGGAAAAATTAGTGTCTCAAAAGAGAAGAGCAACTGAAGAGTCCCTTAATTCAAGGCCCTTCCACAGTATGCTAGGAAGAACAAGAGCAATTTAAAACACCCACAAGTTTATTCCCACCCCCTAACTCCCATGTTGTAGAACAAAGAGGTAAATGCTCTAATGGGATACCATGGACAGGATTCTTTCTTACATGCAGCTGAGAAATATATCATGGGGAAAAAGTAAAATTACTCAACATATTATAAGAAAGGAAAATGTAAACCACAAGTTACTTGTCTGGTTATTTATTGAAGCAGGAAGAGGGATTTACTTTGCTTTCCTTCCACCATCCTTTATAAAAAGCATCAAGTTTAATATTTCAACAGCTGGACATTTGTACATGCAACAACTTGCATACGTCCAAAACCAAACAGCTGCTTCAGTCAAACTAACCCTGACAGCTTGCTAGTCTCAAGATAAGGGACAGTACTGCAATTATTATTATGTTTTAAACAGAACTTTCAGCAATACAATCCAGACAACTTTCAAGTTAAACATGACAATGCACCACCTACCTACAGACTTTGGGCTCTCAGTGTAAAACAATAAACATGCTTTTCAGAAGCCAGCACTAAAACTGTGCCAGGTGGGGGTGAGGTAAAGAAACCAAGTATCTAGCTCAAGAAACCAATGAATCTGCAAGTATAGTTAATTCCTCAGATCCAACAGATCCTGAAGTCTTTTCATATTACAAATCCTCAAGAACAATCAGAACGAGTTGCTCATGCAAATGATGAAAAATCAAGCATAATAAGTGAGCAAAGAATTTTTGATGCTACCTGTGCAGGTAATCTCCAGAATCAAACCCAACAGGAAACTAACAACTTTAGACAGGAATGATAAGAATTTATCCCAAGCCAAAATAGTCGTTGCCAAGGCTCAAATCAAGATGACTCAGATCCAGACAGACAAAGCAGTCAAATGAACATTTTCCATTTGCACTGCGTTATGCTTAGGGAGGACAGTGACTGAGCAACAAGTGAAGCTTCCAAAAGGTTTGTTCTTCCATCAAATGACTATAATTTCGTCAATAAAGCTAAAGGACAAAAGGTTCTACCTCCTATTTCCAGCCTGAAAACAACTGAGAGATTATTATTATACAGCTCCATAGACTGAGGAATAAAAATAATTATAAAAGTCTTTTTTTTTTTAAATGAGAACAGATATCAGTCTATGTAAAACTGCTTAAGTGAAAACTTCCACAGAAACTTGGTGTCTCCTGAAAGAGAAGAACTGGCAAGCAGAAATGCAGGGCAGCTCTACTACATCACATGGAAGGTCCTCCATAGTATACCCTCCTTAGCTTCTCTCCCCTCTCACCTCTCTTTCATCTGTGCTACTTCATTCGGACACGCTAATTTTTTAGAACAGATTTTCAAAGAGAGCTGACAGAAATTCTATTAGAGGACAGGATTTTTTTTCTAGAGCTTGGCTGGTAATCCATGATTTGAACCTACGTAGACGGAAAACATTCTGTACTCCACATGCAAACGTCTCAGAACTCATGACTGACTTTCAACTCTGATGTTCTTCACTTTTCCCACAAGAGCCTTACCAAGGCACATAGCATATACCTGTCTGCTGATTTATCTTATGATGATGAAGATGATGATGAAGATGATGATGAAGATGATGATGAAGATGATGATGATGAAACCTGCCCCATTTGAAGACTGAATCATCCAAACCTCTAACTCTAAAAGACAACATCTGTGTTATCTCTAAATGAAGTCTTGTACAGGTTTCTGGGCCAGTAGCACCTGCCAGAACACTGTTCTGATACAGGTCAGAGACACTGATCCCTCACATCAACTCCTGGGTCACAGCATCATAACAGCTCATGGGTTCACATGAAGTATTCAGCATGAGCTATCAAACTGACAGCTGAAGAGATGTGAGTCCAGAAGTTTCATAATGCATTAGGATGCCTTGTCACTCATTGTAAGAATCCTCAAAGAACCAGAAACCTTAATCTGGGCATAAGGTTGGTGTCTGTATACAAATATTCAGTGTTTTTCACAACTTCCAGTTAAAGCAAAGGAAATGACACCACTGCAACCTTGGCAGCACTGGCTGGCACTAATAAATACCCAAGAGAAAGTCTGAAGTCTCACTTCAAACTATTATAGTTAAACTATTGGTTAAAAGAATCACAGAATCACAGGGTTTGGAAGAAAGCCCTGAGATTAGCCAGTCCAATCCCTTGCTAAAGCAGGTTACAGAGGTAAGCATCCTGGTGAGTCTTGAGCATCTCTACAACCTCTGGGCAGCCTGTTCCAACGCTATCACCCTCACAGCAATGAAGTTTTCCTCATGTTTGTATGGAACTTTCTGTGTTCCTGTCTGCACCTGTTGCCTCTTGTCCTGTTGCTGGGCACCACTGAAAAGAGCCCACCCCATCCATTTGACTCCTGCATTTCAGATATTTATCAACAGTGATGAGATCCTCTGTCTTCTCTTCTCCAGGCTGATAAGACCCAGAACTGCACTCCTACACAGTAAGATGCTAAAAGCATGGTGTAGACTTTTATATTACTGTATAACATCTTAGCTGTTATTTCAACATTTGCTCTTTCTCTCATCCTTCTTTGAAATACTCCAACCCCTCTGGCACTGAGGAATCCTCTCATCTCTTGTCTATGTTACATTAACAAAGACCTCTGCCCCTCACATACAGATGAACACATTTATTGCGTGTTAACACAGCAACACCTCACTGGGTGCTATGGGACATGAGTCCCAGAGGGGATTGCTGCAGAGGATCAAAGGGGAACGCATCCTAGAAACAGCTGCAGGTGCTAAGCTCATACAAAACGAAGGAAACGTGTATGTGGTTAAGTGTCAACTAAAGCATAAGAGCACAGGCAAAAATCTCATTCTTGTTCGCTGTGGTGAGGGGAAGTGGCTGGAAGGTCTCAGAACCAGCATGACCTGCTGAAAGAGTGGGGTGCAGCTCCTGATCCAAACCACCATCACTGCTCTGAGGGACCAAAAACCGGGAGAGCTCGGGACGTGCCACCCATAAGGCTCCAGGGAGCAGCACAAGCGCAGCAGCCGACCAGCGCCGCGCGGACGGGGCCGGGGCGCCGCTCACTGTCAGTGCACGAGGCGAGCGCGCCCCGCCCCTCGCTGCGTGCCGGCAGCTCCCCGCCGCGGGCCGGGCCTCCGCAGCGCCGCCTCCCGCCGTCGCCAAGCCGGAGAGGACGCCGGGCGGCCGGCAGCCGGGACGGGGCGTCGGGACGCCGTTCCCCGCGGTGGAGCGGAGAGGAGCTGCCGGAGCGCGGGGTGGCGGCGGGGCGCGAGCGGCCCGGGCCGGGCGCCGGGGAGCCGCGGGGAGCAGCGGGGCCCGCGAAAATCGGAGCGCCTTCAGCGGCGGCGCTCCGCTCCCCCGTTCCCTGCGCCGCCGGCCGCCTTCCTGCCCCGCGGCGGGGCGCCGGGAGAGGCGGGGCGCGAGCGCCCCCTGCTGGCGGGGCGGGCGAGGGAGCGGGAGGCGGAGGGCAGCGGCGGGAGGCGGAGGGGAGGGGGCGGGCAGAGGAGGGGGCGGGACTCACGTACTCTGCACCTGCAGGTCCATCTCGCGCATCTCGGTGAACCTGTCGCGCAGATCCATGGGAAGCTGCTCGATCACTGCGGGCACACGGAGGGAGGGGCGGGGGAGAGAGGGGGGGGTGTGAGTCGCTCACCGCCGTGGGGGAGGGGGCGCCGCCACGTCGCCGCGCCCTCTCCCCGGCTCCCCTCCGCCGGCCGTGCCCGGCCGCCCGGCGTCCCCGTCCCGCACACACTCACTCTCCAGATAGTCCTCCAGATACAGCATGGCGGCGGCCGGGCCAGCGCCAAGGGGCTTCTCGCTAACGCGGGCTCGTCCCTTCCAATATGGCGCCGCGGCCAACAACACCGGCGGCTCGACTCAGCGAAAACAACATTGGCGGCTGACGGCGCCCGCCTCGGCCGCGCCGCGATTGGCTGCCTGCGCCCGTGACGCGACCGCGGCTCGCGCTGCTCTCGCGGCATCACGGGAAATGGAGTTCCGCGGGGGCCGGCCGGGGAGCTACGCGTGCCGCCGTGCGCCTCCTGCGGCGGGGGCGGGACCGGGCGGGCGGTGTGTCCCGTCCCGTCCCGTCCCGGCGCTGCTCTGGCGTTGTGAGGGGTGAGATATGGGCAGAGTTGCGTAGAAAAAGTAAAATAGAAAAGAAATGCCACGAAAGGAGTTAATGTGCAGCTGTTATGCCTTGTGGTGTGTGTCACGCTGTGAGGACAGCCGCCGTGTAGCGCGCACAGCGATGCAGGCACCAGGCGACAGTCCGACTTCAGTTTCGTTTGGCTCAGAACTATTGCTAAGAGTAGAGAATGCATTGCAGGCACGTAGTATTGACTGCAGTCCGCTTACAGTGCTTACTGTAGTTGGTTTTAAAATGTTGAGGGCTGAAGGTTTTCATGCGCTTTGAATTCCTGAAGTACTTCATTTCATTACTGCTTTAGAATTGTTCTGTTGGTTTAGTTATGGACAAGCGCATAGAAGAAGGTGATGATTGCTTTTTTGGAGGCCTGCTTACAATTCGATTTTCAGCAAATTTTCCGCTGGGAGGGGGAATTTCTGTGGACCACGCCGTGTCAGGTGTGGGCAGAGGGAGTGCGGGAGCTGCTGTAGCAGAACAGAGTGGATTTCCACACGTTCTTGTTTACGTGTTGTCATCTGTCTCATGCATATGAGCAAGAAAAGGACGTGTGTGCTTAAATCTTGTCCAAGTAAAAAACTGCATTTGCTTTGTGACAGGAGTCCTTGGGACGACCAGGGAGTTGGGACCTTGTCAGAGAATCACAGAATGGCCCGGGTTGGAAGTGACCTCAAGGATTGCGAAGCTCCAACCCCCCACCACAGGCATTGCCACCAACCTCCACGTTTAGTACTAGACTCACCCTTGTGACTGTTTGTATGCCCCGGTTTTCATGCCTGGCTTTGCCACATGCTCATCTTGTCAAGCTTTGGGAATAACCATTAAAATCATTCCTGAGGGCTATGGTGCAGGGATATTTTCATCTAACTCCTGTGAGTTGTGCTGCCTGGGTCTAAGAACCACCACTCTTGCGACTGTGTCTCAGTCATTCCCTTTAGTAGCAGTGTGTGCCCTGATAACGTTAGTGGAAGGGGAAAATGAGATTTAGGCTTGCCAACAGAATGGCTGACAAAATTCCAGTGGGGTTGGCACCTGAGTGCTCCTGTTGATGGTTCATGGTTCATTGTTACATGTGAGAGACCTATAAAAAATTGAAAGATTGTTTGTTAACTCTTCATTGTAGTGTTTTAAAACAAGGGATCAGAGGGAATTACGCAGTTGAATACAAGTGAAAATACTATTAAGTTTGCCCAGTATCTGAGTAGAGTCAAACACGTACTTAATTTCTCTCTCTGTAGTCTCCTGTAGTCTTCATTGGTATTTATTTATTTTTTAACAAGTAGAAAAATGTAACATTTTCCATTTCTGCCAATGTTAACTCGTACTGCATAGTTAAATGAGTAACCATGCTAAATTCAGTAGGATAGTGTGTATGAGTGCTGCTCATCACAGCAGAGTGATGTAGCTCAGTTTAAACTCAGCTTTTTTAGCAGTGATCAGCCACTCCAGCCATACGAAAGGGGCTGTTCTTGGGGCTGTTCTTAGAGCTGAAAGCTTCATGGTGAGTACAGATGAAAAGAATTAACTCTATTGATTAATCTAACTTTTAGAGCAGTGTATTAGAACAGCTCCTAACAAAGAAACATCGATTAATGATAGTATTTTGAGGGGATGCAAATACAGTTTAAAAAGAACTAAATACCATCTGTAAACTCGAGATAAAAATAAATTCAATTTTTAAATTGCAGTGGATATTGCTTAGAAAACTTCCTTACAGCAACAGAACTGCTTAGCACAGAGAAAGGAAGGGTGGCTACTGGAGTTGCTTTTTCTTTTCCTGCTAATATAACATTATTAGTGTTGATGGCGTATCTCCCATAAATGTTTCACATAAATAACATATCATCACCTGTGACAGAGTGATTGTATAAGGAAATATTACAGTTGTCCTGTGATCTACCTAAAGCTAATTGCTTGCATAGGCTTCATTACTTTTCAACTGTCAGGGAAAAAACTGATTAATAACGTGGTTGTATGTTCTGATGTACGTCTCAGACAGTGTAAAGAGTGTTAAATCTTCTCCCACTTCCCTATTTTCTCTCCAAGTCTCTCTAATATCCATTTTCAGGTATTATAATTTCTCCTCTCTCTACTTACTTTGTGATTTGTCTTCCAAATCTCTGAACTCCATCTTTTCCACTTTTATATTCCACCTGCTGTCAATGAGTTGGTCTTTCCCTTTCCTAGTTTCTTCCAGATCCATCCTATCTTGTACATGTTTTCAAGGGCTTTTTGTATCCTTCTGGGGTCTCACTGTATAGTTTCTTCAATACTTTCTTTGTAATTGTTGTCTAATCCAGTGTTTTCAATTCTGTAATCCCTGCGGTTTGTTTCTTTCCTTTGTTTTCAAGAACTGATTGCTAGTGGTTTGATTTGAAAGAATTGGCAAAGAGCTTGCCAGCCCATCCCTGGCTGACTCTCCAGGTCTCAGCTCCTGCTGCTAGGTTCATGTGCTCTCTTCTCACAAGAAAGCCTCCCAGCCTTTACACACAAATTGCTGACAGAGAGCGTGGAAAGCCAAACCCATTTGTTACTGACAACTTGCCTGTTTGCACAGAACTTTAGGATACAGTGACAACTGAACAGAACCAGACAAGCGTGCAACAGTGCCAGGATACAGCTACCAGCCTGGGCAGTGTGTTTGCTTTTCTTTGGCACCTGCCAGTGCATTGCTGCAGAAGTCCTGGCTGGTGGGCCAGAATCCATTCACCACGGTGCACTTCTGCAAGGATACGTTGTTGTGGCAGTATTCAGAGCTGTTTTGTCTGCCAAAGCCAGTATCAGGCCTGTTGGTCTCCTCACTTATTTTATTATCATTCTTCCTTTTCCTGTTTGTTACATGCTGTTTTTCTTCTGGTGCTGTTGTTTTTCCATTCTCTTCAGTTCTCTCTGTCTCACAGTCCAGCTGTCCCTCCCAGCTGCCACGGAGCCCATCATTGCCCATATTCCACTGCTACCGATACAGGGACATCACCCACAGCCGCATACTCACTGCAGGAAATAACTGTCATTCCTGTTGTACTGCACACCATGGCTGTTGGAGGACATTTGTTAAATAACTAAACTGTCTTGAGACTGAGTGCCATGTAAGAGTTACAGCATGATCGTATTTGTTCTGGACAATCAACTTCATGTAATGGGAAACTCTGTTCGAAGCCAGATCCTAGGAAGAAGCAGGATGAGGCTATCAAATAAATAATGTTACCCTTGTCTAGTACAGCACTATGCAGAAACTTCACACTTCTGTGAAATGATCCTCAAAAGGGCAAATTTGGCCCAGCAGTATTGTGGCTGCATGGTTATCTGCTGAGATTTTCTACTTATTACAAACTCTTTCAAATTCTTCGGATTCGCATTCTTATTTCTGGAAACAAATCCATGACCTCAGATAATTAATTTACTTCAACAGTCAACAGGAAGATGGATCTGCCATTTATCTTTCAGCTTGACTTTGTGTACAGACTCAGGCAATTACGTCTCCATCTTTTAGTTAATTTTGTCTGCTGCAGACTCGGTTAAATTTACTTGCAGATTTCAGTTATTTCCTGAAAGTCTGCAGGATATGAGTGATCACTGTTTGTGTATTAATCACTGAGATGTTTTTATCCTGACTTCCTTAAGAAATAAAGCTTACGTAGGCATTCTGTGTGTCTGTGTGCACACTTTGTTCTTTCCCTCTGCCTTGTCTCTTTGGAATTAATTGACTAATCAACCAATCTGAAAGAAAAATAGTCCTTCTAAGAGATTGTATATGCCTTAAATGCTGGGTAGTCCCCAGTATATTTTCTTGTTCTTCCTTTCATTGAGGAAAATTTTGTAGTGTGGACCTGCTACCCTATTAGGCTCAAGAAAATCTACAGGAGAGCAATGTCACGAGAGTGACCCAAACGCAGAAAAAGCTTCAGTCGTTGAATGTGACTTATAAGGCACTGGTATAAGCCACGAATGCACAAGGCACCAGTTTAAGTTCTGCTGTTCAAAGAATATCTGGTTTTATTTGCTTGATTTTTATTTATTAAAATCCTTAATGCTGGATTACATGGCATGCATGTGAATAAAGTTTAAAAATCACACTTTATTGAATATTTAAACAGTTCTAATAAAAGTTTAATTTTGAAATGCCTGTAACTGATTATCTATAATGAAGGATGTATCCTACCTTTTTATGACTGTCAGATTTACACTCATACCTTTTCCCATGAGATCAGCAAATTCTTGTGGCTGGAAGAGGTCCATAACTGGTAACTTTTTCACCAAGAAATGATATAAGTGGCTGCTATTACATTAATAGCATAGAAGAGCATGGGCTGACACATCTATCTCCCATACTGCTCAAAAGACATGTCCTCTGAGAATTCGGCCCTGCAGACAGAGCAGGTTAAAAAAAAAAGAAAAAAGATGAAATTTAGGTGGTGACAGTGCAGTTATTGCCTTCTTCCCAAATTCATGTACTTGTGGCCTTCTCTGTCCCTGGAGCAAATTCAAAGAAGGTAAGAGTAGCAACAGGGGAAGGAAAAACTCTGAGAAACTTGCCAAGATAGTGACATTATGATTGACTGAGGGAGTACAGCTGCTGCAGGAAAGGACATAGACTTTGAGGGCAGGCATGAATCTTCACTGCTCCTGGGCATGTTATCAGGTCTGTGAGGACAACACAGAAATCACCTCCTCCATGATCATTAAACACGAGCTGTGCAGAAATTAGGACATCCAAGAATCTGGAGTTCAGTCTCAGATGAGTTGTAAGAGAGGACACATCTTTGTGACAGACTGCAAAGGCTTTAACTTCTTACCAAGGGAGATGACCTACTGCAATTGAGCACAAAGTGCAAGCCTGCCCCTTTTCTAAAACCACCCTGTGCTTATGTTAGACAAAATTTGGAGAAAGAAAAAAAGGAAACTATTACTGCTAGATGTATTCAAGATGGTAGTAGTATTGTAGTTGCATTGCTCTAAGATAAAATGAAGTGATCTTTCTGGGAAAGCTAATGTACAGGGTAATAATGTTATTAGAGATGTACACCACTGATGCAAATATGGCCAATTTGGGGAACTCATTAGCTCTTCTTCAGCTGTTCTATTTACATTTTTCATGTGGTGTTTCTAACTTGTACAAATATTTCACTTCACCTAAACATTCCTGTTTTATATATCCTTGGTCAAATCTGCAACATAATTAAAAATATATTTGCTTAACTTACAACTGAATTTGTTATACTCTAGTGACTAGCATCAGCTACCTTTAAGGATATTATTATCATTTTTGTTCAGAAATGCAAATTCATAGTCCCATGTGTGGTGACCATGAATTTTGCCCATTAAATTTGTTGATATCACAGAAAAGTTATAAAAATTAAGGGCTTCAACATAAAGACTAGACTATTTCATGTGAGGGTGCAGTAATAATTTATGATGTATCAGCAATTCTAAGAAAAAAGTCCTTGCTGTTAATTAACTGTCAATTGTTTATAAGAAAGTAATGAAATTACTACACTTTTAATCCCAATTTTAAAATAAAATATTTCTCCCCATTAACTAGAAATCCTGCATTCCACTCAGTTATAATTTCAAATCTCCTATGTGTCTCTCCTCTTAAAGATTAACGCAAAACACTTGGGAATGCAGCTAACTGGGAATTCTTCAAAGCAACTTTTTTTCTCTTTTTCCTGTATATTGGAGAATACTATATATTAAAGCATTTGCAAGTACACTCGTGCTTCGACATAGCTTTTACAGAAAACTAAAACTAAAGACAACAAGAGGGATAATCAGGATAATAAATTAGCCTAGTGCTAATGAAACTTTCCTCGGAGATGCAAAGGAAGCTCAGAATTCTCCTCTTACTTATGCAGGTGTTGGGCTTGAGCTTTTCTCTTCTCAGTTTTAACAAAGTTCACAGATAGCTGGGTGTGAGAGAAACCACCGTGGTGACAGTCCAATGATTATTATATCTGAGATACCAGCTACTCAGCTTCATGGCTCTGTTGGTGAGAAATTATTCAAAATATACAAATACAAAATGTCCTAATTGATCTCTAGGTCTGGGACAGGAAGGAATGGTAGACTTGGGGACTGAACCTGAATCTTCTGTATCCTGTGTTCCTCTCACTGTCAGGCTGTTGTCTGTGCATCTATAAAATTGAAAGGTCTTTTGCCATTTAATGAAGAAGTCTACTAAGAAACCCAAAACATTTTACAGGATCAGAAAACTGTTCCATGGTCTTGTGATACTGAACATCTTTCATCAATATAGGATAGATTTAATCAAAATTGTTTATGTATACACAAACCTGGTTATGTTTCAGTTCAAATACAGCTGTATTTATATTCTGATGCCATTAACATTGACTTTTGCTAGCAGTGAAATCTGGTACTCTGTGATTTACAGTGAACACTAAACTGTATATAGAATGGGAGACTTTCATTTGACTGAAAGCTTGAGGAACTTCATGTAGCTTCCAAGAGAGCTGTTGTTGAGAAAAAAAACAGTGGCCCCTAAATTGTCTGTGTAAGGTATAATCTTAAAACAGATAACACAGTGTTGTAGTTTTATAATAATATTTATCTGATAATTAACATAGCAACAGATTAAGTACATGGTAAAAATAGAAACAGTCATAATTTGTTTTTATCACAGATGTCAGCGTTTTGCTATTGGAATTATATCTGGCCTATTTTTCCATTTTGAGACTAAAGATAAATGCAGATTAAAAATATTTGCACTAAAGAATATTTATGAAGAAGGAAAGCCTGAAATAGTATGTCTTAGTAGGTCTCTTCTTTTATAAACACAGTTAACACAGAAAGTTCTGCCAGAAGATGATAATTAATGATTCTGTACACTATAGATTTGCATTATGTAATGCATCTCATATCCATGAAATTAGGACTGTAATTTGTCATTGTTGTCTAGAACTAAAATTAACACAGGTAATTTACAAAAATAAATTATGGCATTTGATAATTGCATATATATATATTTTAAATCATGTGGTCTTATGCTTGAATAAATGTTAGCTCTCAGAGCAATGCATTCATTTTCTGTGTAGTGACATGCAATGGCCAGATAATCAATTACACATTTGTTTAGCTAAAATGACTGCTATCATATTTCTTACACAGTATGGTGCCTTGCAAATAGCATTGCAGAGCGCAATGAGTTAACACATGATGTAGTAGTAGTATCATGGGATTCTATAAAGAGACTTATGTGAGAAGATTTCCATCCATGTCTGCTCCACTTTGGGATAAAGGAGTTCACCAGTTCCCCATTGTGTTATATTGGATCTCATGTCAGCCTTGCACTTTGGAAAGTCAACCTAAGCTTCAGAAAATAGGGTTGAAACTGCAAGAAGTGGAAAGATCAAATACGCAAACCATTTCATCGTTATCAAGCTAAAAAGGAGGGAGCTGTATTAACTTTTTTAGAGACAATAGAACCAGAGCAGTAATTCAAGAGTAACAAGTATCCCCCTAACTGAATTGTCCTGCTGTCCTCCTCATGACTGAGGGGATTCTCCATGGAGTTCCTTCTTTTCCCTCTACAGGAGATTTTTGAAGAAGTGATGTTATGGACTGGTTACCAGAGCTATCAATGGGCTATGCTTTCATCCAAAGCAGCATTTTTTCCCTAAGGATGTTTTCCTACTGGTTGTCCAAGTGGGGTTCTGAGACAGTATCCAACATTTTCAGGCAGTGGTAAGTCAGTGTCAGTGAAAAACTGATGCCAGGACTGTAACAACAAAATCACATGCCATTTAATTATTACCATAGTACTTAGCACAGTTCTGGCCTATCTCAGCTAGCATCAGCCCTTCATAGCCTAGGACTGAGAGCCTGGCAGGACCCATTCCCAACAAGAATCTGGACAGGACTGCTTTAATTTTTGGGAGCTGAGGAAGTCAGACACAAATTGTCCCAGATGTGTCAGGTGACCTCAAGTCCTTGTTCATTTCATAGCCAGTTGGTCTCAATTGTCAGGGACCTTTCCAGCTGCTTAGTCATGAGCATGCATTGATTTTCTACTTACATGCCTTCTCATGGCTCCCACCCAGTATTTCTTGCCCCTGCTCCCTGGCTATACTTCACTACTTTAAACACTGAATGAATTCTCTATCTGGCCTTGGATCTTTTTAGTCTCATACCATGTAAGTGGCTCACTGTAAACTGCAGTTCATTAAAAGGTACACAATGTTTCATATTCAGGGAATTTCTCTTAATGTTTCTGTATATTTTCACAGAATTACAGTAAATTTACACTAGAGATGTCAGACAGAGAAACCTGATTCATGGCTTTTTTTTTCTGGGAATCCAACAATTTGGCATGAGATATGCTCTAATGTGCTGTAATCATTTGAATGGGAATTTCCACTAAATTGGTAACTTACGGTTCTGGAATTGCTCGGTGACCTCAAGTGCTGCAGGACAGATGCAGCTTGCTTTCTTTATTTACCGATGCTGGCTCATAAATGTATCTTAATAGCTTGGACAACAAAGACAGCTCCCCTGTGGACCACTGAGTTGAACTTGACTGAAGAATGTCTGCCCTGGAAAGAAAAATATTTGGTTTCCAACTGAGAAGTGGAGGTTTCTGTGCCAAATAGGACAGTGTTTGAAAACAACCAGAACAGAATGGAGAGAAGATTAAATTGTCACACTAAGACTCAAACCTGCTATGTAAAAACATAATACACCTATGTGTGCATTTGTCTACCGTGTATGTTCTTCCTTTTCTATTTTCAATCAGTGTTAACTGCATAAACAAAAATGTGTAGTAATACCTTCTTGCTTTCAAAAACACAGGCACTTTTTGTATAACACAGGCAGCAGTTAATATGATCACATCCAACTGTTAAAAAGGCAACAGATATAGGTCAGGCAAGTATTCAGGGTAAAACTTTGCAGGACCTGTAAAATTAATAGTAGCCAGAGTTAAATGTGTTTACATCTAGCATCTCAAATGATTAAGGAATAGTATGAAGGTGCTCTGTGTCTGCTGTCTCTTTCAGACTTAGACATTTGTTCATTATAGAGAATGTTAATTCTGAACCGGTATATTTGAATCAAGTAGAAATGTTGTAATGTTATCATATAATGGAGATTTCAACTTAAATCACTTCTTTCCAAACATATATTCCTCCACATATGTACAAGTGAATGTGTGAGAATGCATGTGTATACATACATGTGTTATGTCAGCAATGGTATTTAGGTCCTGTTAATAATCCTATTTTCCACGCTCTTTCCTTGCATATCTCATTTCACTTGGTGCTATCTACACTTAAAGATTCAGAATTTGAGGAGATATGTAAAGAATTCACATTTTCAGTGAAGGCGTGTGCATAGTTTTACATAAGATTTTGATAAGAAAGATTGAAGTGAAAATGGACAAAGAGAAAATAATGAAAGTAAGCCTGTAATGGAATGGTGTGACTTTGCTACATTTTTATTACCCTACAAATTACATTAGGAAGTAATCACCTTATTATAGAATCTTGTAAGATAATTTCAAGTATTAAAAGAATACCTGCTCAGATGAAATCTGTATGTTTTAAAGTAATTTGCATAGAATCCTACCAGTCTCATCTCTGTTAAGTTCTAAAAAAAATTACATAGAGACTCTATTCTTCAGAGTGTTCACAGATGGAATGAAGGCATGGGTACAGCTGGAGTACACACGTGCCTCATTCAGTGAGTTACTGGTTGCTATCATTTGCTGTCTTGCCACAGTACTAACAAAATAGTAACATGGAGCAGAAGTCCCATATTGGATAACACACATGCACCAGCTGTCCGTTTAACCCACTAGTCTTCTCCTTCCTGGTATAATTTTCATACTTCCATATTTTCACTTTAGATACTATCTGTTTTTCACTTATGAATAATTGTTTACGAATTCAGTTGCAGTTCCCACTGAATTATGGAAAACTTATCATGAAAATAAAATACTTCAAACTAAAAAAACCAGAAGTTTGCCCTTCCTGTTAGTATTTGTGTAATTAAAGAGATGTCTTTGCATCATGTAACACAGGTGCATCTCCAAGGAGGGAGACTCCACAGCCTCTGCGGGCAACCTGTGCCACTGCTTAGTTAAAGACTGTTATCAAACAATGCTTCCTTCTTTGAATATATTTTTCATCACATACAAAGAGCTTTTACTTGATTCTTTGTTATAAGGGAACAAAAAGTATACATGATATAATATGTACATGAATAAGAACTCTTCTTTGATAATACTGAACCTTGGGCAAATGTATCAAATGTACACATTCAGAAAAATTCAGGTCAGTAATTCTTTTTGTCATATGTTTATTGACAGTTTAACGCTATTAACAAAACATTCTTTCAAACTTTACATTCTCAGATTTAGGAAAGAATAACAATGGTGAAATGTATATTAAGGTTTAAGAATACAGATTGTTAAATATAAACATTACGTTTAAAACCAACAGTTGCATGAAAAATCATCAGCACAACTAAGTATAAAGATACATATTTAAAGGATGATTATCACATATAACTCCATCATTATCATTCAGCTACCTAAAGTTTTGTTTTTTTATTTGGATGGTTGGAGAATTATTTTTCTTTTCCTGTATGGCTAAGTGAAGTAAGTTCTTAACTTAAATATGATGACATGAGAAATCCCACTTGGGCAGAATTGCACATGTATCATCTTGTGACTTCAGAGGAGGAAAAAGCCAGTGTAGTCTGGAAAGAAATAGATACAGAAAGGGAGGATTTCTTTCAAGAGATAGATTACATTTATATCAGCTTGTAGAAGCAAATTTTTACTGCGAAATAAGACAAGTGAAGGAACTAAACAATCTGCTGAAGAAGTAGTGAGAGCACATGAGAAGTGCTAATATGAGAAATAAAGGAAGAATGAAAAACCTTCCTGTGAAGACCTCCAATTAGTCATAAGATTTGTATAGCACAATACAGTCTGCACAATATAAAAGAGAAAGATTTAAAGGTAGGAAAAAAAGAAGATGGAACAGGGCAGATACGTAACACAAGCAGAAATTGAGAGACTGCAGAGTCACTGTCATGCATGAAAGACCAACAAATAGCCAGTGTAAGCAGGTAAAAAACAATGGTGGATGGACAAAAATAATGTAGAAGGCAATCTCCTAGACGGATCAGTATTTAATGAAGAGAAAGCTAAGCTGAATGGACACTTTGGTAAGAAGAGTAATCACTCAAGAGAAAATCAAGAAGATATTGTCAGAACTAGGAAAGAAGAGGTCGAATCAGTGCTCAAACTCTATTTCCTTCATACCTAAGAAATGAGAATCATATAGTCATAGAATCATGGAATATCTCAAGTTGGAAGGGAGCCACAAGGGTCATCAAGTCCAAATCCTGGCTCCACAAAAGATCATCCAAAATTCAAACCATATGTCTGAGAGAGCAGTCCAAATGCTCCTTGAACTCCAGAAGGCTCAGTGCCATGACCACTGCCCCAGGGAGCCTGTTCCAGTGCCTGACCACTCTGTGGTGAAAAACCTTTTCCTTAATCCCCACTCTGACCTCTCCTGACCCTCGGGCCCTGTCGCTGTCACAGAGAGCAGAGCTCCTGTGAGGAGCTGTAGCTGCTATGAGGCCTCCCCTCAGCTCCTCTGATCTGGGCTGAGCACACACGGAGTCCTCAGCTGCTCCTCACAGGTCTTTCATACTAGACCCTTCGCCATCTTCATAAACCTGCTGATGGACACTCTAACAGTTTCAAATCCTTCTCATTTTGTGATGCCCCAAACTGCATGCAGTGCAGGAGGTGAGGTTGTACAGCGCAGAGCAGAAAGGACAACCCCTCCCCTCTTCCCAGTGGCAGTGCTGGGCCTGGGTCTTTCAGCTGCCAGGGCACACTGCTTAATTGTGTTCAACTTGTCATCCACCAGAACCTTCAGATCTCTTTTCATGGGGCTGCTCTCCAGCAGTGTCAGCTGTGTAGTATTCACAGAAATCACAGAGTCATAGGGGTTGGATGAGCCCTGTGGAGATCATTTAGTCCAACCCACCTACTAAGGAGGTTCCCTGCAGTGGGTTACACAGGAAATCATACAGGTGAGCTTTGAATATCTCAAGAGAAGGAGATTCCACAACCTCTCTGTGCAGCCTGTTCCAGTGCTCTGTCATCCTCAAAGTAAAGGGATTTTTGTTTTTGTTTGTGTGGAACTTTCTGCATTCCAGTTGTTCTGTCACTAGGCACCACTGAAAAGAGCCTGGCCCCATCCACTTGTCTTCCACTCTTTAGATATTTATAAGCATTGACAAGATCTGCTCTCAGTCTTCTCTTTTCCAGGCTGAACAGACCCAGGTTTCTCAGCCTTTCCTCGTAGAGGAGATGCTCTAGGCCCCCCCGTCATCTTTGTGTCACTTCACTGGACTCTCTCTAGAAGTTCCCTGTCTTTCTTGAACTGAGGAGCCCAGAACTGAACACAGTTAACATGTGGCAATTTGAAGTCACCCATAAGGATAAGGGCAAGTGATCTAGAGATATCTCTTAGTTCCTTGTACATCTTGTTCTAGTCTTGAAATTGTACTTCCACCCAATCACTGCCCTTTATATCTAGTCTTCTCAAAATATGTTATCAGAGCAGACTTCTCCCTCAAAAAATGTTCTGTCCTTTATTTGGCTTAATTTCTTTAAAAGTAAAATGTACTATCTGGCATTAGCTTTTGACTTGTTAGTTGGCACGGCTGTATAAATAAAAAGATGGAAATACAAGAAAATGTAATCCTCATGGTAAAGTTAGTTACTAATTAACATAGGGATTTTATAGGCTATAAATATTTTTTTTTGTGAAAGCACAGTAGAATCCACTGCTGTGAAAATTGCCATCTCAAGTACAAGGAACTGGTATTGGATGAAAGCATGGTCTTGCTGTTTGGTAGCTGTGAGCAGTGTGATACTGATGCTGACTATAGTAAATTTAGCATCAGTACCAAGAAGTTGTTGTCACAATGTGACATTGACAGAATATCTTTTTTGCTCATCTCCTAGTCCAGTAAATGCAAGTTACCTCCTGGAAGGTTTATTACTATTGAAGTTTAATTGGTTTTATGAATAAAATGGGACTGTGTATAATTTGTTCTGCTTCTGTTTTTAAACTACTACTGGACTGGATTAAATATTTTTTCAATAATTATGAAGCGTGAATGACAGATTGGGTTTCAGCTGCTGATAAACCTGAAAAAGAATTCCATCTTGGAAAACAAATTGATTTATTTTTCATTTGTAGGAAAAGCAAGAAAACAAAACAATGGCAATCACAGGCTAGTAAGGTCGCCCAAGAGGTCTCATTTGCAAAAGTAACAGCAATATACACATATATTATATAAAAGCCAATTAGTATTTGTACAGCAAAGTGCATAGAGCACTAGTTCATACACAGTTAGGACTATGAATATTAAGCTAGTCAATTAATCTACAAAACAAACTTTGCAATCAGTCAAGCAATCTTTCAGGGATTCAAATAAGCCATCTGATGGGAGCATAATTAGATTTGTGTTTCACCTCTGAAAATACCACTGTGTGCACTTTTTCTATTGCTTTATAGGCCATAACAAGTTGTTCCCAGGACATTTAACAGGCAAGTCACATTTCTGTCATTCAGTGGAGCCTTGAGTACATTTAGGACATGTCCTGCAGAGCTGTTCATTGTAGTGGTTGGAGGACACCTGGTACCGTTGGAACAAATGCTATATTTACAAACATAGATTTAATGAGTTCCTGAAGTGCAGTAAAATGTCCTTGGATCCTGAAAAGGAGATTTGATTATCTACACATACTTGTGTAATGCAAATAGGGAAGATTATTTAATCTAAATTATGCCATCTTTATCAAAAACATCCCAGTACTGTAGTATTGAAGTACAAGTTCTTTGATGAGTATTCACCAGGACTGTGATGTCATTTTGACACGTTTCATGGAAAATCGTGGATGAATGATAGGTGTAAGTCTTCAAATCATTAGTGTGATAAAGCAAGGCTGACAGTTTTCTTTAATAATGGTATTTTACTGTTCAACAAAATTAAGCTTCGTGGCATTTCAGTTCCTACTGTCCTTTTCAGAATTGCTTACAGAATCTATTTATGATCACTCTGGCATTCCAAGGATGTTATACTAAAGCTGTATAGCATTTCTAGACCCATGTTACTTTATCTTGTCAGGCTGATGATATTGCCCTGTCATGTCAGTGCCAGTAGGTAATGGCAGAAGAAATGATAATCTCTACACCACCGAGTGGCAGTCTAGTTCTGCATGCTCCTGTCTGGACTGCACACCCTGAACTCACCTTTGTGTTTCGTCTGTGGGAGTAATACATCAACATACAAATAGCACGTTGTTTACATGATGAGCAGCCAATTAACCCACTTGAAGAACAGGCTACATTAATTAAAGTTATTATGAAGAGTGTCTTTATGGGGGAATTTTAACAAATAAATGACATACATTCTCATCTGCCAACTTTTAGAATTTGAAATACTTAAGAAAATACTTGTTTTGTGCTCTGAGGAAACTGCAACAATTCTGCTGCATATTTATATAGCATGGCTTCTTGTCTTGAAGCAAGCATATAGAAAATCTAGGGAAAAAACAGAACTCATGCTGAGTACTACCTACAAACAACTAGCACAGAGACAGTTCTTATTTAGGGCACAAGCAACCTACTTCAGATAATAGACAGAAAATAGAAAGAAAAATTTGTCAGGACGTCATAACCATCCTCTCTCTCATGAGAGATCATTTCTGACTCTTTAAAGAAAGCTAGTTAGATGCTGATTCTCATGATCATAGCTTATTTCTTTACACAGAGGATCATTCACATTTGCAGAATGTTAGCAATTTAAACCTGCCTCTGAACAATCCCATTTATTCAGTAAAATAAATGATGCTTTGAGAGACACCATAAAGAGTTGCCATGTCTTTTTTCTATTTTTTTCAATTTAGATAAAAAAGTATATTGGCAGGCATGCACCTTTTGCCTATACAGATCCAATTATAACACGACAGTTAAAAACTCATCATAAAAATCTGTCTTCTAACACAAAAAAAAAAAAACCCTTCATTATAATAAAGAAAAAGAAAAAAAAAAACAAAGAATGTGAAACAAACAGGAAGAAGGGACAGACTTCTCCCTTCCCTATAAATCCATAAGGAAATTGTTCATTACTGAAGTGCTATTCCTCTACTTTGCAACACCAGATTTCACTTTGTTGACTCTAGTACATTCTCTTAGTCATACAAACGTATAAGTTCTTTTTTTCCCCTTGACCTCTGCTTCTTTATGTGCAAAAATTGAACAGTTAAGCTATTCATCCAACTTCACTCAGCATGTGGTCTATTAACTTTCTAGTATTCAGTCTCAGCTGTGAGGACAGCCATAAATTTCCTACTGGCCTGTTCTGTGGCTTTCATAGCATATGTATGCTTCCCAAGCAATCCTATCCACATTTCTCTGAAATAAATGCTATCATCCCCACCCTCCAGCTGGGAAACTCAGGCTCTAAAATAACAGTATCTGAGATTTTATGCTGATCCAAGTAGCTTACAATGGGTAACATTTCATATTTTCAAAGGGCAGTTCCCTGTAGTTTGATGACATCGTCCTTATATTACTCTTCTCCAACAGTACTTTCTGATAAGAAGTATCATACAACATCCATAACTGGCAATGCTACTGGTGTATCACAGATATTAAAATGTGTTCTTTGCTAGTGTAAAATCTCATGCTATGCCTGAAGAGGAATGATAGACTATGATAAACAGGACTGTGAAGATCACTGTGCCTTTTCTTGTTGCTGGAGAAGCTACAAATGTTGAACTTCTCATGGAATTTAACTAGAACAGAAAAACTCTTCAGCAGAAAGCTCTGTGACTCCCATTATAACACCAAACACCATATATTAAAGAAAAGCCACTAGAAAGCAATATAGTTTTCAAACTATATCTTGGAATGCAAGCAAGATCTTTCTATTAAACAGAAATCCACTCCCTGTAGAGAGAGGAGTAAGACAATGAAGAAATGACACTGGGAGGACTCTTGGGATCCACCTATGAAATTCCTTCTGTGGCAAAGATAAAACAATCCAACTCTGTATTTTGTTGGAGAGTCCCTTTAAAGTGCATTTTTTTTTTAAATGTATATTCTTTCTAAGCTCGGTGACACATAGCTTAATGGCCATATGGCATTTTTTTTGCTTGCATCTAATAATTTTTAATGCTTTCTTAAAAACTTACAGTGATTTGCTCTGGTAACAGCCTTCCATCTCTCACTGGCTATGCATGTTTTCTCAGTGGGTGTGATTTTTAAACTGTCCTAATAGGGAGTTAACTCTAATGAGTTGATAAACACCTCTTCCAAGGATTCTGGCCTTTTGGCTTTTGGAATACATCTCAAGATTCTTGACCTTGAAATCACAGAGCAAGATTCATCTGTTTCTGGTTATTGGTCATTTTTGTTATTTCTAACATGTTACTTTTGATATCAAGGACATATTTTTCCAGCTGAATTTGGTTCTCATATAATCTGTCTGACATGCAGATTTCTATGCATTTTTTATGCTTGTTCATAAAATGTATAAAGTAAATAAGGACTGAAAAATGTGAGTTATTTTTCACTTATACAGTATTAAAAGCAACTTTGAATCTCCTCATTTTTCATTTTTCCAGCTGCTGTATGGTATGTGGTTCTCATATTTTTAATGTTCTTCCTTCTGCTCTTTTTTTTTCATTCTAGATAACCCGTCTCTGCAGAATCCATGCTCATGGATTCTGAAAGACATTGTGATTGTTGTTGTAACTCTTTAGTTGCTTCTCAAAATGTACTGTGTATGAGTTTTATCTTGCATGTTTCATTAAGAAGAATTTTGCTGGTGTGAAGAGGAAGATTGTTTGCCTTGTCACTGTTGCCACTGGAAGGATGGAAGAGGAGATTGCTGCCCAGCCAATAGTGGCCTAGGGTTTGCTTCTAGAGTGACACTGGTGGCCAGGACGGGAGACAGAGAGGAAAGAAGTAGAAATCTAGGCTTAGATAATAATTCAGGCTAGAAGGAACCTCAGGAGTTCTTTAGTCCATACCTGCTGTGAGCAGGGTTAGCCGCGAGGTCCAACCAAATAGCTCAGTGATTTGTTCAGCTTGAGCTCTAACTAACAGACTCTTGAGGGGAGGAAAGCATATTTGCAGTGAAGTCTCTGAAAAGACAGAGAGAAGGAAATTTTTTCCCCCAGAACAAACATGCTGAGGTGTTATTTCAATTGAGGAAGCCATTGAAAGTTGCTGAACTAGAAAATGAGGAAGTCCCTGTGCAAGAGACTATTTGGGCCAGAGTGTGGCTGGAAGAAATACATTAAAAATAATTAATAAAAAGTGCCCTGGTGCTGACAAAGACAATTCTATTTTAGACCTCTTATACATAAATCTGTACATGAGCAGTTTTCCCATCTGAGTAGCCTAACATGCGTAAATACAGCACAGAATTAAATTGCACAGTTCAAAGTACATGTACGCATATGTTCCTCACTCTGGAACTCATCTGAGCAATTTTAAATATTATGGCAGCACATAAAAGGATATCACTGTAGCTCATTTAGTTTTCAGTGATAAAGTTTCTTGCCATCTAGTATCAGGCAATTATCACCTATAAATTTACATGCATGTGCAATGCTATTCCACTTGATCAGGCTTTTTGTGTAGTTCAAATTAAAGACACTTGCAACTATGTGCTGAATGGGTGTCTTAATATCTACTCTTTCAGTCTGTTTTCCTGATGAAGGAGGGCTTACGAGATCATACTGGAGTATTTGTGCAGACATATGTCTCTCAGTCACTCTTTTAATAGCTTTTGAACCTGCTGGACAATTTCAACCGCATTAGGAAGAGAGGAGCTAGCTTACAGATACTAAATTTACATACGTTAAATTAAAATTGGTAGTTAAGCATGGGAAGAAGAGATTCTTAGATTCACTGGCATTTCCATACCCCTCCTCTGCCACTGAAAGACTGTACCATGAACACTTTGTTTGAGTCTAGAGAATTCATATTAGAAAGCTATTGAGAATGCTTTGTCACAGAAAAAGCTTTAGAATTTATAGTTTATTAGACACTGGAGAATCCAAGTAGTCAATCCCAAACTGCAAAGCTTCAGCAGTCCCCTTGCTTATCTCTTTGCTACACATTAAAGAACCATTTCTTGATAACATCAAGCACTCACTTCAAAAAAATTACAAGGAGCTTTGGCACTATACTTACGTTTGTAAAAACCATCATATTTCTTGCCCTAAATAAAATCTGAAGTGATCAGTTAAAAGGGTAAAGAAAGCATGTACTGAATTAGCATAGTAGCTTCCTAGGTTTTTTTAGGTGGTCAGCTAATACTTCTAGTTTAATTGCTGTTTGAATGCATGGGAACTTTCAGTGTATTTCTTTCCCAGTGTTGACATCACGGAAAGTTCACAAAGTATGACAAACTGGTAAAAGCACTGTTCCGAAGGGACCTTCCTCTTAGCATTTGGCAGGCATTCCTAAATAGGACCTATTTTATTTAGGTTTTCAGCACCATCTCTACTGGTCAAATAATGATCTTGTTAACAGCTAGAAGATAGAATATTTCTTTAACCATGTGCTCCTCTTTATTTTTGTGATGGAGTTATTGTCATAGAATTTTAAATAAACACAGAATTAGTCTGAGAGCATCATATGACCAAATACCCCCCCCCCCCCAAAAGTTAATTCAGAGAGAAACTTCTGAAGCATCATTTTAGCAGAATTTTTAATAAGGGATCTCACAGACTGATCTTCTTCCTTTTCCTGAATTCCTTATGCACTGGGAGTAATTCCACTGGAAGCCAAAGGGATCAGAAACAAGTAAGACAACTTCTCATTGAATATTTCAGACATATTTAAAGAAAAAAACACTGAGTGTAAGATAATTAAATGTTTTTGAAGTGCATTTTTTATAAAACCTTGTGTCTCGGGTAATACATTTTTCCATGGAACAACTAAGAATGCAAACGTTACCTCAATTATTTTTAATCTGCCTTATAACAGACTGCATTGTCCCCAACTGAGGCTGGAGATCAGTTGTAAGTTGACACTATTTCTGTATTCCAGCTTTGGTTCACTGAAAAGACCATACCTGCTCAAGATCTGTCTCACTGACTGTTCATGAAAAGTCCTTGGCAATAAAAGGAATGAATGGTATGTAAATAGCACAATGAATGTACAATGTCACCGTTAAAAATTATGTCTTAGCTCTGCTTGCCTTATTTAGGTATAGAACTAGTTAACATCCACTGAAGACTAACACTGTGGCATAATGCACTTCCTGGAGGGGTCTTGGTTCCAGAAAAAAGGATCAAACTATCAGCAAAAGCTCACAGCTTATCACAGTTGAAGGAAAAAGAATCTTTACAGACTGCATTTATGCAATGCATGTTAGTACTTTCAACTTTCAACTAGTTGTGTTCACTTCTACAAATCTGGCATAAAATCACTGCTTTCTGGTAAGCATCCATGTCCATTCTGCTTTAAGGAGGGGTGAACACACATGAAGATGCTCTTCACCCTGATTCAGTAATAATGAAATGAAATTGGTGTAGCTTAAGTAGGATTACACAGGCAGCCCCAGTGATAAGCACTGAACTGTCTGGAATTTATGGATTTTCTCAAATCATGTTTCTGGTGCTTGAGGAAGCAGATTTTTCTTTGGTCTCACAGCAGTTAGATTTTGCTTATTAAATGTTTTTTCCTCTTTTCCAGTTTTCACTAGCAGCCATTCTATCAGTTTTTATGTAATGTGGGTGGAAGAAATTTTCCTCTGCTAGTTAAGATACATTTCTCAGTGTACTTTCTTGCAATTTTTGTGTGGGCACTGCAAAACTTTGTATTTGTGGAAAATTATTTGCTAATCTTCTTTTAACTGCATTTCAAACAGGAAGTATTCCTTTATTTTGTGGGGTTATATAAGTGTTGAAACAATATGGACCTTAGTAGGAATTTGCCACAATAACTACAAGATGTGCACATACTTTAGCAGGCTTCAGAGAATGACTTTTTCCAGCTTAGCTGTGGGATCTGTAAATACTACAGAGATAATGGAACCAATCAGTAGCAGTTTTGCCTGAAAACTTCAGGCAAAAGTTATCTTCAACACTGCTGCATTTCTAAATTTGCTGCTTTACTCCTTTACTCCACAGAATCTGAGTGTTGTGATTCAGATGGCTACTGGGATCGTTAACATTAAGGCAGTATCTTTATAACCACTGGAGAAGCACAAGAGCCGTGCCAAGGCTGGTTCTCCCTTCTCAGCCCAGAGAGCTTTCTGCTGCATGGGGATGGGGAAGGGGCACCGGGCTGCAAAAAAACCCGGGTTACATTTGGGTTTGATTTCAGCAAAGTTTCATTTCTGACGTAACAGTGCTGAAATCTTGTCTGTTAAAGCATACAAAAAAACCCAAACCAAATAAAATAATGAAAATAAAAACAAAACAAAACAAAACAAAAAAAACCCTACGGGAAAAAAAGCTGCAGCTGTTTTTTGAGTGGATCTGCCACTCTGGGCCAAAATACCACAGGAGGAGGTTTTGGTGTGTTTCAGCTCTCCTAAGGCAATTGCTCAAAATCTCTCCTTTCCCCTGAAGAAGGGAGGCAGCCCCAGGCCTGGCAAATTTGGGCTTCCAGCAAGGGCCAGCCAGAAGGGAGGGCATTTTGTGAGCGCACCTTCTGGCAGCCCGAGAGCCAAAGCCACCCAGGCGGGCAGCAATCTGCCGAGAGAAACCCAAGCTCTTTCCCACGGAAATTTGGACGCGCTCCGAACTGCCGCTTCCATTCTGGCCCCAGGTAGGTTTCCACAGCGCGTACGCTCGGTGTCAGCTCAGTTTGTCCTCTGCTGCCCTTGCATATGGACGCACAGCACTCCTGAGCCTGAGGAACCCCCACCCGCAGCCCGGCCCGCTCTCAGAGCCTCCGGCCGCGCTCCCCAAGCGGTCCGCAGCCGGCGGCGGCGCTAGGACCCTGCGGGCGCAGGAACGGGCGGGCGCGCATGCGCGGTGGCGCTGGCCGCCGCCGGGCTCGGCGGAGCGCTGCGGGAGGGGACGGAGCGGCGGGGGGCGGCCGCCGGGAGCTTTCCGTCAGCGCCCGGCGTGGATGGGCGCCGCGGCTCGGTGCTGCGCTGCCCGGCCCCGATGAGTCCTCGCCGGAGCAAGTGAGTGAGAGGCGCTGAGCGCCGCTGTCCTCGCCCGCCCGCCCGCCCTCCCCGGGACAGCGCGTCCCTCCCGGGCGGGGAGGGGGCCGGCGCCCGCCTCGCTCTTTCAGCGCCGCCGGTCCCGCGGGGCAGCCCGGGGCACCGCGCGGGTTGTCGCCTTTCAGGGCGATCCCAGCTGTTAATTTTAAACGCTGTCTCCGAGAGCGGCGGGCGGAGGGGAAGCGCTGCCCGCGGCCGTGAGCCGGCCCTGCCTCTACGGAGCCGCCGCCGCTCCGCGCGAACGGGCCGGGCCGGGTCAGGCTGGGCGGTGAGGGGTCGGGCTGGGCGGAGGGAGCCGCGCCGCCACCTGCGCCTCGACGCGCGGCTCACCGGGCTGCCCCGGCCCTATCTGCCTTTCCCCGCAGAGCGCTGGCTGCCCGGCCTCGGCAGCGAGGATGTGGTGAGGGAATGGGGCTGTCTCCCGCGGGGGCTCGCCATGGCCAGGGAGGACTCGGTGAGGTGCCTGCGCTGCCTGCTCTACGCCCTCAACCTCCTCTTCTGGGTGAGTCCGAGCAAGCGGCGGCCGCGGCGCGCGGCACGGCCCCGGTGGTGCCTCTGCGTCGGGGGCTGCGGGAACCGGGGAGGGAAAGCGGCCCGTGGGTGTCTCTGATGCGCGCCCCTGGGCAGGCGGGGCTCGTCGTGACACGCCTTAAAGAAAAGCATTTGGAAACTTGCTGTGAGTGAAATTAGTGTGGTGCTGGCTTCGTCTTATAAATGCACGTGTGCACCCGTAATGCACGCGTGTGTGCAGAGAGGGAAATACTCGGGGGTGTCGTGGCTTCCTCACTGTGTGAGTGAGCGTCAGAGCATCCCGTGACCCGGACTGAACTCAGCTCTCAGAGCACTGAGCTGCCCTGTGGGGGCCTTATCCAGCTCATCGTTGTGCTTTTGGGGACTGGATCCAAGCTGGCAGACAGGACTTGGAGTGATTTCTTTCTTTTGCTTTCAGCATTTCAGTCAAAGCTGTAATTACAGCAGTAGGGCTTCCAGCTCTCAAGCATGAAGTAGGTGTGATCAGCTCTGGCTCCTCAACTTTTCACGTCTCCACACAAACTGTACAATGCAGATTTCTCACAAATCACACTCACACCAAATGAAGCCTGCTTCACCCACATAGTTGAGATTTGTGCTGGCTAAGTATAGGAAAAAGAACCAGTAAGAGGCATGATGTTCCACACCCATTGGCAAGTACTGATTTGAGAGGTGCTGCCTGATTGTGTGATTCAGGCAGCATACATAGGCTAACACCAAGTGTATTTTATACTGAAGTAAAAATGAAGATTACTGAAAATTACGTGGAGAGCAGAATATGAATGAGAGAATTATTAGAGTGCATTTGGGCAAAATAAGACGCTATTGAAAGTTTTGTGTTTGGCAGAGGTGAAACATAAGTATTTCATTCTTCCAGCAAATGTAGGACTAAAGTCCTATAAACAGAAGATGAGGAAATTGTCTCCATTTTTTTTTTTTTTTAATAATGTGTAGTTATTTATCACATTATGCATGTTTTTCACTGGATATCATACAAAATCTTAGAACTTATATTTCGTCGAGTGAGGGCTGCCTGGGTCCTATTCCTGATTTTTAGGCATATGCTGCTAGAGTTGAGTGAATGTACATCCATGTGACTGGGAACATCCTGTCCTCCAGTATGCATTCTCATTACCTTCATCTTGGTTCCAAATTGCTTCCTTGAGCAGTCCTTGTCAGTTTTCATTCACGCCCTTAACTCACCCCCAAAAGCATCCTGTATCCTTAAGCTTACTCCACTTTTCTCTCTTTCACTCCCTGCTCTGTGCTTATCATGTTTCTTCAGACTTAGTATTTAGGGGCATCTTTATAGGCAAAAGCAGTCATTCGTGTGGTCCCTAGGTGATAACCTCACAAGGTAGTGCCCCCATTCTTTGGTGGTGAGGGCCTTGGTGCTTAAGCTGAGTGCTCCTTTTCTCCTCCTGAGTGGCGCTCCTTATGTAGGGAAGTTTGCCTGTATCTTTGGAGGGGACTGGTGCATTGCATCACATCTCTCTAGGGAGATCAAGGATTGATGAATGTCATACATGTAAGGAGGCTGAAGTTGGACTAATGAAGAGGCAGTGAGCAGGGAACAGGTGTAGAGAGAAACAAGCAGATGTGGAGATGGGAGATGCATGTAGGTGTACTTGTGTGGGAGGGTGCATGCTGGCTTGCTTGGGAGATTTAAGTGTTTGCCCTCTTTGCTTGAATTAAATTCTGTTCCATATTCCAAGTCAGATTGCTCCTTCCAGCTTTTCATTGTTTTGTTCTTGTGTTTTTCTGTTGTGGAGCTAAGGCACAGAGCTGCAGAGCACTTTGCAGCTTGGCAGTGGACTAACAGCAACTGCATCCATAGTGTGCTGCTGTTAGCCTTGTCCATCTGTAATTCATCATTCAATATTTTCTTAAAAGCATCTGGCTAGAAATAATTTCTCATTCTTTAGATTTTTTTTTTTGTTTGCCTTTTGAATAATGATGTCTCAGGTCACTGCTGAATAGGAAGTGTGACTTCTTTTTTTCTTTCATAATCATATAGGAAAGGGGATCTTTTGAGTCTATATCAATATGACAAGAAGTCCTAGAGAAGAAAACAGCAACTTTTCATAATCATCTTCAAGACAACAATGTGAAAAATATCTAAATTTAATCTTCATATCTGATGGTAAGCAGCTCCAAGCAGCTAAGCAAGATCTGTATTCACAAAATGTGTGTAAAAAGATGTGAATATGTACTTGAATAGTAAATGCCAGTATCAGCAGGTAACTTGCATTACAGATGTTTAGTAGAATAAAGCCGTTTTCTGTAATGTGTATAGAATTAAAGGTGTTAGAACTAAAGAGAAAAATTGGCCAGTCTGTTTGGAGCTTGTTCCCTGAATTTGAAAAAGTAATTGTATGCAACTGTTTGACACAGAATAAAACAAACAAACGAAAAGTGATTGCCATAATTGTGTAGTGAGAAATAGGATGAATGGTAGGTGGGCAATTACAGTTAAATCAGATTCTTTGGAGGCATGTGCATTTAAAAACCTCTTTCTGCTTTCTATCTGATCTTGTTTGGATGTGTATTTGACAACTAAATACAAATCTGCTACTCATTGCTTATTGTAGTGAAACGTCTCGTATCTCTTTCTCTATCAGAGCTGAATTTTCTTCCATTGGGGTCAGTGGGAGTGCTACCACTGACTTTTCTGAGCATAAGAGTATGACCCCGCTGGGCAAAAAATTCTCATGGAAAAGTTCTGCGGGCAGCAGGTGCTTACTTGCCTGTGTGTGGGTGAGAGCTGTTTCTCTTCACCACCAGTCTTCCATTTGGAAAGCTTTAGCTTGTAATGTTGCTTATGTTAGCATTTAGTTTGATAAATACCAGCTCAGACTATGGACTGGATGGCAGGGAGTTTAGATTAGATCAGCTCCTGGAAATGCAGCTGCATTCCTCCTGAGCTATGAGTGTGGTATTATGCTCTGCCTTAACAGATAAACACAATAGCAGCATGCTTAAAATGGATGAGAGAGCTATGTGTGTTTCTGGGGTGTGCAGAGAGTTCACAATTTTGGGAACATTTATGTTATAGTCCTTAAACTTGTTCTTGGAGGGTTTTACAACAACTCCTGCTTCATTCCTTCAAAAGGGCTATGGCCTCCAAACAGCAAGCAGTTGTTATTACTGTGTCTGTTTGCTGTGTTGCTTATCAGTCTCTGGCTGAAAACATTGAAGACATACAAACAGCGTGTGTTGACTTTTTGAAATCATGGCTTGATGAAGGGTCCTAACCAGAATACGGTGACCTTCTCTCCTTGTTTCTTTCTGGTGTTGTGCAGTGGCCAGTCCAGCCACGTATTGTGCAAACAGGCTTCTCTCCCAAGAAGAAAATAGAGACTCAGCTACATTGACCTCTAACATTTGAAACCCTGAAAAAAGCTGTAAGACACCCTGTAGCTGCTGTGTCTGGCGCAGTCTGAGTATCTGCCTCTGAGGAGAAAATGTTTAGAGTAACTTTCAAATGTGTCCTGTGTGCAACTGGTGCAGCACTTGCGCAAGGGATTCCAGCTTTTATTTTGCCAGTCTGGTAAGGGCAGACAAGTGCACGTATAGCTCCTTGAGGACGTGTTAATGCATAATAAAATTGACTAGTCTGATCATCAGTCTTGCAGAAAATCTTTCTGTGTGAATGACTGCTGTGTGGATGGCTGGTGTCTTCATAATTTGGTTACTGTCAAATCCCTCTACAAGCAGTGAAGCAAAAGAACTTTATCAGTCGCTGTGCTGTGACACTTGTAGCTTCTCCAGAGTGTAACTTACTGGTGTACAACTGCATGCTTTATATTTGGAAAAAGTGCTTTTTGTAGGGTTTACCTAATGAGCAGTGATTTGGAAGAGTCAACAGGGTGATACATGTGTACGTGAGTGGGATGAAAGGAGTGTTGTCTGGATGTGAATAGATTGGTATTTCCTAAGCTGTGACTTGCAGTAGGCATTTTCTTCTGAAGTGGAAATAAAAATGTTGTCAGTGTTCTAATTATTGTTGGTTAAGTGATTGAATGTGGTAGTAGATCTATGATTCTTCTGGAAGATGATCCTAAGGTCAGCTGAATCATGCATCTGACTGCAAAATGTCTTTTTCAAGACATTTGAATCATTGGGTTGATTTTTTTTTTTAATAGCACTTTGGGCAGGAATATCCTTCAAACTGAAGCCTGCATTTAACATTGGGTTTGATTCTTCTGTCATCTGCATGTGTAAAAGAGCATCACTCCAAGGAATTTAGACTAACAGATGCAACTTGATTTCTCCAGATGTCTTGTTTTTGTAACATTGCTATTTGCAGCATATTAGTATCTCCAGAAATGCACTGTTTAGCATTTTTTAGTCAAGACTTTTTACTTAAGCAAATTATCTTTCTTGTGCTTGAGAGAAGCCAGGCTGCTACTGCTTCTTAGTTTTCAGTTTTTAGAGACAGTACTAGTCTTTATTTCTAGATAATGTGTGTGAGATTTAGTTTTTACTGAGATTTCAGTTTGTTTGGAAAGATTTAATAGTTCTACAAATATGTTTTATGCATTCTATGAGACTATAAAGGTCTGTGCTTCTGGGGCTTTCCTAGATCAGCAAACTCCTGACACCGTTCCAGCTTAGTAGCAGTTATGGATTTAATGTGAGCATCCTTGTTTGTTTTGAGAGCTTCATAACTTGTCCTGTTGTAAATCCTCCTCACCATGGTTTGTAATAATGCCAGTTGTTCTGGACTTTGCTACAGTTTCTTCCCCCTTCGGCTTTCTTTGCAGTCCTTTAAGGTGGAGAGACCTTAGCTTGGCATCAAATGCAGGCATCAGTCACAGAAAATGGGCAGCCAGTTAACACTGGAGATCTATGGGCAGTGGCCTTCGTGGTTGTGCTAGAACAGGAAATAGAAAACAGAGCTGAGTACTGGAAAAATTCAGTGTCCTGACTGTCTAAAGTAGTAGAAGATTAAGCAAAGCAACAGCTTGGAGAGGTACGGACTTGTTATACTTCTTGGTAGCTCAGACACACAGGTTCCTTTGAAAAAGTATAGTCTGAATTGGTGAACTAGGTAATACTACTAAATGTTAATAAAAGCAGCACAATTGTTTTGTCAAATTTCTCATGTTTTCTCATATTTTAAAAAAGCCAAATATATCTGAAATGCAGGAAGAAGTCTGTATGGACTTTCTATCTTGAGAAAACTTTTTTTTTCTTTGGTGAGTGTGCGTGGCAAGAAGGAGCGGCTGCTGTTGTGTTCATTGTAATTGAGAGTGACCATGGCTTGGGCAAATCAGGGTTGTAAGCTGTGGGTGTCTGTATCATAGTGGTAGGCTTCTCTTTAGCAGGTGATTCACAGTGTCACTGGGTGTCAAGCAGAGTCAAATGTTGCCATGTTCTTCACCCCATGAGGTTTATCTGCCTGAGGAAATGCTGTTTCTGTTGAACCGTGCCTGAACTTTCCTTCATGCTGCTAGCTCCTACTATGTAGCAGTACCATCTAATTTAGGCTATGTGATTGCAGCCAGTCAGCCCTCCTGGCTGACAATGTGAATCGCTTTACATCTACCTTGAATTTGTGCTTGTGAACCAGAAATCAGATAACATGAAAAAGAAGCAAGCTTTCAGTTAGTTTTCCCTTTAATGCAAATATTTTGCACACTTGTATTATCTAGTTTTGGTTATGTGTTTCACCTGAGAAAATATAGCAAGGGAATATTAACGCTGTGCATTGAAGCATTAAAAATAATTGAAAGCAGAGGTATTGTGTCCTTCTTTTCTAACCTCAAATGTATCTTTTTCCAACCTCAAATGTATGTGTTCAACCTTGTAATTATTTTTACTTTATGTTTTGCATTTACTGTGACACAACAAAGACATTGTTCTATCTTCCCTTCTTCGGATCCAGATTCTGAGTATGGGTTGTGTTTCTGCTGCCGTCCAACTGCCTCTCCTGCCAGTGGCATCTGAAGATGCTTGGAGTGAATAGACTAAGGATCACATTTTCAAAGAATTTATGTGACTAATAATATCCATTGAAATGAACACTGCCCAGCTGGGTACTTGTGTTTACCAGTGTAAATATGGTGTTCATGCTGGACAATTATGGTCTGCTTTTAGGGACCGCTCCGTAGACATGGTAACTGAAACCTGATTTTCTTAGCATTCTTACGTAAAGAAAATACCTAGAAGGCCATTCAAGAATAACTCCCACTTCTGTGGGAGTTTGGTGTCTTTTAATGGCAGAGCAAGCTATAGGAGGAGTTCTAAAGGAACAGAAATGCTTTTAATGTTGGTCTTTGAGAAATCTTTTACTTTTTGGTGTCTTTGGGCTGTATTATTTATATAACATCCACAGATTCTGGGAGCGCACAGAAGCATACGTCAAAGTTCTCTTTAAGGTGCTATACAAATATAAATCAAAGAGAAGTCAAGTGCTGTCTCTGGAAAGGGCACTAAAGAAATTTGAGGAGATACTCATATAGATAAATTTCTTTTTTTAAACTGCTTTTTTTGTTTTTCATCAGCTGCTATCTGAGCTTTTCTACTTAGGGGAAGAGCAGTAAGAAACATGTTTGAAGTGAGGGACAGTGAAGGAAGTTGAGTGGGTAAAAGGTGATGAATGTAGGCCAGGGAGAGACTGGATTTTGATGGCCCAGGAGTGTTTCTAAGGTCTGGAGTTTGGTAGAAGTGCCACCAGAACAATACATTACCAGTCTGTGTTCTAACGAAGTAAAGCAAAGCAGAGTTCAGCTGCTGGTCAACTTTGTATCTGCCTCTGAGTAACCTTTTATCCCACCTGTTTTCATAGGTGAGAGGGCTCATTCCTCATGAAGACTGACAATAGCTTAGTGGATGAGTTTCAGCAATACAGTCCCTTAAAAGAGAGTGGCTTGACATGATGATGGAAAGGAAAAAATATTCCCAGACTTCACCCTAATGTTAGAAATGGCGTTAATGTTTCTTTATGGACATTCAGGAATCATTGGGGGGCTCCCAAGTTATAAGGAACAATTCAATTTCAGGTAGTGTTATAGGAATCTGTGATTGAAGTAAAAAATACAGGATCATTTGAGTAATTCTTGGGCTGGTGGGTATTTGTGTACAAAACAAAGAAATTAAGTGATGTTCTTGCAACCAACTGATAAGCAGATCCTATGGATTGTGGGAAATACATATGGTCATTCATATATTAGTTTTCTGTTTATATATTCTGAGTTTAAACATTGATTGCCCAAGAGAGATGGACTGCTGTCCATGAACAGAAACAAGCACTTACAGAAATAAAATTAAGAGTGTGTTGTATACGTGTGAAGGCATATTGTTTTGATGGTGGAATAGCCTGCTTTTAGATTAACTGTGCCTAAATCTGTTCGCATATTTGAGCTCCTATTTCACATTTCTTTTTGCCATGCTGCTGTAGGATCCTCATGCAGTCAGTTGTTGGAGAGCTCGCTTGCTTTCCTTGGGAGAGCAACCCTTTAGCAGGCTGTCTGTGCTCCAGCAGTTGCCTCATTGCGAAGTGTGCAAGTTCCAGCTCATGCCAAGCCTGGATCAGGTTGTTAACTCACAGCTGCAGCTGTGCAAGCAAACCTGCATTCAAAGTGCAAATAAGCACATGCTTCAGCTGTTTGTAAGTAGGAGGGGACCAAGGCAAAACCCTCTGCAGGGACCTTGGCTAAAACTAAATGTTGGCGTATCCTTAAAATAAAAGGTGCATTAGTGGGGAATTGGGATTTTTTCCTGTTTTATAGGCCATGATTCTTTCTGTAAACATTTCAATGCTTTTGCCAGGTAATACAGAAAACAAACGAGACCTCTTGTCCCTCTGTCCTCTACTCTTACTCCCTTCCCTCCCTGAAAAATGTGGTTGCTTGTTTGTCCAGGGATCTGAATCATCTGTGTTTGTCCAGGGATCTGAATATTGAACTTAATTGTGAAAATCCTGTGAAAACATTGCAACATATTCTGACCTTGTAGCGATTCCTCCCCACCCCCACGGGTAAAAATCACAGCTCAGGTTACCAAAATCAATTCTAACTGGAAAAATTTCTCAAGAATTGCTCCTTCACTAAAATTAAAAGACTTCTTTTGCCAAATGCTGCCATATCTGGGAATTAATTTCCTTGGAGCTGCAAATCTTTTTCTGCAAAGGAAATTTCTTTATAGTGCCACTGTTCAGCGTTTTGTACGGATCCCAGAGCTTGGCCTGAAGTTGTTTACCCCATCTGTTTTGATACAAAGAACCTTGTGATTTTTACTGAGGAAGATAATTTTAACCTTTCCTCCGGTTTAATAGTGTGAGAGAAAAACCCTGCTCTCCAATGAGCACAGCAAGTTCCATTGGCAAAAACTACAGTGTTAGAATGTTTGAATGTAAAAAGTGATGAGAGAACGCAAACAGGTGTGCAAATAGCTACAGCAATGTGTCTTGCTCCCCAAAAGACTGAAATTCCTGTTTGTTTATGAATTGTAAATGTAGATTGATTTTTTCCAATGTCAGCATTACCTTAAAGATAATTGCGAGTAGGTTAGTTACAATAAGGGATTAAAGTATATACTTAATGAATAATAAATTTTAATACATAGCTGATGTAGAACACTTTCAAAGGTAACTTAAACTGTGCCTGGAAATGACTATTCGTAGTACTTCGAGTTTTCTGAGAAACATTTAGTAGCTTTGAAAACTTTAGACTATGAACTGGTTTGGAAATGTAATATTTCATTGTGTGATCTTCATATTGCACATATATTAAAATATAATTTATTACCTTTGTTTACGTGGTGAAAATATATTTAAAATAGAATATGATAGCAGATAATTTCATAAACCCTTTGGTGTCATGCTGATGGCTATGTAACATATTGTGATGGTTTAGAATGAAACCCCTAGTGACCTGTGCAGCCAGCTGCAACAGATAAAAATGTTTTACTGCCTACTTGTGTATTGTGTTTACAGCATGGCAGGCTGGCTGTCATCAGAGAAGCTCAGATGAACTTTTTGATTAAATGATGTAGCTGCTGTTAATGTGGTGAAAATTATTTTGGTAGTTCTGTTTCTTATAAAATTTTGTCCTTTTATCTGATTGCTTGCTACAACTTTCTAACTGGTCTGTATTTTGCTTCTAAATTAGTTATGAAGCAGCTGCCAGTTTTATAGGCCACCTTTTGTTCTGCCTCCAGATGAACCAACGAAAGCTATAATGAGGACCTTGCCTCTGCCCATGATTCCTTGAAAGCAGTGTTGCAGAGAATTAGTCATTTCTGGTAGGTTTGGGTGTTCGCTCAGGGCAGTGGTGTTGTTCCTCCTTGTGTTAAGCACATAGGCTGAGTTGTACTGCTAATGTCCATGCATTCCCTGTGTTTTCAGCTGAAGATCTGTCTCTGGCTTAGTTGCTTAAAAGTAGTTGGTGCTTTGAGCCTTGTTAATTTCAGATGGCACTTGAAGATGCTTAGCATCTTTACAGGGCAGCATCCATGCTGTGAGGCAGCATGTTGAGTCGCGATAGAAGGCTGTGGAATTTGGGGATGTATGTCATGCTTCTGTTGTGATTCTCCTGTGACTGTGGAGCAAGTGAGCTGTCAAGTCAATTGATGAGTATGAGCTAATGCTTGATAAGCTTTTGTCCTTAAATTAAACATCAACATCAGTCAGTACTGTGGGGCAGCCTGGTGTTGCAAACACACCTTTCATACTGCATGGTTTTCCTACCCAGAGGCTGACTTAGCTGATTAGAAAGGATGTGGCTTTTTTCCTTCTTGTAGTTACAGGCTACCAAACGCTTGCTGGATTATGTGCAGTAAAACACGCCTTTTGTAATGTCTGTGGCTGAATTGCTTTTATGTGTTCTCATAGTTTACACAACGGCGTGACTCCTTATTTAAATAGAAGCTTCCTGAGTATTTGCATGTTGTTTCTTAGCCATGTCAAATTGCTTCCCCGATTTGACAGTGGTACTGACTTTCATGGATGTGAATCCAATGTATTCAAGAAGTCTGCCTTTCAAGTTATTCAGAGTAATAAGGCAACTTGTATCTTGCTTTGAAGAAGGCTCAAAGATCTGTCTTGTGGACTGTATCCGTTTGGCAGAATGGTGCTGGTCAGGAAATGCATGTGTAACATCAGTGTAGCAGTGTGGTAAGGCATTTTGAGTGATGCTGAACTAGATAAAGCATTAATACCATGCATGCACTGTAAGAGTAGCTGAAGTCAGTAATGCCTGAAGAAGCAGTGATTGTTCCAAGCATAGGAGAGGTGACCTATAGCTAGTTCCTGCTGTGGTTACAGGAGAAATTTTCTTGTGTGTAATTTACATCCAACAGTTTAATTTGGCTGGTATTGCTGTACCAAATTAATTTCATCTTTCTGTGGAAGTATTGGCAGGCGGCTTAGGGAGGGTATAAAACGTTTTCTACTGCTTTGTAACCACAAGAAGGTGTGCTATATGCTTGTGGTCTTCCTTACCTCTCTTTGTGTAAGAAACATGATCTGTATTGCTTGTATAATACTTGCTTGTAGCTTTCTTCCAAGGAGGTAGTTGTTATCTAGGAGTTCAGCTAGAAGGGAATGATGGTCATTATTTATCTCCTCTTGCAGCTTCCTGCATTATCAATTAAACAGAACAGAAAATGCTCTTTACTCCTACTGTTTTAACAACCAAAATAGATTCTACAAAGCTTAAAGGAAATGGGCCCTGACGCACATCTATGTAGTAGATTTGCAGCAAGCTTTCCTGACTGTGCTTGAAGCACACTGAGCAGTTGGAGTTCTCACTGGCAGTGCCTGTACTTCGTGCATTGGTTCCATATTGTGGGATGAAGCAGTGTGCAGTAGCAAGTGGGACTTCTCATGAAATATTCAAGGCAGAAGTAGTCTGCTGTGAGCATGCTGCAGGCGAAGGCAAAGCATTGCAAAGAGCTGATAAGGACACAGAAGAACTTTCCTTGTTCATTAGTCTTGTGCCAGCTAGCTAGTTCTTTATGGCAATGTTAAGGAAGTTTGAAGGCATGTGGAAAGCTAGCTGTAATCATTGAAGGTAACAGAGGAGACTCCTCCAGGGACAGTGACTCCACCGCATCCCTGGGCAGCCCATTCCAGCATGTGACCAATCTCTCGGAGAAGTATTTCCTAATGTTCCTTCTAGTCCTATTGCTAGTTATGTGGGAGAAGAGGCTGACCCCCACCTCACCACAGCCTCCCTTCAGGTAGTTATAGAGTGATAAGGTCACCCCTGAGGCTCCTCCTCTCCAGACTAAGCAATCCCAGCTCCCTCAGCTGCTTCTCATCAGACTTGTGCTCCTCACCAGCTTCATTGCCCTTCTCTGAACATGCTCCAGAGCCCCAGAGTCTTTCTTACAGTGAGGGGCCCAAAACTGAGCACAGTACTCGAGGTGCAGCCTCACCAGGGCTGAATACAGAGGGATGGTCACTCCCTGATCCTGCTGGCAACACTATTTCTGATACAAGCCTGGATGCCATTGGTCCTCTTGGCCACATGAACACACTGCTGAGGTTTCCAAGCATTCACCTATACAATGCCTGACGGCAGCATTAAGGAGAGCCAGCATGCTCAGATCTCCATCCCTCAGCTAGGCAGTGAAATCTTGAGTCTGCCAGGTTCAGTCCCTGTTCAGGACTTACTACTGTTCAGACTTAAGTGCCAATGTGAAAGTGGTATTTGTGGCTTCTGTGTCCAGATTCTCCTTTGAGTGTAATAAACAAGCAGAATTCTCTGAAATGGTTTGTAAAGTAGACAGTAGTATTATTAGTAACTCTATATTTGCTGAGTTTTATAGAAAAGCTTAGTGGATCCCTCCTTTCCTTTAAGGGGTTCCCAGCAGCATCTCTCCATTTGGAGAGCAGTGCTTTGTCTGTTTGGTGCATGAAGGAGCAAATGCAGTGTTCTTAGGACCAGAGGGTGCTCGCAAACACAAATGTTGCTGTGGTGTCCCGCCTCCAGAAGGAAAGATGCACTGACTTACTTAGCTGCTGTTTACAGACCTGCGGTAGTATTACCCAGTGCAAAGTACAAGGACAAAACCGGTGAAGAATGCTGTGTTGTCTTCCAGCAGAACTTCTGCTTTCAGAACTGAATACAAGCAACAGTGTTGGCAGGGTGTGCTCCAACCATATCCTCTAGGTATGGTTGCTGAACAAAAATAAGAGGCAGGACCCTCTACTGGTAGATTCAGAATGTGCTGGGTGCACGATGGCATCGTCTGACAGAAACTCAATGCTGTCAAGATCGTGACTGTTCTGGGTAGATTCAGTCTTCCCTTTAGGAGCAGTGCTGATGATGTGTTGTGGCTTTATGGCTCTCAAGAATATGACAGTCAGGCACTGAACTCTTAACTGACCCAGGTTTTACAATATAAGCCAAAAGCAGTGAACTGTATTGTCATTTTACAGCTCAGGAGACTAAGGCATAGTGATCATACTATGGCTTTATCTGAACAAGAGAATTGGATTCTTACAAATTTAACCACGGGATTTGTCTCTTCTCCTTATCAGTACTCTTTTATCCTGAATGTTGCTTCAACTTATTCTTTACTGGCTTTACACGAAGGCATCTTCATGGTGTTATACAAACAGATGGATGTCATCTCTGAGCCCTGAAATAATCACTGGTTTTAGCAGCATAAGTCCTCCCTTTTTGTTTCTGTTGTACCTCATGCAGTGGTAGGACTTGAGCCAGCGCTGGCATTACTTCACAGGGTGTAAGAGAAGGTATTCTAGGCATTAATTATCCATACTGGTAGAGAACATCATTGTCAGTAGATGCTTAAAAGTGGGCAACAAGCCAAGTTCAAGCATATAGAAGTACAATTTTGGGGACACTGTGATGTCCAACACTTTGTCTTGATAGATAAATGATTGTATGAGAGATGTTATTGATGATTAATCTTTTACTTAACTAAAAATGATACTGCAGCTTGTTAAAATACATGATAAATAACCCTTCTTTTCTAATCTTTTCTTTCTAGTTGATGTCTATCAGTGTATTAGGCGTTTCTGCTTGGATCAGAGACTACCTGAATAATGTCCTCACTTTAACTGCAGAAACAAGGTAAAGCTTTCCTTAAACCTATTAATCTGTGAATGATTGTAGTGTATGTTGTTTGTTCTGTATAGTGCATTTCCTAATTAGGATTCCTAGAAACTTTTAGTTAAGGTAATTATTGTCTTGTTGAAAGGTGTATTTTTGTAAACTTTTCTGGCATCGATTGTAATTAGAGATGGGGGAGATCGGAATTTAATCTTGTTTGTTCCTGTGCCTTTCTTTTAACAGCGATCAATTTTGGCCATTTGCCAACGTGTAACCATTTTTGTTTCAAATACTTTATTCTGTCCAGAGATTTAAGAATGCTGTTAGTTTTATTACTGCAGTGTTTATGTGCCCTGTTTGTGGAACAGGACCCCTGTGCTGCACCCTCTGCAAGTGCTGGACAGGTACACTGCCTTTGTCCCAAAGAGATTTCAGATTACACATTACCTTCTGGTACTTGAATACAGCATTTGAATTCAAAACCACATAGAAGAGATTTCTGTTAAATTTTTAAGGTACTGGAAATTACACATCTTTCAATCTGTGCTTTTCATTTTAATGGCTATCTTACATTTTTCTACTGTATAGGTTTTGTGTAATTATACGATTTTGATTATGGTTCTGAATGGTTTCAGGGTGGAGGAGGCTGTCATTTTGACTTACTTTCCTGTGGTCCATCCAGTCATGATTGCAGTCTGCTGTTTCCTTATCCTAGTTGGAATGTTGGGCTACTGTGGAACAGTGAAAAGAAATCTGTTGCTCCTTGTCTGGGTATGTTTCATAATCTCTAACAACAGCTAACTTCTGCTTCACTTCAATAATGTAAGAAAAGTTTTATTCCTCTGGCACTAGATAAATACTGATTATTTTTTATTAGCATGTTGAGTTATGATATCAGTGAGGAACTGTAATTGCTAAGCACACAGTGGGAAAGAATTTATTGCTTAGATGGAATTATTCTATGACTGAAAGACAAGCAATGTTTCATTTTTAAAATTCTACTTCATTTAGTAGAGGACCTGCTGAAGGGAAAAATAACTCACTCTTAAGTACTAATTACAGGAAAATGAGTCTGAGTGCTTGGAAATAAACCCTTATGCTACCCTTCTCACTCTTGAATGTTATGGCTAGATAAACTATACTTTACATTCACAATTGACTGTAGGAATAAAGCAAAAGAATAGTATTTGTACCTGATGAAAATTGAGTGTGAGTGCATTCAGAACTTCTGCATTCTTTTACTTGGATGTGAAATTTTGCACTTGCATTTGCTTGTGAGAGCAAAGTCAAAACTAAATTACAAGTAATCAGTTTTTTTCTTTTGTTTGGAGACTGAGACAAGAGCATCCAATTAACAATAGCCTCTCCTGTACGAGGCCTTATGCAAAATCTTGTTGGAATGAGGCTTTGACTGTAATGGGAATCAAATACCTTTTAGTTCATTTGGAATTCAGTGACTTTGAGGATAATGGTTGAGTTTTTGTTTGTTTAAAAAAATAAAAAAAACAGCCCTTGAATATATTTTAAATATTTAGATTTTAAAAACATTTAGGCCCTTGGCAACACTGAGATCAATGTCTGCATGTGCCTGTGGCCTTCTATGAAATCTTGCTGTTTGCTCTCTGCAGATCTGGTCTTTGCCTTTTAACATAAGGATTAGTGGAAATGCGTAGCTCTGAGCAGTGGATGTAAAAGAAGTGTTATCAGGTTTGACTGTTGTTTTTGCAGTGTGGGATGAAGTGAACTAGTAAATTCATTCAATTATTGTGAATATCCAGGAGTCTTGTTCACATAGGGTTGGGCTTGTGCTGATTTTTTTTTTTCTATGTTGGGTTCTCCCAAAGCAGGTGCTGTTTAAATTTTCTGGTGTCTTAAGGCTGAAGTACACGATACCCAAACCTCACGAACATTGCCCAAAATGACCAAAAAGGAAGTGTGAAGTTGTCTGAGATTTACGTAACCTTTGCTTTTATCTAATTGAAAATAGTATAAACAATCAGGAAACTCTGATAAGGATCTGTACTAAAACTACTTCTTTGAGAGAAAGTTGGAATAAATTCTATTTGAGTTTTCCAGCTGGAGGTCTGCAGCACAAATGTCCCTTAGCTACTAGATGTCAAATACTGTTCTTCCTTTTGGATATTAAGCACATAATATGATAATTGTTTCAAAGTTATGTAACAAGGAAAACTATAATTTAAATCTGAAAACTTTATAGTGATACAAGTCATGCATTTTTTATTTCTAGATATTCACCATGCAAATTGGTGAGATCAAGTTCTGTGACTTAGTTATGAGTGCTTGCATAAAAATAGCAGGTTCATGTAATTTCATGCATTGTAATTATCTAGCAACCTTACATTTTAGAAGGGCCTTGCATGTACTTTTGTTTTATTTAGTGAAAGTATTAAAAGATGGTAAACTGCATTAAGCCCTTAGATTTTTTTGTAAGGTTGTAAGATTACTTTTATTTTGAGTTTTGTTTATAGTGATAGCTTTTAACAAAAAATGAAGTAAAAGACAAAAGCAACTGCATAATAAATACCAGTTTTGTATAGAATCCAATAAGAGTGATTGTTTGCTACATGCCTTCAAAAATCATAATTAATTACAAAGAAACACTAAAAAAAAAAGTTAAAATTGTTGTTTGCCCCCTCTTATTTAAGCCCCCAGTGAAGAGACCAAATCATGCATAGCTTTTAGGGATGTCTGGAAATAAGTTATTTGAACTGTGTTTAGGCAGTTAAATTATACTAAATCAAACCAAGACATTTCTATAGTTTAACTTGCAATATTTCATTCTTAGGAGTGATAGAATTTGCTAGTGCTAACCAAACTGATAAGCAAAAGTAAATGATATCGTAATCATATCATTGTCTTTGATCAATTGTTCAGTTAATACAGTCCTGTTCTACTGCAGATGTATTCAGACATCAGTCAATACTTTGTTCTTCAGACTAATCAGAAAAATGATGGATCAACAAAATGAGTTTTTGTAAAACTGGATGAACTCAAACAAAAGAATCTTCATGTAAAACATTAACAACCTTTTCAGTCATGCCTTTAATCTTTTTTAAGTCCATGAGGCACCATAATGACATGCACAAAGATACTTGGATTCAAATATTGGTGTTCCTAGCACTGTACTAATTGCTAGTCCTAATGTTGTTAATTGAACTGGATTTTTGGAAAATCCAATAAAGCATAAGGTCTGCTAGTAGATATTTTTAATACAACTGAATACACAATTATATTCATTTACTTTTGAAATTTAATTGAATTCATTTTACTTTTGCCTTGAAATAAAATGTTTAAACCTTTCCAGCTTCACTTGGGGCATAAATAGTGGTTGAGTTAATGTTTACTCAGCTTAATAGTAAGGAAGTGTAATAATTCAGTCTTTTGAGGTTTATGCTCTGGATTGTTTGTAGAACTAAGCAATTTTAAGCTCTAATCATGGAATTTTAATTGCTTTCGGAATTCATAATCCTGAAGACTGTTGCTATAAAGAACTCATGGATGTACAGTGTGTCTATAATGTAATTTTTGTGTCTTGCAAATGACCCTTATCCTCACAAAGAAGTTAATATTTCAGGTGTGAAAGATTTGCTCTAAATTATTGAGATTGTCTTGCCCCATTTCGCGGTGTTGACAATTTAAGTAATAGGATGAATCATCAAAGATGGGTGGGTTTGATATATATATGATAAATTTCCATCATATCCCAATCCATCCATCATAAATTTCCTTCATATCCCAAAATTTGCAGCTTCCTGTGCTTAACAGTTCTATGGAGCACCCGCTGACAAATATCTAAAAAAAAAACAACAACAAAACAACAACCCAAACAACAACAAAACTTTTCATTGTATGAATGTTTAAAGAAAGAAAATAGACATAATGTGAAATACATCTGGTCACTTTGATTCAGAACTATAGTTTGCAGCTTATATATTTCAGTAACTTTATTTAGATCCTAAGTATGAAGTTGTAGACTTTGTAAGCTTAGCGAGAGGTGGTCTGGGAGTTGTTATGTGTTGCATGTTGTGTGAGATGCTTTTCAGTACATTTGGATTTTGTTTTGTAAGTGTTTTTACTAAATGGATATAGTTGATGCCTACCAGTATACAACAGTGTAACATGATTTTCTTTATCTATAAAATTGCCTTTAGAAATGATGCCTTTTCTAAAATAAGACTTCATCATTCAAGTTAGTTTTAAGTTAACAGTAACTTTCTTCTAAAGAAGAAAGCTGTTGAACAGGCAAATTCAATGTATCTAGCACAGCAAAAAACTACACCAAGTTAAATAATTTTTGGGATTCCATCCATATCCTTAAAAAAAATTATAGAGTATTGAGCCAAAGCAGCAGAGATAGAGTTTTCTTAATATTAACCATGAAACTTATCTCTTGAGAAAAACTTCTGTTTAGAACTGGAATCTTATTCATTCCAGTTAAGATTTGTTATAAACTTTCCTCAAGAATGTCCTAGTTCACTAATAGGGATGCCTTACAAAGCCAGAAGCACTTTTTAGTTAGACTTCTGTTATCTCCAGCATGTTAACTTGAGACCCCATAACTGTAGCTTTGAAATGGATTCATTGAATGTCCCTTTGCTCAACTTGACCTGAGAGAGTGGCCTTATTTTTTTGTTATAGCTATGGAATACAGTAGCACCAAATACATTCTCATCTAAATGAGAAAGAGTTGTTTTGTTGCTGATTGAGTGGCAGGCTGGTCAGTGTGGGGAGTGTTAGCAAATTATGCAGTAACATAATGTTGGGAGGAGTTGAGGAAAGCTGGGCTGTTTGTGGTTGGTTGGAAGTTTGGGGATGAAATTGAGGAATCCAGATGCTTCAGTTTAGGCTGTCATCATAGCCCACTTCTGTAAGTAAAAAATAAGGCACAATCTCCTAAATCACTACCCTGATTAGAGTAGTAACCTTTGGAGTGTGTGAACTTGATGAAGTTTTTGTTGCGTTAAGACAGCAAGAGTAAACTCTATTGCTTGGGTGAAAGCTCTTCATGAAAATCCCACTGGAAAATATTTTCCTGGCTGGAGTTTGTATTGCAAATTCTGGCATTTGTAACTATGAGTTTTCTGTAATTACAGCGTTCAAACAGTACAGAACTCAAATTTGTCTGAATACGCTTTCACAAAAAGAAAAGCTATTAGAAATATTTGGTCAATAAGGCAAATCTTTTTACTGATTTTTATCATAACATTGTCAGTTAAATAAATGTTGTTCAGAGCTAAGCATTCATAGACCCTGTTGGTATGTGGTCAGTTTGTTAAATCTATTATGGCAGAATCTGGTTGCAGATTGGAACTTGGCAGGCAGAATTGTCTGTTAATGGAGCTGAAACACAACCGGGTAAATATTACAAAACTGAACTGACCTTTTCTTTAAAAGTACGTCAATATGTTATAAAGAGGAAAAAATTACAGTATATTCACATTTCAGTTGAACATGCAAATATAGGGTATTATCATTTGACAAGTGTGACAGGAGTATGCTTGTTTCTTGTCAGTAATTCTCAGCTGGCTATGCATAGTGTTTTTGAAAATGATTTTAGTAAATGTAAATGAAAAATGATTGGGAACCACTGTCTGTATCACCACTTGTTACAGATTATTCTGTACTTATTTAAACATGTGGATGTACAGGTGATAGACATCATTAAATTCCAGTACATTGTAGAATATCAATTCTAACTGCCAATGTCTTTCTAGAAGGGATCCTTATTCCCTATTAAATGTAGCTGCACTACAGTACTATGCCATCAACTGTTTTGCAAGGCATCTGGCTACAATCACCATGGATTAGTAGAAGAATCTAGTGATAATTAAATTTTTGTCTCTCTTTCTTTTTTTATGTCAGCATGTATTTCTGTAATTCTGCAGCATATTTGTTCTGACCCATGTGAGGTGTTAGCACAGCTACTCCAGCATTTTGTGTGACCTTTTGGCACTGGAATTACATGCTAACCAGAACTATTTCATCATTATTAAACTACTAAGCACTGAAAGGGAGGAAATAAGACAAACATATTTACTGTAATCCCATACAGTTTAGAATTAGAGCAGAGAATGAAATTTGTCATTGTTGCCTTCTATGCTTTATAAACAAATTTTTATAAAGGTAGTGAGACTTGGGGGAAAATAGATTCAGAAGACAGGTTAGCCTGCCTTTTTGAAAGATGGTTTTAAGTCAGTTTTAAGTTTACCAGTTCTTATTATAAGCCAGTAAGTTTGATATGAGCAACTTTGTGAAGAAAGTAAAAATAGGACTATTTTCTTTTTTATTTTATATATTTCTGATTTTCACTCTCAAGCTGAGCTGTTTGGGGAAATGTTTCTACACTGTTAGACATCTTTTTAAATTGGATAGAGGGTAAGCTTCTTTCCTGTTCAGGCCAGGGTTTAAAGATTCAAATAAATTGTTAGATTTTGAGAATGGTATTGGCTGCATTGGTAGAATGAAGCTCAGTTTTGCTGGAGAGGGTTCATTCTTCACGGCTCCAAGCACAGGAGAGCAGATTATGTTGGTCTTGGAGTCTAGCACCAGCCTCTCTGTCTGCCTCCCTAAGAAGGAGGTGTACTTGTCGATTCTGGCTTCTCCACACGAACATACATGATGTATATGTACTTAAAGGACTTTTTTAAAGGCAAGTGCTTTGAAACTGTACATAATTTTCTTAGTTGGAAGAAACAGCTTACAGACAAGAGGTACAAGTTGCCTAGAATTGCCATCCTTTGTTGGGATATATGTAGGCTGCTCCAAAAGTGGTTTCTAATTTATTTCCATGGAAACTGCAACAGATACAAAGAGCACAGTAATTGATAGCATTTTGTAGCTGAGAATTTGTTCTATATTTTTTAACGTAGTCACTACTGTTAGGTGTGCATTTTCTCCAGCAATAAATAAGAGAGCCTGCATGCTACTCATAAAAATCTGCATCAGCTCAGGTGACCTACTGTTTCACAGATGCTATGACAGCATCATTGCTAGAAAAACGTTGCCCATGCAGTCCATTTTTCATTGTCTTAAACAAATGGAAGTCAGAAAACATCAAATGTAGACTACACATTGGTGTGGTAGCACAGTCCAGCTAACTTTGGCAATGTGTTCCATAATTTTCAAACTGGTACGGGGCCTGATGTTACTGTGTTGCAGGGGAAAGATTGTCATCTTCTCTTGAACATTTTCTTTGAAGGGGAATTCACATCATCACTTTATGAACTGCTGTTTTGATTTTGGTATGTAGTGGTGACACATCACATCACCAGTAATTGTACGATCCAGGAAACTATCACCTATTGAACATGAGGCTGAAGGTCCTGACAAACTTGAATACTGTGTACTTTCTGTTTCTGTGTGAGTATTTATGGGGCCCACTTGCTGCAGACTTTGATATTCCTATGCTGACACTATCTTTTCAAGCAACATTGAAGCCAGTATTCCTCTCTGTACACAGTTGCCTGGTCATAAGCTGCCAGTTTGCATAGATGAGGTGATTGACATGCTCTTCGTTTTGTGGTGTGACAGCTATGTTTGACCAGCTGAAACATGGCTTATCTATCATGTCAGTGTTGCCACTTCTGAAATACATCACATACTGCCTCACCGTGCTCACATCCATGGTTTGGTCTCTGTGAAGTGAGCATCAATGAATGTCAATGGGTTCCATTTTTTTCCATGTGGAAGAATTAAAGCACCTGCAGTCATATGCACTTCCATGTCAGACATCATTGTCAGACTGCCCCTCTGCTGGCATCTGTCCCATGGCAACAACATGCAACAGAATAATGGTGGGAAGGCTCAACGTCTATTGCTGTCCTACAAATGTTGTGGACCAACATAATAAAATAGGAGGCATTACTTTTGGAGCAGCCCTCATATTTAGAGATGAAGAGTGCTGTTGGTTCAGCAAACAGCAGACAAACAGGTCTGTGTTTGAGCAGCATGGAGTGTTAGGGTGGAAGAAAGTGACAGAAATTGAGCTAGTGAGAGTATCCATGTTGTCTTGCAAATGCTTGCATTCAGACTCTCACACTCTGCTCAGCAGCTCATAATACAGGGGCAGCACAGCGCAGTTCAGTGCATTTTCTCAGCACCTCGAAGTCAAAAGAACTGTCCAGAAACTCAAGGCTATTCAGGAAAATGTCTTCGATTTATGACAGGAAAATTTGACAGCATGATTATGATGCTGTCAATTAAAGTGGGTTTTTTCATGTATTTCTGCAATAGCGAAGACTCACTTCCTCATCCTTTTGGAAAAATAAGTATAGTGCTAAGTTAAAAGGTAAACAAATATCTATTGAAAGTAGTCATTTTATAGTTCAACTGTATTTTCAGTATGAAGCATGCTGCCTGTATGTCTCTTGTCACATTTTGCTCTGCATGCTATACTTCTAGAGTAGCCTGATGAGCATGAATATTTTGCCTGCTCTCTGTGATGTGTGTCCTGAGTATCAGTTTTACTAGGTGTCACTGTGACAGGCATCATGATTTAAAAGTTTTTGTGCAAATCTTTTTTCTTTTTTTTTTTCTTCCTCGTTCCCATTTTCATTATGCAGTTTTTCTCTTCCAAGTTCTTGGAATCATTAATTTCCAAGACAGTATTAAAAACTGACATATCACCAGAGCTGAAATGGGCGCTGGAGTGATATTCCCTGATAAGAGAAGAAGGAAGATAGTAATAGTTGAATTGGAATAATGGAAGTGTGCACATTGTAAGGCCTAAGACTAATATGGCAATAGGTACAGTGGGTTGGGGGTGCTGAGGCAAGAAACCTGACAGTGAACCTGACAGTATGAGAGTCAGAGGTATATCCTCACTGAGAAGATGGGGAACTACTGAGATAATGTGGTCTTGTTGCTCTGGGGCTTTTTTTCCCCTCTGTCTTTTCCATATTCTCTGCTCTGATTACTTATTTGCCCAGCTTTTTTTTTTTTTTTTCCTCCACTGAAAGAAATGGGGAATGGGTGAGTCCCAGAGAGGAGTTGATAGATGAGTAAACAGATCCACAAGGATCAGCTAAACCTCTGTGTCTTGTCTGAGCTGCAGCCCAACCTCACAGTGCAGCATGCATGACATTGTAGTTCAGCTACATTCTTTTGTCACAGAGTGAATATGGAGTGGAAGTCCTGTTGTGTAAATGCATCTGTTTTCCTGCCTAATCTTGAGCTTTTGACTAATTAACCAGAGAGGCTCTGTGCTGCGTGTGGCATGGATTTTGTACATGGGAAGCAGCTTGTTGCTGAATGGTGAATGTTAGAAGTGTTTCTGGACCTACTGAAGCAGACTTACTGTAATAGTAGCCTCTCACTATAAGGACATTGACGTCCTGGAGCATGTCCAGAAAAGACCAATGAAGCTGTGAGGGATGTGGAGCTCAAGTCTTATGGGGAGCAGCTGAGGGAACTGTGATTGTTTAGTCTTGAGGAGGCTCAGGGAAACCTCATTGCTCTCTATAACTGCTTGAAAGGAGGTTGTAGTGAAGTGGGGGTGGATCTCTTTTCCCAGGTAACAGTGATAGGACAAGATCACAAAATCACAGAATCATAGGGGTTGGAAGGGACCTCCAGAGATCATCGAGTCCAACCCCCCTGCCAAAGCAGGATCCCTACACCAGGTCGCACAGATAGGCATCCAGGCGGGTCTTGAATATCTCCAGAGAAGGAGACTCCACAACCTCCCTGGGCAGCCTGTTCCAGTGCTCCATCACCCTCACCGTAAAGAAGTTCTTGTGCGCATTGGTGCAGAACTTCCTATGCTCCAGCTTCTGGCCATTTCCCCTTGTCCTGTCTCCGCACACTGCTGAAAAGAGTCTGACCTCGCCACTTTGCCCCCCACACCTTAGATATTTATAGACCTGGATCAGGTCCCCTCTCAGTCTTCTCTTCTCAAGGCTAAACAGACCCAGTTCACTTAGCCTTTCTTCATAGGGGAGATGCTCCAGGCCCTTCACCATCTTTGTGGCTCTCCGCTGGACTCTTTCCAAGAGATCCCTGTCTTTTTTGTACTGAGGAACCCAGAACTGGACACAGTACTCCAGAACTGGACACAGTACTCCATGACTTCAAGTTGTTCCAGGGGAGATTCAGATTGGATATTAGGAAAAACTTATTTTAGGAAAAGTGGTGAGGTAATGGAACAAGCTGCCCAGGGAGGTGGTAGACCACCCTTTGTGGAGTCATCTACTCTTTCCAAGAAAAATGGCACTGAGGAAGGTGGTTTAGTGGGCATGGTGTTGGTGAGTTGGTGGTTGGACTAGATGATCTTAGTAGTCTTTTCCAGCCTTTACGGTTCTATGATTTTATTTTACAAGGAAAAAGGAAATAAAAAGGGAAAAAGTGATGAAGGGGGCTGCTGTTCAAAAATCCATACAGAACAGGAAACTTTATTTTTTAATATAAATCCTATGAATTACAGGGAGAAGAAGAGGGATGAGAACATTCTAAGCCATGAGGAAATTATTGTCTAATGTCTATTCTTACCGATGTCCTGTTAAGTACTTTACCATGACCTTGCAGTGACCCTTATTCCTTGGAGTTGACTTCATGTAATTGAACCTGAGGCAAATAAATTCTAATATTTGTCTGAAGTGCACATTTGCTCATTGTCAAGGTAATATTCGTTTCCTTACATAAGCAAAGATGATGGTAAAGTAAAAAATGTATAACAGTTCACAGAATCAGAGAATTACAGAATCATAGGGGTTGAAAAGGACCTTCAGAGATCCAGCCCCCAAATTCATTCATAGAAGAATGTAGACTGTGAACAATATCCTTAGTATTCATGAGTATTCTCCCGAAGAGAGAACTTGAATACATACCTTAAAAAAAAATAAAAATAAAAATGTTCATTTCCATACATATAAAAGCAATTGCTTGATTCAGAAAATATGTTATAAAGATTTTGGAAAAAGTAATCATTACTTGTATAAAACCTGGACTTTGCAAAGGTCACAGGCTTTAAGATACTTTTTACAGGTTGATTAAATTGAATGATCTAGGATACTGAAATTTAAAACATTTGATCAATTAACTGTGGAATGTATTTTGAAGGACCATATGGCATTCAGTAGCTAATGTAAGTTGGTGGCTTCAGCCCATTTCCTTGTTGACTTGTGATTGCATTCCTCATAAATTTCAGCATTGTTAAGTCAGCATTTTAAATTAGAATAACAAATGAATTGTTAATTCCTTCAGGGCAGGGCTGAGAGAGCTGAGGAAGAGGGAGAGTGGGTGAATGTTTGCACTGAGGGAGTGGATAGACAGAGAATTTCAGTTTTCTGTGCAGCTTGTCTGACTATTTAGTGATTGTTTGCTCCCTTTTTAAAAAGTATAGCTAAGGCAGGCTGGGCAGCCTGATCTAGTGGTTGGCAACCCTGCTGACAGCAGGGGCTTTGGAACTACATGATCTTTAAGGTCCCTTCCAATCTAAGCCATTCTATGATTAATCATTAAAATAGACTCATTAGTTCTTCGACTGTGACAAAGGTATCATAGAATCATTTTCGTTAGAAGGACTTTTAAGATCATCTAGTTTCAACCCCCCTCCTGTGAGAAGGGACACCTCCCTCTAGACCAGATTACTCAGAGATCCATCCAGCCTGGCCTTGAATGCTTTCAGAGAGGGGGCATTCACAACCAACCTCACTGGGCAACTGTTCAAGTGTCTCATCACCCTCACAGTAAATAATTTCTTCCTAATATCTCGTCTAAATCTACCCTCTTCCAGTTTACAGCCATTTCTCCTTGTCCTGCCTTTATAAAAAGTCCCTCCCCAGCTTTCCTGTAGGCCTCTTCAGGTACTGGAAGGCTGCTTATAAGGTCTCTTCGCAGCCTTTTCTTCTCCAGGCTGAAGAGCACCAGCTCTCTCACCCTGTCCTTATAGGGGAGGTGCTCCAGCCCTCTAATCGTTTTTGTGGCCCTCTTCTGGACCTACTCCAACAACTCCATGTCCTTGTGTTGGGAGCTCCAGAACTGGACGCAGTACTCCAGGTGGGGTCTCACGAGAGCAGAGTAGAGGAGCAGAATCACCTCCATTGACCTGCTGGTCATGCTTCTCTTGATGCAGTGCAGGATACAGTTGGCCTTCTGGTCTGCATGTGCATGCTGCCAGCTCATGTTGAATCTTTCGTCAGTCAGCACTCTCAAATCCTTCTCCCAGAGCTGCTCTCAAGCCATTCTCTGACCAACATATATCTGTGTTTGAGAGTGCCCGACCTGGATGCAGGACTTTGCACTTGGCATACTGAACTTCATGAAGCTGGCATGGGCCTACCTCTCCAGCCTGTTCAAGTCACTCTGGATAGCATCCCTTTCCTCTAGTATGTCAGCTGCACCACTCAGCTTGGTATCATCTGCAAACTTGCTGTGGGTGCACTCAATCCCACTGTGTGTGTCTCAAAGATGTTAAATAGCACCAGTCCCAGCACAGATTCCAGAGGAAAGCCACTTGTGACTGGTCTCCACTTGGACATCAAGCTGTTGACTGCAGCTCTCTGAGTGCAACCACCCAGCCAGTTCCTTATCCAGAAAGTGATCCATCCATCAAATCCATTTTTCTCCAACTACCAGGTATAGGGAACTACAGTTTGTAAGTTATGAAGGAAGGAAGGAAGGAAGGACTTCGTTTTTTTTCATGGAAAGTGTCTGATTTTCATTGGTAATCAAGCTCTGTGGTGGTGACCATCTGATGCTTCTTAGGGTGCAGACAGATGTTTGGATGTCTTGTGTCTCAGAAGAGTACTGCTGATCCTCTCAGGCTGTTTGTTAGCCATTGGGAAATGCTGTGCATAACCCTTCTAAAATCTTTTGGCATCTTTTTCACGTACCTTATCTCTGGTCTTCCGGAGATTCCCATACAATTTTATTCTGCAGATGCTTACCCTTGAAATCTCCCTCAGCCCTACCTTTCTCTGTCAGATCTTCTCTTGCCTCTCTTGCCATTTGGACCACATTGCCCAAAAAGATGGTCTGAACCCCTAGTAAGCAAGCCTGAGGATGGACTTGTTGATCAGTTGCTTTTTGTTTGCTCTGACATGAGGGATGTGGTTTTTCTCGAGTCTGGAAAAAAAAAAAAAGTGTTCTGTCTTCTGGGAAAAAAGAAAAGCACTTGGGAGCTTGGGAGGAGAGGGGCAAATCTTTAAAACAGATGTTTATTAAGTGAAATAAAAAAGCACATGAGTGATGATTCATTAACAAGTATACTGATCCTTCAAATAAAGCTATGTTTCCTCAAAAATTGAAGAACTTCATAGTATCCTAGACCAGATTTGCCAGCAACAGGAATATCCCCTGTGCTCTCATTTTTCTTTACCGTATTGCAATTTCTGACTCCAGTCATTAATGTCTGCAGTTTCCATTTGCTTTCATATACAGAATGCTCTCTTTCTTTCTCACTGTCTGGAAAAGGACTTCAGAAGAAGCCAATACTTGAAGTATGTTGTGTGATGGGATATATTCATTCTTTGGGGAAGAATTTAGTAGTTTGTGAAGTCTCCTCAGGTTTTCTGGAAAAGCAGTAGCTAACCAGGAGGCTTTAAGAAAAGGTGAAATAGGGTCCTGGTTCCAGTAAAAAGGGCATCTTGTAATGTAACCCAAGAAGTCCAAGGAAGGAAAAAAGTGAATTAAGCCACTCTTATGCCTTTCTACTTCTGATGAGGTTTAGGTGGTCACACAACCCTGTCTGTTTTCATGAGTTGCCTAGACTTCTGCTTCCAGATTACACTTCCAGGCTGCAAACAACATGATCGTTATCATGAAAAGGTACAAGGTGGATCTAGATAGTGTGAAAGAGGTCTTTTTCAGGTCCTTGATTCTCTCTGTACTTGAGATAATAGACCATCAGTTTTATAGGTCATAGTAGTTCAATGTTGCTGAGGCATTATGTAGGTAATTGGCAAAAAAAACCCTACCAAACCCAGCTGTGACAGAACAAAAAGCCATGTGATAATACTTCTGTAATCCCTGAAAAAAATTCCATGTTCTTGGAAATACTTTGGAGGTGGACATTTTAAATTGGAACTTGAGTGGAAGGAGGAGCAAAGTTTTTATGAATTGTTTCAGAGTACTGTGTTTTCTGAAGGCCCTTGCCTTCCTTTCTTGCCATCTTCTAGATGAGGAAAAAAAAAAAAAGGAAGGGTAAAAAATATGTTGGCAATGGTCGAGAGTGCTATGAGGGAGGTAGTGTGTAGGAGTATCAGGGTTGTGGGATACAGTTTTGAGTGTAGAGCATAATGGAATTCTTCAGTGAGTTAGTCGTCTTTACAACGTGTAGCTGCTTAGTCCACAGAAACAAGGAAGAAATATTAAACCTTGGTTTGAAACCGAGTCCGTGCATCTGGCAAAAAGAGTCTGTAAATGGAGGAAGAGGCATTTAACAGTCAGACTTGTGGGAATTCAACTGGGGATTAGGAATAAGAAGTGATGCCAATAATTTATGTATTTGGAAGATGGAAATTTGAAGTAATATCTTTCTATAATGGCTCCAGAGGTTTCTTTTTTTTATCCCACACAACTTCTGTAAGAATTACTCTGCAAACCATTACATTTAGACAGTTAGAATATTTCCCTTCAACAGCAGAGTGAAACTGAAGCTCATGTAGGAGAAGTTGGTGTGCTTGCAGTTGCTAATTTTGTAGAGTATACTTTCATACATGTAAAATCTTTATGTCTTCTGTTGTCTTTTTCTTTACGGACACAAGATGGGCTTTCTCAAAGCAGAAGGCTTCATTCTGCAGTGCTGTGGTGTGTCCAAATGTTGCTGGAGTCACGAGTGCTCAATTCCTGGCAGACCCAGAAATGCTTTATGAGTGAACTGGGACAAACAGCATCCTATCCCAGATTATATTCAATAACTGGAGAAAATCATGTGTTTTGGCTCTTCTATCTCCAACTGCTACTAGAAATTCTTTTAACTATATGTTGACAAAAATGAGGAAATATCACATACTAAGGTTTGTGACTAAATGAAATGTTAGAAGGAACTGAAAATTAAAAATTTTCCAGAGTATTCCACACATACACCCCTGGTCTATCATTTTCATTATGATTAGTGAATTTTACATAACATTTGGGGGTTATTGGCAGTCCCAGACCCATAATTCAGAGTATAAAACCCTGAAATTTTCTTTGACAAATGAGAACTCAAATTCACTTTTCACCTAAACATTCAGTTGCTTTCCCTCTCAGAAATGTGATATTGCCCATAATGCCCTTAGACACTTTTTCATATGAACTAAGAGCTAAAGCAGGTGGCATTGTTTCCTTCTCTCACAGAGAATACTTTGTAAAGTGATTTTCCATTTAAAAACAAACAACATATTTGCATAAATTGCAATCACTAGAGTGGCAGTGGGTGGATTGAGTGCACCCTCAGTAAGTTTGTAGACAGCACCAAGTTGGGAGAGAGTGTTGATCTGCCTGAGGGGAGAAAGGCACTACAAAGGGACCTGGATAGACTGGATGAATGGGCCGGAGTAAACTGTATGAGCTTCAATAGGGCCAAGTGTCGAGTCCTGCATTTTGGTCACAACAACCCCAAGCAACCCTACAGGCTTGGGTAGAAGTGGCTGGGAAGCTGCCTGATGGAAAGGGACCTTGGTGTACTGATGGACAGTGGCTAAATATGAGCCAGCAATGTACCCAGGTGGCCAAGAAGGCCAGTGGCATCCAGGCTTGTATCAGGAATGGTATGGTGAGCTGGACTGGGGAAGTCATCCTGCCCCTGTACTCAGCATTGGTGAGGCCTCACCTTGAGTGCTGCGTTCAGTTTTGGGCACCTCAGTACAGAAAGACAGTGAGGTGTTGGAGCAGGTCCAAAGAAGGGCAACAAGCTTGTGAAATGCTTGGAGAATATGCCCTATGAGGAGAGACTGAAGGAATTTAGTCTTGGGAAAAGGAGGCTGAGGGGAGACCTTATTGATCTCTTCCAGTATCTCTGAAAGGTGCTTACAGCGAGAGCAGCATTGGTCTCTTCTCACTGGTGACAGGTGACAGGATGAGGGGAAATGGCCTCAAGTTCCACCAGGGTAAGTTTAGGTTAGATATCAGGAAACACTTCTTTACAGAAAGGATTGTTAAGCACTGGAATAGGCTCACCAGCGAGGTGGTAGAGTCACCATCCCTGAATGTGTCTAAAAGCTGTTTGGATGTGGTGCTCAGGGGCATGATTTAGTGGAGGATAATTAGGGTAGTATGGTTAGGTTGTGGTTGCGGTTGGACTTGATGATCTTGGATGTCTTTTCCAACCTGAGTGATTCTATGATTCCGTGATTGACTAAAAGCTCAAATATATATATAATTTTTAAAGAAAGCATTATTACACGATGTGCCTCAAACTTTTTTATCTTCTTAATATTTAGAGGATGAACGTAATAGTTGATGAAGGCATATACTGGAGCTCTGCTTGTGCTTATAGTGTTGATTTGTAAATATGGATGATTGTGTTATTCAGTTCTGATAGCTATGAAAAAGTAGAGTAATGTGGCAGAGCCTGGCAAAACAGGATTTTTTCTTTCAATGCCACCTCCTTTGCAGGTGGAGGATTTGAATATAAGATTGTTTTGAAAATTCACATGAATATTTTTGCATGTACAATTTATTTGCTTCTAGCAACATAATTCAGGTAGTTAGACTTCACTGGCAAGTAGAAGTAAAGTCAGGACACTATTCCAGAATTGCATAGCTCCAAACTGGGTGAAAGAAAAAGATCCCAGTAGATGATTGTTAGATCCTAACACTTGTGGATTTATGTTCTCCATTTTAAGTAATACAGAATATCGACCTTTTAATAGGGGAAAAAAAAAAAAAACCACAATATTTAAGCTCAGTAAATATTTGTGTTTTTTTTTTTATGCCTTCCTAAATATATTCCATGATGAAATGACATGTACCCTACTAAAGAAATTACATTCTATTCTGCTTTATATTCTGATGGTGCTTTATGGTGTACGTGTACAAAGTCTGTACCTCTCAAAATAATGATGAGGGAGCTAACATGGGGTACTGGAACTTCTAGAGCCCTCTGTTTGAAGTCTCTACACTTCTGTCTCTGCTCTGAGCGAAATAATAGAGGAGAGAGAGACCTAGTAAAAGTGTAAATTAGAAACAGTGTAAACATTCAGTCTCATCAGATAAATTTAAAATCATAGGTTTTTTTTTTGTTTGTTTGTTTTTTGTTTTAATTTAAATTTCAAATAAAACCAAGACTAATCAATGCCTGTGTACTAAGAACAAGTGGGAGCTCAGTCCAGTGACATGGAAGAAAACTTGGAGATGAAAGTGAATGGGACCTTTAAATGAAAGATGTGTGACAAGTTACTCTTAGGAAAGGTCTTTGTTTCCATGCTATTCACCCTTCAGTTCAGAAGGGCTTTCTTAATACTATGTAAGAAGTCAGTCTTATTCCACTTTTCTTAACTGTCTTTAATAAGACCTGTACAGCTTCTTCATTTATAGAAATGTTTTCTATTTTTAAATAGTTCAGGGGTTAGATCTTGGAATAGACAAATAAATGTCAATCCATGTTAATAACTGTTCACACATTTATGCCTGATCTCAAGTTAATTTGTTAATTTATTAGGAAGATAGTTTCAAGAAGCTTTTTTTTCTGTCTTGTCAATCTTTTTTATTTTATTTCCCTCCTTTTTGGCTACTTGCCAAATAGGAATGGTGCTTAAATAGGTAAAACTGAAAAAAATGAAGTTTTTTACGTAATATGTAAGGAAATAAGACTGTTCTCTTTGTGACTGTTTCAGCGTAGTGTGCCATGACAGCTAGCCAGCATGCTTTTAAGCAACAAGGAAATTAGTTTGTTTTCCCGTGGTAATATTGCATATGCTTCATGTTTAAGTCAGTAAGAAAAATTACATTATTTAAATGTTTAGAAAGTTTGTGTCATGAATCTTTAATACGTATTTTGATCTCAAAAAATATTTTTCAGATTTCATCTCTGCAATCATGTGAAATATTAGTGATGTTTTGAGTTTGTTTTTGTTTTTAATATTTTCAGGTCTTTTTTCAAAGTTAACCTGAATTTCTAAAGTAACTGAGGCCATTCTGTTTTCTGCAGTACTTTGGAAGCTTGCTTGTAATATTCTGTGTTGAACTGGCCTGTGGTGTTTGGACGTATGAGCAGGAAATAACGGTGAGTCAGAAAAGGAGGCTGCATTTTTTCAGTGGAAGAAAACAAAAGATTTCCATTAGCTAGCTGTTTTCTAATTACTGTAGTATTTATCTTTCTTCATTCTACTGACCACCTAAATTTCTATTTTCATGTGATTGGTTTTGTTTTGTTTTGTTTTTTTCTTACACAGTGAATCCTTCTTGGAATGCACATCTATCTAGAAGGTCCTTCCTGGGTTTCTTGACATGTGCTACATATTTGAGAACCAAATCCTGCAGCCTCATTTATTTAATAACTGTATTTTTTAGTTCACTTTTGCTTAGATGAGTTGTCATTGAAGCAGTGGAAATTTTAAGGATTAGATATAAACATCAGTTTTAAAGATAGGTACTTTGAGAAGGGGATGTGAGAATTTGTAGGTCTTTTGTTCCAAAAATTTCTTCATGTTTTTAAAGAGTTGTAGCGCAGTGTACTATATTGTAAATAGACAATGTGTTCAAGAAAGGACTTGATACCTTCTGAAATTTTTGCACTGCCCTCACAAGCTATAAATGCCAGTTTTAAGCTAAACATGTCTTAGCTATAAAACACACTTCCGTAAACTCATGAAGAGGTTTTCATCTGTGTCTAGTTTTTATAGCTGTACCTGTCCCTAGTTTTCAAACTGAAGACTTGTAACCATCGTGCAAGAAAATGGGTAGGTGTTGAGCAAAAACTGAAATGAAGTGTTATTATGCTGGCTGTTTTTGTATCTTTTTTTCTTCTATTCGTTTTGTACATTTGTATGAGTAGAGTAATGAGTATTTTTCTCTGAGCTGCCCAAAATATGCCCGACAGACTAGTCTTCTCAGCAGTGTGTAGCATTACATTGCAGTAAGTTGGGAGGTAGTATTCTTGGTACTTACACAAAGGAATTTCTGTCACATCTGAAGTTTGAAGTTATGTGGCAGCATTTTAAATATGAATTCATTCCCTTGCTATCAGATCTTAACAGAGTGCTCTAATGTAATAATGATTGAGGCTTTTACTTTTTATGATTGAGTCCCTTTACTTTAAATGTTAGCCCATAATGATGTAGTTTAAAACTGAAAATCTAGATGGAAGGCATGCTGCTTCTTATGAGTACAGCTGCCCTCTCCAGAGTTTTGTTAAAGATGATTGTTATAACTAGCATCTTTTTAAAGAAAGCTGGTCAGCAGAAGGTGCCTGAAATGACATAACCATCAGTGCACCAATATGTACCTTTACTGTTCAGAAAACCTAAAGTTATGGGTTTTAGTGTAGCCTCCAAGCTTTCAGTTGTCTGCTATACTATTGAAACCTCAACCCAGAACATTTTAATAAAAGTCCAGTTAGTCTTACTGTATATGTTAAGGCACTGCTTATATATAAGGTGATGTTGCTTTCAGAAAAACCTTTCCTTCAGCCCTTCTCCCCCAAGAAAGCAGTACTGAGCTCAGTGTTTTCACCTTTGGTAGTGGGGCACAGTGAACCCGGTTATTCCATACTTTTCCAGGTCTTCCTCTCTCTCCACACAGAGTATGAACATTGAACATGCAAATATAACCGAAAATTCAGAACAGAAAGTTCAGAAATTGCTTTTCCTTTTCCCTTCTTCCTTCCTTTTATGCCTTTACCCTCTGAAACTTTGTGCTCTGTTTTCTCTTTCCATCTGATTATCTTTCCTTCTCCTTTATTGTAACACTGGTTCTTCTTGTGTAATGAGATGGGCCAGACTCAGGTTTCCTGCTGCTCACGTGCAGAAGAAATTTGGTGGTTTGGAAGAGCACAGCGGAGTGGTTTCTCAGTGATTTTTTTCATACCTGTTCATGTAATTTCCCTGGAGCATGCTTTCTTTTACATTGCTGTACTACACGGAGATAAGAAGAGTCCCTTGTATCCCAGGGTAGTGACTTACTGTCATGTTGATTTCAGCATAGTATGAAGTCTCAATAATCTCTTGTGGATTTCAGAGAATCAGTTAGCATTAGTATAGGTGGGTGTGTGATGTTGTCAAAATGTCAGTGAGGCATAGCCACATCTGCTTATCCAAAATGGTCTTTCTTTGGCATGTGGTCAAGTCTGCTCTAAGAGCTCTTATATAAACAGTTTTCCTTCCAACTTATGATAGCTCTCAGCATGAAGCATGCCTTGTGACTGATTTTCCCACCCACAAAATTGAAAGGCCAGTATGGGTTCTCAGCTTACGTGGGCATTGGTCAAGCCTTGATACTCATTAGAAAAATAATAATAAACAGCAAACTGTACAGTTAAACAAATGAATCTCAAGATCCTGAATTATTATGCAGTACTGCACACATGAGCTGCCAGGAAACTATTTAATAGATACATTGAAGGCCCTAGTTTGACATTTTGACACTGTGGTAGCAGTCAAACACATGGATTCCAGTGTCTCTCCATAGTTTCAGAATTCAGATTGCCTTCCTGCAGTGAGTTTTAGATTGCTTTGTTTTTAATTTTCTTCTCTCACTTTTGGATTTTTTTTCCCCGTTTCTCATTGTTTTCATAAAGAAGTTGAACGCCTTGTGTTACATGCGTAATCTTGGACTGTATTCAACTCAAATAAGATAATAGAATAGCCTAGCAAATATTAACTTAATTGCAGTGATATCAAATACTATCCAAAGAAAGCAGAGTACTGATTTCCATTGCGGTGTAAAAAGAAATTCATCCAGTAAAAAGCAAATTATTTATTATAGTGACCAGTATAAATGTTTGCAATGGAAATATTCTGTGATACTCTTTTCATAAGTATTTTTAGTAGTGTATTGCTAATGTATTATTTTTTTTTATGTGGACAATTGTGAGTTCAAAGCTTTATAGCATAAGAAATAAAAATTCTGCAAATTGAATTGTGTTAAATTTCTGGGTTATTGTTGTGATTTGACCTGGCAGGTGGCTAAGTACCACACAGTCATTTGCTCACACCTCCTGTTTTCAATACATTCATATTCAAAATTGTAGCATTTAAAAGTTCTCAAATGCTCCTATTTGGTTTATGGGGTCTGTCAGCCACTGAGTGTTCCTGCATTTCTGTAGAGCATCTGGCGTAACAAGGTCTGGGCTTCTTGGGAAGTATTCTGATTTTTTTTTCTCCTCAGGTTGCATTTACTGCTATTCACAGACTGCTGTTACTGTCTGCTCCAAATTGAACTGCAGACCTCAGTCATAGCCACTAGAATAGCTTGGCTTCTCAGCCATCCAAATGAAAGCCCATATTGCAATTGTGATTACTCTCACCATGACTACTATGGCTAATGGGAACAAGGCACTACTCAGCATGCCTGGAAGAGCACTGTGAAGTCTTCAGCTCTGTATTTTAGTCTCACAAACTAAAATTTATGGTGCTTGAATAGAAGCCAGTTTCTTACCTTGTGTCTTATCTGCACTGCATATCCAATGACAGAGCACTTATTTGCTTTGTTTCTGACAAATTGCTTGTTGGGGAACACCAGCTGAGAAGAGAGCACCAGCTCCTCGCTTCTAAGTAGTCAGATTTTAAAAAGCATTTTAAGAATTCATCTTTTAGAGGCAAAGATTTACAAGGGCATGTGAGAAGAAAAGTTTCACAGGCCCTCATTGGGTGGTGGACTTCAGTCAAAGCCTGAAAGCTGCTGGCAATGTTCGGAGGGTAGAATTCATCTAAATTAATTGCATATATTTAGAAGATAGACATTTAAATCTGAGTTTGTTACCTTAGACAGTGAATTGGATTTGAGACTTCAAGGGATACTTCTTCTGCCTAGAGTAAAATATTTATCTTGAGATAAATTGTGCTGGACAGCTGCCTGTTTCTTCCTACTGACTAAGATGATAACAGAGGTAACTAAATTGGGGCAGATGAATTCCGTCCCTGATGACTGGGTTGGAGCTTGGTTCAAATTTTATGCCAGATAACATCTGGAAATTATATAGTCAGACTTTATGCAAAATCTCTGAATCTCCCTGAAACACAACTTCTTCTCTGTCATATACTATACTATACTACCAGCAAAAGATACAAATATCTGTTTCCTGCTGTTACAATAAAGGCTTGTAAAGATTCAGTGTTACATAAATTGAAGCATTTATTTACCTGTTTTATTTAAATACAAAGTTATTTTGGTCATTCCACTTGAAAGACCACAGAATAGATGTAAGTTCTGTATTTGGAGCCAGAAGCGCAGTTGAGCCATTCATCAGTTTTCTGTTGTGCCAATCTCTGTTCTTTATTTGCTTCAGGCTCCAGTACAGTGGTCTGATATGATCACTCTGAAAGCCAGGATGACCAACTATGGCCTACCTAGGTACCAGTGGCTGACACACGCTTGGAATTTCTTTCAGAGGGAGGTAAGAAGACAGTTAATTTGTGAACAGAATACACACCTAGTAATTGTTATTTATCTGCCAAAGGAAAAGGTTTTTTTTTAAGTGAGTACATGAATGCAAGTTGAATAAAAACATGTGTAGTGATAGTATCTTTTTCATTTCTTGATATCCAGCTTCTGAACTTTTGTAGGCCCTAAAGGCTCTATTATGTATCTTTTACAACTTGATTTCCCATTTTCTTAGAAATTATATGTGTTATTCACAGGAGATGCTGTAGCTTTACCTAGTGCAGGTAAGTGGTTATAGGTTTTCTCGTGTTTAAGGTCAATACATTTTAAAGACTTGCCACACACACAAAAAAAGAAAAAAAAATTAAAAATGACTACTGATTGTACTGGAATAGTGGTCTGCCATGACAACCCAAATAGCTTATTTCTGTTCAGTCACACATTTAATTCTTAATATCATCAAAGTATCTAGCAGTACAAGTCAAAGGAGTCAGAATGCCTATATCTAGTTACTATACATAATCATGAGGCCTAATTAAAAATAATACTTAAAAGGTATTAATATTCTGTTTGCACATGCAAAAAATAAGAATGTTGCTAAATTCAGTTAAATTGTTAGCACTGTCTTCTCTTTTTCCAGTAATATTGGGACACCAACACCTTTTAGGATTATGGCAAACATTAAGAATATCACAGAATCATAGAATCATAGAATCACAAGGTTGGAAATGACCTGTAAGATCATCTAGTCCAACCGTCTTCTCATTACCATTGCTACCACAAACTAAACCATATCTCGTATCCTCATCCAGGCGCCTCTTGAACACTGCCAGGGATGGTGACTCCATGACCTCCCTGGGCAGCCATTCCAGTGCCTGGCCACTCTCTGAGAGAAAAAGTTTTTCCTCATGTCCAACCTAAACCTCCTCTGATACAACTTGTGGCCATTTCCCCGAGTCCTGTTTGTTGCCTGGAGAAGAGGCCAAACCCCTCTTCACCACAACCTCCCTTCAGGAAGTTGTAGAGTGCAATGAGGTCTCCCCTGAGCTCCTCTTCTCCAGACTAAACAATCCCAGCTCCCTCAGCCGCTCTTCGTAAGATCTGTGCTCCAGACCCCTCACCAGTTTCATTGCCCTTCTCTGGACATGCTCCAAGGCCTCAACGTCTTTCCTGTAGTGAGGGGCCCAAAACTGAACTGTGTTCAATACCTGAGGTGAGGCCTCAACAGTGCAGAGTACAGGGGGAATATGGTGTATATAGAGTTGAAATTCTTCAGGTAAAGTATGCTATTGTAATATTAAACAGTCTTCCTGTATGCTCTTTTAGCTTCCTCTCATGGAGTGGCCACGTCCAAGATATGTGGCTACCTACAATTGAGTGGGGAAGGAATTTTATTAAAAGCTGCCAACACTGTCTCTTTGGCTGAGATTAGAGAAGGGGATCAGAATTTTTATTTTGTTTGACCAATGGTGGGTTAAAACAAACCACACCAAAAAGCTGCCTTGTTTATTCACTGGTTAGCGTGATAGCCTACTAAAATTCAAAACTATTTTTAAAGAACAAAGTATTACGTTGCAAAAACATGAAATTTCCTGAGGTGAAAGCCATTAACTCCAAATTCAACTCACATGCAGGAAGAGAACTCTTTAAATGCCTGTCATTGTGCTGCCTTAGTGAATTGTTGAAATCTATCATTGTAGCACAGATTTCCTGTTTATTTAAACATTTCCTGGCTGCATTTGGTTAGTCTATATTTATACTAAAACCTGAAAGAAAAAATGAGGACTACATGAGTTTAACATCTCTACCCCTGTCCCCTGCCCTGGTTATTCAAGTGTTATGTCAAAGAGTAATCCTCCATATGCAAGTAGGGTGTTTATGTACCTGGGGTACTGCATCTTGGTTTAACTGTGTAGGTTTGTTAAATAAAAAGCTGCTTTTTATGCTTCTGGTTGTTGTAGTGTCATAATAACAGCTGGTTTTAAAGTGAATGTTAGTATTAAAGCTTCTGCTTCTTTGCCAAGAAACTGTGCCTTAATTCTTTTGGGGGAGAAGAACTGATTTTAAAAGTTAAATTCCCTTTGTTCCATCTGTGAGAAGAGGAATGATTTTGAGAAAGTCTGAAGTGGTCTGGAAAGGCTCTTCCACCACTTCTGATGAACTGATGAAGTCTAATTTTTGTTTTGTTCATTCATAACTCAGGTACTGAATGTGTGAGCATGATATATATTTTATGTTTGAATGATCACACTGCATGAGGCCCTTCTCTAGTCAGCATTATAATTTTTTCAGTTCCTAAAGAGTCAGCTCTGATAGTCTTTTTTCTTCTGCATCTATCTGAGAAAGATGAGAATTGTATTTCTCCACCCACACCACCATCACCTCCCTTACTGGTCTAATATCAGAGTCTTACCTATGCTAAGGAAGATAGGAAGGGGGTTATTTCAAGTCAGGAAGGAAGAACTGTCAGGGGAAAAAAGAGATTTAAGAATAAGAAGAGGGTGTTCAGGGAGGTCCTCTTTACAGTTGCAATTTGGAGACAAAGCCCGAGCTTTCATTTAAAAAGTCCTGTGTTGGAATTCAGGGAGGATTTTGGCTGATTAAAGAACTGATAAAACAGACATTGAAGCTGTGGTAAAAGTCAGAAAAGGGAAGAAGTGAGTTTTATAAGAGGACTGGTTTGCAGGCGTCGTGTCTGGGCACTGATCTGTCTGATTGTGACTGAGAAGTGAAGTAATATACAGGAGTCTGACTCTGAGGTGGGAAAATGTTGATTGTGTGGGTTATTACCAGGTGACGAAGTGCAAATAAAGAGGAGGTGAGGAGGACATTCAGACAGACAGCACCATTTTGTTGCTCCAGCAAGGCGTTTTCTCAGTTGTATCAACTCCCTATCTGATGCCAAAAAACAATCTGATACAGCTGCTTCAGACATTTTTTATGTGAATGCAGCTGGGAATGTGGTAGGCCAGTCATTTTGTTTTAAATCTCCTGGTGTGCTTTTCAGAGAAGATGACAGGTTGTTAGTCCTGGTGGTTTTTTTATAGCCAATTATGGCTCATCTGCTTTGCAGCCAGAGTCCCTGCTTTTATGCTTGATTCTGTTGCAGTGTTTATTTTAGTGTGATACCCTCTTCTGTTCTTCCTTTCAGTATTTGTAATTTCTGTACCTTTTCCCCCTCCCCTTTTTATATCTTTTTTCTGTTTTCAGATAAATCTTCTGTGTGTTTTTTCTCATCTGTTTTTCAGCAGGTATGTCCATAGCTGTAGCCTGGCAGGAACTGTCCTTACTACAGAAACCTTAATAATCTTTTCTTACAGTGTACATTGGCCACAGATGTCATTGTTCATTACAGTCATTCTTTGGCATGAAATCATCATATGTACATAGCAAAACATAGTAGGACAATTTCTGTGAAATTTCCTTATAGGGAATGGTAAGGTTGTAAAGGACAACAGTATCACTGGCTGTTTCTAAGATGCACAATGGTAACTTCAATATTTCTTTCACACCATTTTTCTGTCAAAGTACAGAAGAGGAATGCACAAGAAAGTTCTTGTGCATATTTTGGTACTATTTAAATATTTCAAAAGATTTCAGTGGGAATTTATTCAGCTTGCTTGATGAATTACTTTTATGAAGAAGTAGCATCATTATTGCTGATCTTGGCTAATCCTTCCTTTGCAGTTTAAATGTTGTGGGGTGGTGTACTTCACAGACTGGCTGGAAATGACAGAGATGGACTGGCCACCTGACTCCTGTTGTGTCAGAGAGTTCCCAGGATGCTCTAAGCAGGCACATCATGAGGATCTCAGTGACCTTTATCAGGAGGTAAGATTTAAAATGAGGATTTTTCAGAAAGCTTTATGCATTCTTCTGATACACTTGTTTTTCAAACTTACTTTATGCAGTGCAGCAGAATTGTTTATTTGTACAAATTCTGCTCTGTCAGAAAATACAGGGGATATTTCTCAGTACTTTCTTAATCCTTTTTGTATAGGAAAACTCAATAAACTCTCTTAAAAATCTAGAGTAAGATGAGAGAAAAAAACCTGATAGTTCCTCTGACAGTATTAAGAGAAAACGCTGCTACAAGACCCTTAATGTAGTGAATGGAAACGTCAGTTCTTTAGTTTCGTGAATAAACTCTGGTAATGATAAAACCTGGAGGAAGATGATCTATGTGCCTACCAGACTGCAAGAATATATGACCTAATGGGTTAACTTTCTCATAAAACAGTTACGATCTCATGAGCTGCCCAACTTCTGGGTAGTGAGAGAAGAGAAACTGAATGCAAACGTTCAGACTGACTCAGGCATATCAACATGCAGTTTGGTAATAGTCCAGCACTCTTCCACTTATTCTGTGGGTGCCACCAGTATAGCTTAAGTAATTCCTGTGCCAAAGATGTTGTGAGATCATTTTCTTTCTTTAACTCGAGAATGGAAGATGAATGGCAATGCACGAATCAGCTCTTATGGGTGTAAAATTGAGAATGAGTGCTCAAACCACGCCTGGAACAGCATGCTGATTTTTTCCTGGAAAACCTGAATAAAGAGATTAATAGTAGGACAAGCCCAGTCTTTGAAAATGGACTTCTCTGATGCTGGCAAAGTTACCATTCATGATTTTTCCCAAGAAGTTGCTGACCACATAGTTCAACTTTTGAATGTATAATATAATAATTTTCTTGGTCAGTTTTGGAAAGTAGAGATGCTAGCTGTGAGGAAAGAGGAAGAGATTATTCTATACATCATCCAGTATGTTCCAAACTGCCAAACATGAAGTCCTACAGTAAAAAGATGCCTACAGAAAGAGAATCAGAGATTCAGTAGAAGTAAAATGACGAGTTCATCGCAATCAAACGGTTACCAGGATCTGAGGAGATGTGTGAAAATTAATAGTGAAAGATAATATTATGGAGTCCTTTTTAGTATTTCGAGAAAACAAAGTTTGCTTTGTTTCCTGTGATGGCTAAAATTGTTTTGTTGCATCTGTGCTATAATTTTCTGCCAGGGTCTCTGAGCTCTTTGTGGTCTAAATTGAAGTCCTTTTAAAGTAAAATTCTTGAGGAAAGAAAGGTGGCCTACTTCTAGTTCTGCCTGAGAGTATTTTTGACCACAGTTGTGTTTCTGTTGATGGATTTTGAAAGGTATTTTTAAAAAATGCTACTCTTCTTAAACTGCTTTTATTCTGATTAACATCACCTTTCAGTTCTTTGAGAGTGGTGAGGTGCTGGAACAGGCTGCTCAGAGAGGTTGTGGATGCCCCATCCCTTGGAGATGTTCAAGGCCAGATTGGATGGGGCCCTGGGCAGCCTGGTCTAGCATTAAATGGGAAGGTTGGTGGCCCTGCCTGTTGCAGGGGGGTTGGAGATTCATAATCCTTGAGGTCTCTTTGAAACTTGGCCATTCTGTGATTCTGTGATTCTTTGTGTAATTCATAGAAGAAATGGACCTTAGATAGTAGTTGTGAGGAAAGTGCACGAGAGTAGCCTAGAAGGTTCAGTTTGTCTGAGGGCAAGAGGATGCGTACTAGTTTTGTGATAAGAAACTGTAGCTTAAATAAAACAATTGGTAGGAGTTGATATCTTCAGAAAAAAACTTGAAATTGCATTTTTCTAGCATAATTTTGTGTTTGCTCAAAATTTGAATATATAACAGATCTGTTGAATATGGCTATTGATGATTTATGTTTTCTTATGCTCTTAGAAGTGGCTTATTTAAGATCTGGTCATTATTCTATTGGTGTTATGGTGTTTCAGTAAATCATAAAAACATGCTTTGTTTCCATTTTAGCACTGAAAATATCAATTGATCTTTAGAATAAATGTGAATCAGGCCTTTAATCTGTAGCTCTGTAGGAATGTTCACTGTGAATTCACTCTGAATGTTCACTACAAAATTTTATGGTATTTTTGAGGTGTAAACAAGAGCTTTGAGCTTAGTGACAGACTTCTGCTTCTGCCTAACAAAGTATATTTATGTAATCTTTAATTGCAGACTACCAACTATGAATGTGTTGTGTAAGCAGAAATACAATGCACACGTGTGAGGATAATGGGTGACTGGATATTTCTCAGTTTTGAAGATGATTTTGAACATGTGTTAGAGCAGAACTGTAACAACATCATTAAATGGAGGGAGACAGTTTATCTGGATTAAGTATAATTTGTCTCAGTTATGTGTCTGTTCTGCAGGAGATGCCAGCGTTAATGTTACTGCTGTTTGTTAATGGATGTTTCCTCTAGGCAACAAATGAACTGAATTTGAATATTGCTGTGGTTGAACATTTTTAAACTGTGACCAGCTTGTACCTTAATCCTTTAAAGTTATCAAAGTATTAAAATGCAGCCAGTTTCTCTGTAATTAAAAGCAAATTTGGAAAGTAACATAACTACAACACTCTTTTATCTAAGAAAAAAAAAAAGACACCAGCATGATGAATCTTGTTCTTCATCAGTCACATAGCTTTTGCTACAGCTTTTTCTTTATAGATTTCAAAGAATCCAAATTTTCTCCTTGTTCTGTGTCTAAACTGTGTTAATTGAAATAAAAAACAATCAAATATGATGAACAGTATAAAGACATTAAGATCCTTTATCTTAGGTACAATTATTATGTAGTACATCTATTGACTGCAATGTGAATTTTGTGTTTCAGGCAAGAATCAGACCTTTCATCAAATAAATTAATGACTGCAGCATTTGAAACAACTGGCTTTTGGGAATGTCAGTGTGATTGAAAAATATTATCACATGCTGTCTTCAGATTCTGTCACTTTGATCAATTGCTTTCTTTTCACAGAAAAGCTATAAGATGGATATAAACACAGAATTGTTGTGTTGGTTCTAGGAAATCTTCTGCTGGGACTAATCTCTCCTTAGCATTATCCTATCGTGACTATTATCATGATTAATTGTTACTCTGATTTTTCCCTTGCTGGCTGTATTCCATTAATGTCTGTACTCTGAAGTCCTGTAAGACTTACCATTGGCCAGAATAGCTAAGGGCTCACTCTTCAGATTTTTATCCTTTTTAAGGCACCAGCTTTTCTGATCAGCAAGTAGCATAGCTTGTTTGCACTGTTGTTCAGTAATCCTCAGAGCCAGTGTCTTTGTGGGTTGTTGCTGACTTTGAGGGGCTTAAGAGACTTCTCAAAACCTTGTGCAGTAATTATTGGCCCCATTAGCAAACTGGAGTGTGTACTGATGGTTTGAAAAGAGCTGAGCGGTGAAAGTGAGATTATTCTAAATTTCTGCTTCTTGGAAACATCAATTTGTTGTCTTTAAAGTTCATTTTTATTCTTCAGAATTTTCTGTGTAAATAATTATTATTCTGTAAGTATATGTATGCTTTGGATTTGAAGCTGCCCAGCAGCAGTAGGGAGAGGAGGTGGGTATGACCATCTTCCCGATGGATTGTGAAGATGGTAAGATCTTTGGAGCTCCCTGTTTGAGTTTCTGCAGAGTGGATAGTTGTAGCCACTCTAACAAAACAAAGCATGGTGACTTTAAAGCTCAAATGTCTGCAGAATCTCAGTGGGAAGAAGTGAGCAAGATGGGTGTTGGTACTTGCTACATTAGCATGGAGAGTTAGTAATATGAAGATAGTAATATGATAGGTATATAGATGGCATCTGATGGGTTGGGCTTAATGGGTTACATGAAAGGGGTTACCTCAGGCTGGCAGCCATTCTCTAGTGGGGTTCTCCAGGGCTCAATCTTTGTGCCAGTTCTCTTTAATGCTTTCATCAATAACTTCGATGCAGGACTGAAATATATACATAATAAGTTTGCAGAGGACACTAAACTAGGAGGAGCCATTGATTCCCTTGAGGACAGAGAGATCTTAACAAATTAGAAGACTGGGCAATATCAAACCACATGAAATTTAACAAGAACAAGCGCTAGATTCTGTACATGGGACAGGGCAGCCTTGGATATATGTACAGAATGGTGGACAAGAAGCTGGAGAGCAGACTTGCAGAGAGGGATCTATGGGATCTGGCTGGCAGCAAGTTGAACAAGTTGAACATGAGCCGCAGTGTTCTCTGGCAGCCAAAAGGGTCAACTGCATCCTGGAGTGCGCCAGGCCCAGCACGGCCACTGGGTGATGGGAGGCTTGTCCTGCTCTGCTCTGTGCTGTGCGGTCTCACCTCCTGGACCAGGTGCAGAATTGAGGCACCACAATATGAGAAGGATATAGTGTAAAGGAGGGCTACAAAGATGAGGAAGGGTCTAGAGGGCAAGATGTATGAAGTCCGTTGGTTTGCTCAGCGCAGAGCAGAGGAGCTGAGGGGAGGCCTGATGGCGGCTGCAGCTCCTCACAGGGAGCGGAGGGCAGCGCTGAGCTCTGCTCTGTGTGACAGCGACAGGGCCCGAGGGAACGGCATGGAGCTGTGTCAGGGGAGGGCAGCTGGGGGTTAGGAAAAGTTCTTCACCAGAGGATGATCGGGCACTGGAACAGGCTGCCCAGGGCAGTGTGCACAGCACCAAGCTGCTGGAGTTCAAGAAGCATTTGGACAGTGCTCTCAGACATAGGGGTTGAATTTGGGGTGGTCTTGTGTTAGGATTTGGACTTGATGATCCTTGTGGATATTCTACAGTGTATGAGTTCATTTTGAACTGGCAAATTTCTCTGTCAGTTTTTACAATATTGGCTTCATTGTTTCTTCCTGGTCACAGTGACTTGATGTGCCTTTTTTCTATCCTCCGGCCTTCTCCCCCCAAAACAAACAAAAAAACAAACAGACTTTTCAAAGACTTAGTGAAATTATTGTGTTTTAAGCAGCAGTAGCTGTAAGTTGCTTGATCCTGCACAAGGCAAGATAAAACTGACTATTGGTATAAAACTGTCACAAAAATAGTGGAAGTTTCTACATTCATATCAGAAATGATGCCAGATAATTTTTAGTGTATAGTCTGCAGGTACAGGAGACTGTCAGAGTGTAACTAGAAGGAATAATGGCACATGTACGTGATATTATTACTACTCAGTATTAGTAATGATGAACAGCATGTAATTGCTTTTAAAATTTGTTGAAAGCCCTCAAGTTTCTTAAAAAAAAAAAAAAAAAAGAACTCAGATCAACTTTGAATGATTTTTGAATTGAAAAGTAGTACAGATCTCTAGGAGTTTGTTATATGCAATAAAGTCTCAGTGTATGAGAAAACTGAAGTATGGCATTGTGGAATTGATCAAAAAGTAGGCGAAATAGTTTTCAAACTTTTGTCTGGAGAAATTGAATTTTGGGGAGCCAGAATAAGCCAGTACTAGGTAGGGTGAGTTAAGCCTTGGGAACTGCAAGCCAAATAATGCTGACTAATCTTTTTCTGTCTTTTTTGTTTCATAGGGATGTGGTAAAAAAATGTTCACTTTTTTGAGGGGGACGAAGCAATTGCAAGTACTGAGATTTCTTGGAATCTCTATCGGAGTAACACAGATTCTGGCTATGATCCTCACTATTACTTTACTGTGGGCTCTGTACTATGACAAAAGAGATCCTGGGGCAGATCAAATAATGTCCCTGAAGAATGATACCTCACAGCAACTGTCATGCCATTCTATGGAGCTACTGAAACCAAGCCTAACAGGAATCTTTGAACATACATCCATGGCAAACAGCTTTAATACACACTTTGAAATGGAAGAATTGTAAAACTGTAGATGATACAATTAATCTAAAAAGTTACCAGGGTTTTAATTGTTGTTGTTTTTTTTTAATTTTTTTATTCCGTTCCATTAATTGTACAAAAAAGACCAGTCTTCCTATACTTCCAAAACCAGTTAATGATTGATAAAGAGGCCTCTGTAGTAAGACAAATAAGCAAGTGTCTGCCTTTCAGCCTCTTAGAAGAGCCATGAAACAGAATTGTTTTTATTTTCTTGTTGTTGTTGTTTGTTTTCTTTTTAAGGCATTCATTCACTGGGCACAGTAACAGTAACTTACTGTTACAAGATGTGTAAAATACTGATTCATTCACACATAGACAGAACCTCTAAAGAAGCATCAAGATATTTGTCTTCTGAGGAGATGACTGTGCTTTGGAGAAACAAAATGTGACATTACTGAAATTGACTTTTGCATTTTTAATAAGCCATTTAGAAAACGTGTTAAAATAATCAGGGATCTATGTATATATAATTGTGTGTTCTTGTGTGTGCATGGATGACAGAACTATAATTCAAGTAAATACTTGGATTAAAAAAATTGCAAGGTCTGTAAAAAGGACAAGATTTTCTTTTTCTAACAAAACCTTTTATCTTAGCTTTTATTGTTAAAGATGCTCTAAAACTTATATTTTTATGTAACTATGTGACTAATTTTTAAGTTTAAATGTATTAAAGAGTGATTACAAGCAAAAATATGATTCTGGACAATAGACTTTAACTTTCTGAGTACTACGGAATTCTCATTTAAAACATTCTGTTCTGTGAACTGCTTCTTAGTAAAAAGAAGAAACCTAAGCATTCTTTCCAAAATGGGAATCAATATGCAGTAGCACATTTTTATAAATAAATCTTTTATCCTGTCTGCGATTCCCATGAAGATGGAAACAAAAGACTACAAGGCAAATGCTTACAATTCTGGATTCTATTGCAATAATTGTAAAAGTGCATAAGGAGAAATTATACTTTGGCTTGTACTTCATTAAGAGATGATTGTAAAATTGCATAAGGAGAAATTATACTTTGGCTTGTACTTCATTAAGAGATCTCTAGTGGCTTAAAATGCCAACTGGAAACAGCATTAAAATGTATTTATTGAGGTGGGGAAAGTGCATTTTACTGTATTTTTATGAACAATGTTTATTTCATAGGATTATTTTTACATTCGGCCACGCTCCTGAAATATATATTTGTTCCACTGAGTACAGTAGTTTGTGGCAAATGGTTTTTTATATACTGCATTTTAGAAATACTTGCTTTGTTTTTGAAATCTGTAAAAGAAAAGAAAATCAAGGTGTGATTTGATAGACAATAAAATTACTATTGTCTTAAATTTCATAATGGCTTTTTTATTTTGAAGACATAGAGTGTGAATGCTTTGGTGACATTTGGGAAGGTTCTCCTGCTAATGTGATTTAATTTGATGCATCTTTACCCATTCCACTTATTCTGTCATGGAGAAACTGAAATGTGAATTTCAGTTACTTTTTTATTGCTTCTACAAAAGCTTCCAAGGGATGGTGAAATTAAGCTCCTTAATTGTGTGGGATGTTTGTTTTTCAGCAGTCTACCTGTGGGTGTAATTACTTCACATGTACTGTTGCAAGCAAGATTACCTTTTGCTTTTGTACCTCCCCTACAGAGATGCTAATATTTATTTTGGGAGATTAGAAAAAAGATAAAGGGTAGAGCTTCCCAAATTATTTGCTTGGAATGACTTTCTGAGAAATATTTTCTCATGCACCTTTCAGAAATTCATATGCTCAACATTACTGCGCATATCCAGAAGATTTCTGTGCCCCCCTCTCCCTCCAGTTAGCTAGGGTGGCATTTCTGTAGCTACAGACAAGGTTCCATGTAGAAAAAAAAACACGTGTCCAAGATAGGGTGACCTACAGTCACTCAGTGGATTGGACCAGTGCTGCTTGGTTTTCATTCCTGCTCAAAACCAAAATGAACAAAATCTCATCAAACAGAAGAAAAAAAATCAAACCACAAACTGGTGGATTACATTTTGTTCGATTAGGATTTTGTGCATTTTTGCAGCTCACTGTCGTGGTTGAGGAATCACAGAACCATAGAATCACTCAGGTTGGAAAAGACCTCCAAAATCATCCAGTCCAACTGCTCACGTACCAGCAACTTTTCTACACTTAAACCATGTCCCTTAGTACAACATCTAAACATTTCTTAAACACCTCCAAGGATGGTGACTCCACCTGGGCAGCCTGTTCCAGTGCCTGACCACTCTTTCAGAGGAAAAAATTTTCCTAGTGTCTAGCTTGAATCTCTCGTGGCACAACTTGAGGCCATTCCCTCTAGTCTTCTATTGCTGGTTATGTGGGAGAAGTGTCTGACCCCCACCTTGCCACAACTTCCTTACAGACAGTTGCCTCCTGCAGACTAAACTATCCCGATTTCTCAGCTGCAACCCATAAGACTTGTGCTCCAGAGCCCTCACCAGCTTTGTTGCCCTTTTCTGGACACGCAACAAGGCCTTGATGTCTTTCTTGTAGTGAGGGGCCCAACACTGAACACAGTACTAGAGGTGTGGCCTCACCAGGGCTGAGTGGGATGATCGCTTCCATACTCCTGCTGGCAACACTATTTCTGACACAAGCCAGGATGCCATTGGCCTTCTTGGGCCACCTGGGCACACTGCTGGCTCATGTTCAGCCAAGGACACTATAAAAACGCTAACACTGTAGTATGACTAATTTGTGATCCCTAAGCTCATTTTGAGGAGCTCCTTTGTTAACATGGAAGTTTTATGAGTTTGTAGGACATTCCATTTACTAAACTGAACTCTAGGCTACATAAGCCTATAGACCCTCTGATAATTCTAAGTTTCTGCCCCCTCTGAATACAATTCTACCTCCAGCCCTCAGCTGGGAAAGCTGCTGTGTACTTACCTAATAGGTCAGAGATGCTGTGAATAGACTTTGGGGAGCACCATCAAATGAAAGGCCTGTTCTTTCCAGTATGTTAAGGTTTAAGTAACCTTAACTTCAGTCCACAATTTCTACCGCATGCAAATACCACTGTAGTGCTGAACACTAATGTAATTACAACCAAATGTGGAGAATCTCACCCTAAGTAAAGTTAAAAGAAGGCAGGACTTCTTAATTCAACCAAAAAATCCTAATAATCGAAGTTTTACTCAAGCAGTGTATGTAAAAGCTCCCTTAGCCACACTCCAGCTATGGTGTTGCTTTTCAGGAGATAATTTGGACAACTATCTGTGCACTCTACTGTAGGGAACCTGCTTTATCAGGGGGGGTTGGATTGATGATCTCCCTTGCAATTCTGTGTCTGGCAAGCCAGGCGAGAGAGATGCACTGGAGGAGTCCACAGCTTGAATCAGGAATACTGACAGTCCAAGCCACTTCTTTATAGGTTTCCAGGAAGCACTGCCAGTAGATATAATTAGGTCAAGAGTACAGCTATCTGAAAAACATGAGCCAGAGCATGCTTATTGGGATAGCTGTAGGGGTAAAGGCTCCTTGCATCTTCAGAAATGTACATATGGTAGTCCCTTGTAGGGTCTCCTTATATATGGATCAGGGCACCTGACCTGAGTTTGTGAGATATCTGTATTGTTGCTTTGCCAAAATTATGCTTATATGTACTCTCTCTCCATATATAACTACAGCATTAGAAGTTTTATTACGTATATATACATTGTGGTTTGACATTGACTTGCAGTGATCCCCTTCCTAGGGACTGAGGGAATGTACTTATGTACCCCAGGTGTCAGCTTTACAGAAGAGAGCAGAACTGCACAGAGGCACATCTATTCCTGAGGTCATCTAGTTTGGAAGCTTGTGTGTTTAGGGTAGAGATTGATATGCCATCATTGGTTAAGACCAGAATTATTCCTACAGTGTTGTAACAGGTAGTGGAGGTACCCATATGGTCCTTGTGAGGGTTGCCTGTGAAGCAGAATGCAAGCAAAGAATCCACAGGCAAGGACAGGATTTGCAGATGTCCCTGGGGTCCACTCAGTTTCTCAGTGAACAAGCTCAGTGCCTCTTGTTCAGTTCAAATGATGAAAGGGATTTATCAAATTACAGTTGAAACATCTAGGTTCAGGAGGTGGTAAATCCATACCATACTCACAAAGATTAGAGGTGTGAGATAGTGCTTCCTGAAAAAATGATTTGGTGTGGGCTTCTTCACTCTAGGATTACTTGGGGAAGGGCTCCTTTGATACAGGACCGATGCCCCAGACCAGTGTTTTTGGACCTGCAAGATGACAGACATCTGGGTAACTTTACTGCAACTTGGTACCCAAATCCTTTGCCAGTATACATTCAGAATGGGGTTAGCTTAGTTGGCTGAAACATCTACACATCAGGATTGATGAAAGTATTCCTTTTCTTAGTAAGGACTACTGATGGGTATTACGCAAAAGAAAACATCAATTCTGAATATCTAACCCTACTTGTTAATCTAGGTCTCAGCTGTTAATTGGAACACTTTCAAACTTCTGTTTTTCTTTGCTCAGACTTTGAGGTGTCTCTGTTTTCCTAGGGCTTGATCAAAGAGCTTTAAAATGGATTGGCTGACTGTAAGTCTGTTCTTTTACTTTAGAGCTTCAGGATATACATAGGAGAGAGGGTGCTTGGCAAGAGGTTAATATTTAGAAATACTTGTGGCAGTAGAACTAATTCAAACTTTCATTTTCTCTAAGTTTTGGAGGGGTATCTAGAAGAGAATGGTGAGGTGTTCTTTTTTTTGTTCAGCATAAACTAATTAACCTATCTTTCTTGTTACAGGAAGCAGCTACGGAACTGTTCCTTAATGTTTTTCACAGATCACTTAATGTAAAGGCCAACAGCTGTGTTAGGAGATGGGTCACCTCCTGCCCACATCAGGCGCTTCCATTCAGCCCTGCGAGTCACACTGAGTTGAGGGAAATCTTCAGCTGTGAGATTGAGCGAGATTTGCACTATGATTAGGAGACAAAATTTGCTGTTCCTGGTCTTTGAATAAGATCTTGCTTTGTCTGCTGACAGATCATATGACAAGGCTTTCTGAGGAAACATAACTGTTTTCTCTTTGTAACTGTGGATTTTGCAATAGTACTCTGTAAATCTAAGGGAAAATTATAAAGAATATATAGTAAAAAGAGACACTGTTGGTGACAGTAACTACACAGTTAAATTATGATAGAAGGAGGGATTTTAAAAATAGTTTTTAAAGCTTTTACCACTAAAGCATTATGTTTAATTCACGTGAAATGGGATTGTATTTGAAACTTCAAAATTCAGGTATAATCTACTGCATTTCTTTAAAAGCTCGGGATGTCCTAAATACAAAAAAAAAATTTTATGCATCTGCTTGCTTTTGTTCATTACTCCCCCCTTTTCTTTGCTCCTCGAGCTTTGATACTATGAAAATGAGTACTTGAAAAGTAAATTGATACATAATGCAGGCAAGTGAGAAACTAAAAACACTAGGTAATTAGGTATATCTTATAGCCTTTGTCAATTTAAATAGGTGGATGTTGTTCACTCCTGACCTCTCTTCTGGCTCTCCATTTACATATCCAGAATCATTTTTGCTATGTAGTTACTGCTAATTGCTTTTCCAGAATATCTGAACGTCCTCGGCTATTTCCATGGTCAATAGCAAAATGAAACTGCGGTGGGCCCTAGATACAGGCAAATGAGCGTATTACTTCCTAAGTACCCTCCCTGTTCAAATCTTTATTATCCTGTCACTTTACTAGTCTATCCTCCTCCAGACCAATTTCCTCCTTGAATGTCACCCTTTCCCACAGAGCAAGTGCAGCTCTCACTGCAAAGGCACTCAGCAGTGTGTTTCTACAATGAGTATATTCAAACCCTCAAAAATCTTTATCTTCTGTAGACATTTTATGGGAGGGCTGTCGTTCTTGTTAAAATGCCCTGGGATAGTTCAGCTCCTGATAAAGTTGGCCGTTATTTCTCCCTTTGCTATGGCATGTGGCATTACCTGTACTGTCAGTTGCTCTCTGCAAAATGATCTGCAGTGTGTTTTCAGCTGCTTCCATGCTACCAAAGGAGTTTGATCACATATGCACACTAATATTTTAACAAGGGAATTTGATATCAGTCTTGAGGTGATTCTGTCACCTAGGAGATGCATCCAGTCAGTGACTGGATATGTTCAAATCCTAGCAGAAATCTTCTAAAAAGTAAAGACAGAAAGGTAGAGTTCATATGACTGGAAAGAATTCAGTACCGCAATTTTTTCTGCTGCTGCTGGAGGCTGGGTAGGAAATAGCAAAGGGCTCCTTTAGCAGCTCTACTAGAAAAGGGAGTTGGGAAGGTAATGTTGGTGGCTGCCCACACTGAGTAGAGCAGCTCTGTGCTGTGCAGCTGCGACAGAGTGGTCTTGGTGACTGTTATGTTTAGATGAGCTCATCTGTGCTTCCTGGAACTAGTATTGGGGAAATTCCTTGCCCTCAGATTCAGTGCTCCTTGAATCATGTTAGGAAAAAAAAAAAAAAGTAGTTCCATGAATAAGTTATCTCAAAACTAGGTTGACCCATTCAAGCATGCAGATGTTTTATTTAAGTACTCCTCAAATGTCTATTTATTCAGCATAACGCATGTATTATGCTGCCTTCTGAAATACGATATATGACTGTCAAACAAAATTGTCAAAAACAACAACTTCGGTTTCTTTGTATGATACACAGAAATAATTACATTTCATGTACAGTACAGATGCATTTTACACAGTCATCAACAGTCATTCACTACCAAAACAGCATTTAAATCACCTAAAACACCAAAAGAATGTGTATTTTCCAAATTCAGAATAATGTAATGATTTTGCATGTGACATGTGGAGATATGAGACAAGACTAGAATTCTGCAAAATCATACTAAATTATTCCCTAAACTGTAATTTAAGAATGAAAGTATGGGTTGTTTCTGGGATATAACTGTTATGCAAGTGTATTGCTCTAGTGCAATTGTTTCAGTCCATGCAAAAAGGAGAATAAAGAGTTTGAGAGACACATGAACTGATGGAGTCAATAGGTTTCTTGGGTTGTATGTAATCTGTCCCGAACTGGGCTTGGTAACTGCCTTTTAACATTATTTAATGATGTTACTATTCAAGAAGTACCATATGGCATTAAGCTGTTGTTGCAGACTGGTAGTGTAAAGGCAGTTTTATGTCAATAGTTCTTTCAGCACGAGGTGGGGACCAAGCCAGTTTTTTATGAGTGACCATGGGTAGATGGAGGATATAAGTATAAGCTCAAGGTCCATTCTACCTCTCATATTAGCCCCTTTAAACTTAGGCAACCCACCAGCTGCAGCAGATTTACCACAATTTTCTAACAGGGTAAAAGAGAGGCGTGCAACACCACATAGTTGACATCAGAATTACTCAAAATGAGTGTTCTTCTGTCACAGGACAATCTGTGCTTCTGCTACCTGTTATAATCTGAAAGAAATTTAGAAGCTCGGTTTATAGTAAGTTGTTCTGATCAAAAAGCAAGTTGATAATTGCAAATTAACCAAGCTTCTGAATAAGTAAATAGTAAGAAAAAAGCATAATGCATTACATTATATGCTCCTTTTAATTGCAATTCAATTCTAATAGGTGACATTGTTACATTTTGGTGTATATACTGTAGCATGATAGTCCGTCATCTACTCTTCAGTCTCTGTTGAAAGGTACAAAGAAATATCTGTGTGCTGTAAAAAGTGTACTATCAGCAAGTTTCAGTTTTTAGTGGGTGTCATCTCCTAATGTAAAATTTAAGGTCAGTAGAATGCTAACAAATACTATATTGAAATATACACTACCCAAACTATTAAATAACTGTGTTAATCATTTATTGTAATGGCCATTAATGTACCGAGCCTTTTGATTTATATGCATATTTTATTTTGCAGACATGCAATTATTTCTGATCCAGTGTTCTTGATGTATATATGTAGGTACTGATATGCAAATATTCCATGTATATTTGATGTATAGGATTTATGGTAGTTTGTGTACATAGGAAGCATTATGATACATCTTTGAATGCACTCTCATGAAGAACAATGTCATTTTTTATCAGAAAGGTTTCTGCTAACATCAATGTCTTCTAAAAATGAAGCCAAAAAACCTTAACTAAGAGAGCTTTCATAGTACCTGTTAGACCTGCCCACTGGCAAATTCCAAAAGAAATCAGTCACATTTTTATAGCTTTGAGACCCAACCCATTATTGATCAATGTTCTTAGGTAATTAAATATCTTGACACAATATAAATTTTCAAACAAATTTTAGGATTCAAGTTTGTAGATAATTGCAAGAATAATTTCACCATTGTTTTTACTGAATGTCTTTCAGTGTCTTCCGCTGCAGCCAACACTCTGGATGCTGCAGAACATCCATGAGGAAAGTTTAGAGAGAAATGTTAAATGATCCCCAAACAAACTTTGTTCTAATCTCAATTCAAATGGGAGCGATCCTGCAACAGTACACTGGGACAAGAGGTTTGTTCTGAAAATACAGAATGAGACAAGATGTCTTCAGAACTAAGGACTATGCCTGTTCATTAGTAGCCTTGAAGTCCCAAACAGCATGGTAATGTTGGAGGAGACAATGAACTGTCATAGAAATAGAGGACAGAGGACAAAAAGAACAGTGACTGAATAGCACATTTGTGGTGCACAGTTTGGCTGTAAGATTATGTAGATATTTGCCATTAGAAGTTTATAGTGTAGATGAAGTTGTGTAAAATACCTTAAAGAAAAATAAATCCTGATTCCTGATACAACAGGTGTACAATGACTTATTGCAGTTGTAACAGTACCTAGGAAGCAAGATAAAACAATAGTAAATATTGAACTAACTGAACACCTTTAGTACACTAATGAGAGTTTGAATAAGAAATACTGCATTTTTCAAAGGGAAGTTATTTGTACAACTACCATGGAACATTAACAATCAGCTTGTTGTAAGTGCACAGAAATGCCCCTTTCTACAGTAATATTTTATCATGCCTAATCTGAAAAACAACAAAAGGAAACTGAGATCACAGCTCCAAATAATTTCAGCATGCATTATGGTTGTATTTCTTTCAGTCAGTACAAACATATTTCATTATGAGCATTTTTTTCTTTCTTCTTTTTTTCTGAACAAGTTTGTGGTTTATTAACAGGAGGAAAAAAAGACATGTTATCAAAATGTTTCTTGTTTTGCATTCAGCAGGAACACGGGTTTCTATTTTTTTGTTTTATGTATATTTTTTCTTTTTTTTTCTTTTTTTTTTCTAAAAAGAGCTCTCATGATAAGAAGAAGCATCAATGGGGACATTTCATTGTGCTCTATAGTAAGTCAGGATGGTCACAGAAGCTTCCACTATGTGTCAGTTCCAACAGTATGTAGAAACTCCACTGGTTCCCATGGTGTGACACTGACAGCCACAAGTTGTTGTGGTTCTCCTGAACGTCTCACTCCGTTGCTGCTGGCACACACATCAGGGGGTGTTGTCTTTGTCAGCTCTCTCATTCCTCAGGACTCATTTCTCTCTGCTCGAGCTCAGCTTATAAGTGGTCTTTATTCGAATTTATAAATAATTCCTTATTTTATAAAGCGGATACTCTGACAATGTTTCCTCCCGAATACTCGGGAGACTCTGGCCTATCATCTCCTTCAGGTGTGGTGACGGGAGGTGTTGGGATGCTAATTATTGCTGTAGTGACGTAAGGCTGCTCACAGTTTAGTTTAACGCACTCTTCCACTTTGGCATTTAAGCTGGATCGGCTGGAGGAAGAAACAAGAACCCATGATGAAAGCAAGTCCATACTCCTGAACACACATTGCCATCCCCTCTGCCCTGCCTTGTTACAGAGCTCAGAGGGACAAAGTGGCACCAGCCTCCTACCAACACCTACCCATGAGCAGGCAGCCCACGGCCATGGCCCATTTCTCCCTTCTTTCCCACCTTCTGTGCTTCTAAAAGTTTCTCAGCTCATCACCTAAGTGTTTCTGAGCATGGGAAGCATTTGGGCTGCCCAGTGGGGAGCAAACAGCATTGACAAGTGCCTTACATTGGAGGGAAGCAGAGACTAAGTGGAACTCCCAGTACCCCACTGACTCTCCCATGCCATCTTTGTGTAAGAGCCTTTGTATGTTATATACCTTTGGTAGTAAGACACAGTGATATGAACGCAAACTAAGTTTGAGTTAATGAACCTCAGCATCACAGCATTATAAAAATCTTAAAACTAACTCACAAAAGATGAGACTGGCATTTCAAACTTTGTTGTTGTTTAGTTTTCTTTATTTTTTTATGGGGTTGCTTTTTTTTTTCTTTTTTTCATTATGTTAGTTGTTCTGTGATGGGAGATGTGGTGCAGGAAAGTCTGCCAGCAGAGAAAGGATGGATCCAGGCAATCCAAGATAGACTGGGGCTCTGTGGTAGCCAAGAGCTGGAAGACTCCATTAGCTACAAGCTGCTGAATTGTTCATAGAAGTGAAATCCAAACCTAACAACTATTTAAAGCAAGCTACTCAAAATGTCACTTAAAAAGTGAATCTTTCTAGTAACTCATGCTGAGAACACTTCTTTTTTAAATGGCGGCACGTCTGAGTTCAATGGAAAACACTTCTGAGTCCCTTTGCTGTTTTCTCAGAGATGGTGCTCAGATACACCTAAAAGTCAGTGCATCTGTGAGAGTACAGAGATTTTCAATGACTTAAACTGTACTTTCCGCACTTTTGTAATAACTCCTCAAAATACAAAATACATTTTTTTATCTATTTCGTACCTTTCATTGTTTGGTAGAGACTTTCTTATTACTATAGCACTTGTGACTCTTGGCAATCTAGTTTTATTTCCCTCTTCTCTACCTTATTTGGAAGTGTAATTTGTACTCTGAACTAAATCAAGGAACAGCAGTGACAAATTTTTCCTTTACTTCCCATTTGCTTGTCTTGTATATATGAATTGCACATTTTTCTGTACTTTTTCTTATTCCGTGTTTGTCTGTGAGCAGTACAGTTTGGTGCTTTTTATCATTTGGAGTCCCTGGATGCTATTCTGTGCAAAGAACACACAACGGTTTATGGGGAGGACATAAGAGAGCAGAAATGAAAAGAGATTGCCTATTCTTTTATCTTAGAATTACATTAGGAGAGAAGAGAGTGCAGGCTATTTCAGGACTACTGTCCATTTTTAGATGACAATTTCAGTGTTATCTGCAGCCTCCCAGCCTACTTGTGGAGGCCAAAGCGTATCCCTAGGGAACAAAGAGGTTTTAGCTCTTGGTGTGCTGATGCTAAGAAGTACCTGTTAGACAGAGGTGTCCTCTCTACACATCTGATCTGGATGGTGCTGAGCTCCTGTACGCTGCCGTGGCGGCTGCCCGTGAGGGCAGTGTTGGGGATGCGGTACGTCTTTTTATGTCTTCGTGAGCAGCAAGTGCCAGTGACGCCTTGCTGGGACGACAGCGAGGGGCTGTGGCTTGGGGGTCTATTGACTGTAGAAACCTCCATGCAGCTCTCTTCGTAGAGCTGTTCATCCACAAACTCGTGATTCTAGCACAAAGGAACCCAGCAAAGGGACAAAGCACACGCAGAAAGTTAATTAAAATGAACATATTAATTATGCTTGCTTAAAGGCTTAAATCGGTACAACTGAATAAATCGGTAAAGTTAGACAGCTTAGTCTTGATTATAGCATTCGGCCCCTCATAGCCTGGGCTGAATACCAATACAAATGTAAACACTGGAACAAAACTCTCCAGGTACTTAGCTATGAAAAAATAATCCAAGTTCTTTTGTATAACCATATCGTAGGCTGCACTATGAATGTCCGTGTCATCTGTGGAGTGCCATAAAATGGGGGATTATATTTATTTATAAAAATAAAAGTGGTGCTTATGTAAATGCCCTAAATGCCATTTAGAAATAGGATTTGCTGTACAAAACTACAGCAAAAAACTGATGAACGTTTCTCAGATGACTTTGTAATACTTCAGTTTGGATTACATGTTAGACAAGAAGGATTTGAAGCACTGTTTCAAGGTTTGCATCTATGTAAAAGAAAAAGAATCAAATAAATAAACCTTTTGTTTGCAGGAGATGATGAAACAGTCATATAAAACCATTCAGTACATTCCTTATTACTGCGGATCTATATATTAAAATCAGTTCTGTAAATGGAGTGCTTGGTTAAATAAAGCGGTCTTTGTTCTTGCAATCCTTGCTTAATCCCAGCAGAGACAGAAATTCAGTAATTTCATAGAATTGTCATAGAGCTGAATCCAAATTCAAGCAAATGGCAGTTTACAATGACTAGGTAAGTGACTGTGGATTGCTTCACACTAAACTGTGATTTTCACATTTTTAAATAGTGATGTAGTGGTGCTGATAATAGGAGGAAACTAACTAAATAAAGAATATATACATATTTTTGAAGCAGCAGTCCAAACTAAACAGAGATTAAGACACATTCACATGCTCTTTGGAAAGCCTCCTTTTTTCTAATATATTTGAAGTTATCAGTGAAATTATCCGCATATCCTGAAAATGTTTAGGGCTTATGCTTTATTTCACACTCTTCTCAGTGTCATTCACTTCAGGTTTGTTAGCCTGCTGCATGTTTATCTATTGGAAAGAGAAAAACTATTTTTCCCTTAAAGAAGGACACACTAATCGGAAAGGGGCTCATGTTTCCAGGAGAATTGCAGTACAGTACAAATACGAAATATGTGAGCAAAATAAATAGTGTATCAACTGCAGCCAACTGCTGCTAAAAATGGAAACACCTTCATAGGCTTATTATCATTTCTGTTTCTTCTCTTTTCCTTCACTCAAACATAAATGTGTGTGCAATTGACTGATATTGAAGAATACCCATTTCAAGTGAAATGAAAGAAATTTGCTTGAAAATCAACTGCTCTAAAGCATGTGTCAGCAACAAACAAGATTTTGAATACTATCACACAGGTGGACAGTGGACACACAGAGAGAAAAAAAAGACCTAATCACTGTCTTCAGATTCTCTTTGAGGGCTTACATTCTATTTGCCAATAGTTCTGCTCATTTTTCCATTGAAAGTTATTTTGTTCTTCCTAAAACTTTTATGGAGCAACCAACAGAATTCAATTAGCAGGGTCCATTAAAGAAGGCTGCTGAATGAACTTTTAATATAGACTGGAAACATTTTGAAATGATATAATGGCTTCAGTTAATCTATTTGATTATACTTATAAATTAACTGTTCTTGCATCAGCTAAATGTAGCCTATAAAATATAACATTTGGTACAATTATTTTCGTTATTAATGTAACTTTCACAGAATTCCATGACATTACTCATGCTGTGCTTCATAGAGTATGAAAGATTTTATCATATTGGCTTTAATTTGTTGGAAAAGAAAAAATACTCCTTTGCCTAACATTAGGTATTAACCCCAGTCAAAAGAAGTTATTTTGAAGGAGGAGAGACTAAGAAGGCATCTTGTTCTTGCTGGTACACCAGGAAACAGCTGCTTTCCATATTCCACATTCTGGGTGCCTAAAATTTCTACTTGCCTCTTAAATTTTTGGAATGCAAAATCTGGCCAGACAGTTGCTTACATAAAGCTTCCATATTCCATCATTATAATAATTAGAGGAAATGTGAATGTTTTGGGGTTGAATTCCACCAAATGGATTTTTTTGATGACTTCTATGAGAATTTAACAAGACCTGTGGCTACTACTAGGTTTTCAAAATACATTTGTAATATTCAACTGTGGAACATTTCAAGGCAGATTACTATTATCAGGTTCTAGTACAGAATGTCTCAAAAATGTCCTCTCAAAAAGGACCCAGCCTGAATACTGGCAAAGTAACTACATTATGCTTTGAATAGGAAGCAAGACATTGTGTCCTACAACCCATTATATAAAAATGAATATTCCAAAGGTAAGCATGGGAAAACATATGCACCGTGAGATGACGTATCACTAGCTAAGTGATATAACAAATGGGCCATTGTATTTACAAGAAAAAGTTGTCAAAAGGAGAACAATGATTTATATATATGAATACATAATATTTTAGCAATGTCTGGAAAGGGAAAACCTTATATTTTTACTTTTATTTTGAGAAAGAGTAGTAAGACTTTCACATTACTCTCCATTAAATGTACCAAAAGAATTACTATGTCTTTTAATTTAAAAAAAAAAAAAAAAAAAAGGACAGTAGCATTATGATGAAATAACAAAGTTCCACTATGTATCCATATCTTAAAGAGAAGTTGCAAAATAGATTTAATAGAACCACAGAATGGTTGAGGTTGGAAGGGACCTCCCAAGGCCCAACCCTTCTTCAGCAGGGACACCCAGAGCAGGACGCCAGGGTGGCAGTTATAGAAGATCTCCAAGGAGTAGACTGCACAGCCCCAGTGCAACTCGTGCTGGTGCTCCATCACCTGCACACGGAAGGCCAGGCTGATGTCACATTACCTTTTACACTAGACAAAGCTCTCATCTGCCTCTCTCTTTCCTGTTCAAGTGCAGAGGGTACCATGCTTTAAAATACAATAAGATGGCTTTTCTCCCCAACTAATCACTTTCACAAAAGGTTTATTACTTCGAAGAAATACTGAAAACATTCAGAATTAGGCTAATGTTGAAATTTACAGGAAAACATTTTTTTTTTTTACCGTAGTTTTTTCCAGGCAGTGAAGCAGGTGGTGGTGCTGCGTTTCAAAGGAAGAGCCAGATTTGCTAACAAAGGCCTGTTCTTCTTCACTGGAGGACTGTTAATACAAAGAACTCCATATTAGTCTCATTTTTGAACAAGAGGGCTCTTATCCAAGTATCTGATCAGAACTAATCTGGATTGTATACTGTAGCATAACTGTAATGCCTGCTCCACATGGGATAACCCAAATGACCTTGGATGTGATTACTCTTTTGCTTTTTTTTCTTTTTAAATTAAAGTGTTCCTATCTTTCCCTTGCATCTCCTTTTAAATATTTCCATTTTAGGTCTTTTAATACCTATATAAGTTGACTGAGATAATTTCCAAGTGCAATCAATGTGCAAGCCTTGAATTTTGTATTAGTACATATTTACAGTTAACATAAATTTCAGTGACAGTAAAATATTTTTTGCTTAGGAATGTGCCTTATTGGAAGGAAATTAAATAGAGTTGTCCTCTTGGGATCGTTTCACTGCACTGAAGAATGCGTGGTATTGCTGCTTACACAAAAAGTCATGTCAGTGATCCCAATCTGCTGACTGCAGAGAGCGTACAACAGATGTTACTGACACAGAATGAAGAATTAAGTAGAAAGCATCCACTGTTTATTAATTGCTTTTGTAATTATTCACTGGAAGCCAGAAAACTAAATAGGGGAGGAAGTGGGATAATAGGAAAGATTACAATTCAACTTTGGGGTATTTGAAAGCTGCATGGCAATAAAGCCATTTGGTGTCTCTTTCAGTGATTTGAATTCTTCTGAGCAGAAGAGGAATCGAGAGCTCTGACCGCTTCCCTTTATGCTAAATCACAGTCACTTCCTCTTCTCCTGGCTATATGCTAAAACGTTAGCCTTTATAACGCTTCTTAAACAGAAAGGGCACAGAGGAATGAAAGCCTTCCTGTATCCCTCAGAGAGCTGCCAGAAAGCAGCAAGGACTGAGAAACACTGGGCCCTCAGTGCTCAGCCCTGCACAGCCCAAGGGCTGCCTCCGGCCGCTTGCAGTCCTGCGGTCCCTACTGCACCTGGGAGTAATGGCTGAGGCTGTCCCAAGAGAAAAAACAAAGTAGGCACTTCCAGGGAACATTTGCCACTCTGCAACTGTGCCAACAGAACCCTACATCTACCTCTCTCACTGAGCATGAGGGACTATCACCCATGTTCTAGCTGCGTAAAGCCAAATGAGATAAGCTTATCCTAGAAGGCAAATGAACTAAGCTTTCTTAAGAGATCTTTCTGTAAGATCTGCCTCTAAAAACCCAGCTTACATTGAGCACAGTGTTTCTATCTGGCCATTTCCTCTCTTGGTGTGTGTGCCTTGTGGGTTTCTTTTTTTTAATTATCCTATCATCAGCTCCTGTAAAGTACCTTCAGCAGTAATAATTGCCCGGCTTATCTTTCCTTAATCTACCTTTAAAGACAACATTGCCTAAAGACCCAAGTTGACATGCCCTAGTGAGAAATAGAATAAACTGCTGCTGTGCTGTTATTAAGCTGTTACTGTGGAGGTGGAGGGCACAAACACATTACCTGCTGCAGCTGGTTACTCAGTAAGCCATTCCGTTTGCTCTGCATGTAGGCATTAGCACTCCCACTCTTTGCTGCACGAATTCGAGCAAGTCTTGCTTTCTGCATAAACAGACAAAATAAAAGAGCGTCACATGCACTTGTATCCATTATTCTGTTTATCTAAAACTACTAATTGGAACCAGCTGCTTATGAATACCAATGTCACAATCACTGAAAGGTTGCATTGCATTTGTCCTCCAGGTGGAGCAAATCACAAATGTCTCCTCACAGAAATGCACAAAACAAGTTTTTATTTGTTTGCATGCATCAGCTGAGAAGAACTGAGAAGAACAGTGATTTTGGAGAGGGGATTAGACAGACCAGCATGTAAGTGATTCCTGTTGTGGTTGTTTTTTTTTTTTTTTCCTGGATGTCTGTGCCTTGTAGATCAGGAGCATGGCTTTCATCTTGGCTGCTCCAGCAATGATTCTTCAAAGAAGAAGTAACTCGGAGAACCATAATACTGCAACTGCCATAAGCTGGTTTCTTGGAGATTTCTGAGTTTTTGGAATAAAGGAATGCAGTGGTTGTTTTTAGTCTCCCATTTAAATTCCTAAATGCCTGCCAGGCCTTTTAAAACCTTTTTTTTTTTTTTTTATTTCAATGTGTATTTTTTATAATGAGACTTAATAGTCATCATTGTTGATCATAATCTATCCACAATCTGGTTTTTCAGAGACAGCAGTCATCCAAGTGCTGAGAAGGAGATCTGGTTTGAGAGTACTCAAGTGAAACTTTTTGTTTATGTAGGTGACTTTCATCCCTGAGAAAGTATCAGAACAGAACAGTTAGAAGCCAACATTACGGAATCAGAGAATCATAGGGAAGGGACCTCAGGAGATGATCTTATTCAATCCCCTGCTGCAGGCTTCCCAGAATAGGTCACATAGGAAAGCAGGTTTTGAAAGTCTCCAGAGAAGGAGATTCCTGTCTCCAGGCACCACTGAAAAGAGCCTAGTTCCATCCACTGGACTCCCACCCATTAGATGTTTATAAGTGTTGTTAAGATCCTCTCCCAGCTTTCTCTTCTGTAGGCTGAACAGTCCCAGGTCTCTCAGGCTTTCCTCATAAAAGAGATGCTCCAGGACATTCATCATCTCTGTGGCCCTCTGCTAGATCCTCTCTAGGAGTTCTCTGTCTTGAACTGAAAAGCTCAGAACTGGATACAGTGCTCCAGGTATGGCCTCACCAGGGAAGAGTAGAGAGGGAGTGTCACCTCCAATTGACCTGCTGGCCGTACTCTTCTTAATGTACCCCAGGATTCCTCTGGTCTCGTTGGCCACAAGGGCACACTGTTGGCTCATGGCCATCCTGTTTCCCTCCAGGAAACCCAAGTCCTTCTCCACGGAGAATTCCATCAGGTCAGCCCTTAATCTGTACTGATGCAGGGGTTATTCTTCCTTAGGTGTAGGACTCCATGCTTGCCTTTGTTGAACCTCATTGTGTTCCTCTCCACCCAGTGCAGAGGAAAGCATAAAGAAAAGAGCCTCTTGACAAATATTATGTAAAATTGAAGCATTTGTGTTCTAGAATGGTATCCTGGTTCTGTATCTTTTGTGATACAGAACAAAAGATTCTTTTTGTGTAACAGAGAGAGTTTGGGCTTACCTTCCAGCTTAGGTTTCTGATTCTGAAAGCAGCAGGAATTTAATGACTGTTGAAGCACAGAAGGTGACAAGTGAAGAACTTGAAAAACTAAGTTTAATATATTAATCAGGATTTCCATAGCTGATAGTTCCTCAGTTGTTATTCCCAGAAAACAAAGAGAGCATATTTGTCCCTTCCGCTCAGTTTCTTTGGTATTAAGTGTCAACATGAAATGATTGAGAATCCCTGAGTGCTTAACGTAGCAGAAAGAAGCCCAGTCACTGCAGCCACAAGATTGTCTCTCTGGTACGACTAATAATTCACTGCAAGGAATGTCTCAACACCATACTTCTTTGCACTCACAGCCTCAAACTCACTGAAGGTCTTCTCAACAGTGAGCGAAGAAATTCATGACAGCTAACAGCCAAGCATGGCTAGAATCTGGCTGAAATGTGCACATGCTGTGTTCAAGAATATATGAAAAATCTCTCTTAGCACTGTTCCTAACTAGGATGCTTTGGAGATGCCATTGCAGAGTGCAACTTGCAGTCTTATAAGTAAGTGATTTCAGTCACAAAAGTTTTTATGGCTTTTATAAAGAAATTCGTTCAATTTTTAGAACACACATACTAACAATAATCTTGCTTTTCCTTTTAGCTTGTATGATCATTTCCTCTTCCAATGGGTGAAGTGATAATTATGGTACTGCACCATTTATTACAGAAAAGTAAAAAATATAACAGTTCATGAGACAGTCTTAATATGTCAGTGTGCTACAACACATAATATGACGGTTATTCTTTGCATATGAAGATTTTAAATTGCTTTGCAAATATATATTTTTTAGCATCTTAGAAAGCTTTTGTGAGGTGGGAACTAATAGCTTACATCTTCCTAGCTTAGACTCATTAAGATGGCCAGAATTTACATCATTTATTAAAGTGAAGACAATAAATCTATTATGAAGGAGGCAACCAGATATTGCATGCAGCTTGCCTGCTTACACTTCAGATTATATGAGGGCTGCTCATAATTTATGATGCTGGCCCACAACAGCAGTAGTGGATGTTGGTGGTATTGCAGTAGAGGTTGAACCTTCCCACCAATATTCCATTGCATGTTGTTGCTGTGTGACAGATGGCAGCAGAGGAGCAGTCTGACAAAATGATGTCTAACATGAAGGTGTGGAATTGAATTCCTCCATACAGGAAAACTTGCACCTGTTCACTGCTGCTTGCTGAACATTTGTGGAGACCAAACAGTGGATGTGAGCACAGTGAGGTGGTGGTGGTGGTGCCATTCAGCAGTAGTGACAGTCACAGTGGGTCACCTCTGCTGGTGAGATTGTTAAGAGTGCAGTATGCAAGTTCTTTTTCATTGTGGCAAAAGTGCACAGCTAATGGAGGTGGTTATGTTTAAAAATAGCTATTCTGAAATTTTTCTCTATCAAACAGTGTTAATGTGCTCTTTGTATCTGTTGTAATTTCCATGGAAATAAATAGGGGGCATTACTTTTGGAGTCACCTATGTAGAAACTCCTGAAATCAGATGTGTTTACAAACATGCTACAGCAATTTCTTTTCAGTCCTTCTGACTGATTCAGATCAGAGCCTATAGCTTGAGCATTCTGGAGACTGCCCATGTTTCCTAACAAGGAATCATTAAAAGCTCATGTCATCCACAGGATTTTAAGGGCTGTACACTGGAGGACTGAATTTCCAGGAAGGACAGCAAAATTGTGTGATAATGTTAGAAAAACTGTGACTATGGAAGAATTGTACTTTTTTTTTAGTTTTCAGTCTTTTCTGTCATGTACAGCACAAAAGAAGTGGTAACTGTCTCTTTCAATCACTTCAGTGTCCTTTCTAACTGTCCTTTCATGGGAATATCTGGCAAAAAAGGGAAGGGATTAAATTCTCCTGCAATAGGTTATCTGCTTTGCTGTGAGGTTTTCAACGTTACCCATTCAGTGTGAAACCTTGATTTTGGTAATTTTTACAGTGTCTAGGGAAAAAACCATGAGCTAAAATGAAGTTCTTTTAATGGGATGAAATTCCACCATAATCTAACATGAAACTTTCTAACAGAACTAATGATCAGCTTCAATTCTTACAGCATCCCCTGTATTCCCCTGAATTCTTTTGAATGCTTTGCTTTATTTTCTATTTTCTAATTTTGTAACTTAAAGGTGAGTCCTGACAACGACTGCAATAATAGGAATCATACAAAAGGAAAACACTTTTCTTTGGTGACTGTCAGTTTTAGAAAGTTTAGAAATAAACAATTTCACAAGGTTTTAAACAGCACTAAACGTTGTGCCATGGGATATTTACAATATCCAGTTTTAAGCACTCAAGATACCCTCAGGATGGTGAGATTTTATCAGAAATACTTCAGGGCACAACTTGTCATGGTACTGGGAATCATTTTTTGACAAGAGCCTCTCTTCTGTCTGCTATGCAAGAATTGAGGTAGCCTGCCCCTTTAAAACTAATACTACATAGCTCCTTTTGTTTCCCTTCTGCTGCTCTCCAGACTACTTAATTGTCTTGGTATCAAAAACTGAAAACGTACTTACCTTACAGGTGTTATTTCTTTAATGATCTTGTACAATTAGAAAGCAAAAATTCCTTCATAGCCTTTCTGTGGCTCTTACAGCAATGGTAAAAGTGATCTGAAGGTTAGTCCCATTGTGTTTAAGTCATTTGTTTATTTGGTCTTTCATAAATCCATTGTATATATTTGCTTTCAAGTGAAAATCAGGCTCTGATTTTTCTCATTTTCAGTAATTGCTAGTAGTTAACTTCAGATTACAGAAAATAATTTATAGAACATCTGCATGCAGTAGAGAGGAAAATGCTGTTTACTTTGTATGTTAGTGGATATGCAATTTAAAAAGGTTCAAGAGTTGCACCTTGCTTTCACACTCTATTCAAACTCAGTAAACTTGAGTGCTTTTTTGCTGAATTTCAAAGATCTTAGGTAAGCTATTCCACTGGTTATCTCTACAACTTCACTGAGGTTAATACCCTATTTAAGCTAAAATAAATTGCATTGGTAGCATAGTTCGTTATTGCAAAAGCTTGGCTCTAGGTGCTGTTAAGCAGTTATTGTAATTTGTATTTATATTTATCTAGTACCTAATTATTTATAGCTTGATAGAAAAATACATCATGTATAACCAGTAAATAAAGAAATATGAGCCCAGCCAATCTTTACAAAGTATTTTCCAATGTGAAAGCAGAAGACCATAATAATATGAAAGAATCAGGTTGAATTGTATGCATTAAGTCAGATTTTGGAGCTAGCAGTCATGTTTCTGTTTGTGTTTCCATTTGTGTTTCCGTATGGACCAGTCACAACACATCTGTCATTAAATTTGCCACTTGAAGGCACTGATGAGAAATGAAAATAACTTGACCTCCTGCAGTTGTCTCTAGCTGAGAAAAGCAGCATTCTTCAAAACTGTCTACACTTCTGATAAATCTGCTTGAGGAAAAAGCAAAATAAGACTGTAGACAATAATTTGTTAAGCCCTGAGTGCAAACTCCTGTATGTAGGTTGTATTATTTATCTATCTATTGCCAGATAAGTTCTGATTCTTGGACATCAATAGCTGATAGAGGAAAATGTTCTGATAAGAATTTTTTTTTTCCTTTTCCTTTTTTTATTTTTATTTTTTATTTATTGTTTATATTGAGGTCTCTTTTACAACAATGCATTTTCATAATTGAAAGTAGGATTTTCCTTTAAAATGCATTCAAAGTGAGATGATATGTTTATAAATTTCACTTCCTTCTCTCAAGCATAAATGTGCAGCATTATTTTATTTTCTAATCTTGAAGGACAGTGCAGAATTCAGTAAATGCATGTGTTGGTGGTCACATGGATCTTCAATAAGTCTCCTATCTCCTAAGATTAGTTTTCAGCACTTCACTGAATTCTATCAAGTTTACTTACAGCCGAAATGTTTGGTCATTTCTAAAGGCTACCTTGATTGAATTTGTCTATGAGATATTGATAAAGGAATTTCCACAATTCCAATATCCAGTTTTCTTAGCTAGACAGAAGCCTGTTGTAGCAAACAGAAGGTACCATCTCTTGCAAGCGTTTATGCTGTACTTTGAACAACATAAGTTGTCCATCACCTTCCCAGGGATGAAGGTAAGGCTGACAGGCCTGTAGTTTCCTGGCTCAAAACAAATAAAAAATATAGCTTATCTTAGTGTCAAAAGTCAGATGCTCAGAGTCTCACTTGCTCAGGAACTACCTCTAATTTGGTCTTGGATTTCTTTTCCACTCATTCTTGCAACTACGTTTCTCAGTACATATTTGATTGTATGGCAAAGACCGCAAATCCAACTAACAAATAATTCTTCCAAAGCTCCACCTAAGAATCCATGGTTTAGACTGGCCTGCTGGAGGCCTGGATGGTTGGCAGGTGCTAACAGACCACTGAATGCTAAACTTTGTGCAATGAGTAGTTTTTGTGAACTCTGCTACCCACTGTGAGGTCCTTTTCTACTGTAAAACTAAGACAGCCCATCAACATTGTTGAAACTGACCAAGCTGTTCCATGAATTATGGTGGAAATCAGTGATTGAAAGACATAGCCTTCTGTTACACTCAAACCTTTCAATAGTTGTAATCATATAAATACTAAGAGGTTTAAAAGGAAATTCTTTAGAGAATATTAATTTCCTATGAAAATAGCCACCTTCAAAGGGAGTCATTTCAGGTTCCTTGAATGGCACTTTGCTGTTGGGATATTAGATGGTAAGGGTTCTGCACAGATATACGGCACTGGATCTTTCTTAATTCTAACGTAGTCTTGTTTAAGTCACAGTGCTGCTGTTGGTAGTGCTCTCTTACTACTGCTGTTGCTCATCTCTACCTGCTAGACCAGGCCCCTTCACTGCCAGGACATTTTGCTGAGCCACAGCCAATAGCCAAGTGAGGGAGGCAAAATTGGAGGGAGCTTTGTAAGGGATGGCAGGCTGGGCAGGGCCATTGCCTCAGTGCCTCCTGCTGTGGTATGATCGTGGCTTGCAGACAACATGGTGGCCTGGACATCTTATACAAAAGCAGTAGAGCTCTTCTATGATATGCAAGTCTATACTTCATAGGTGAATATTGATGAATACAGACTGTGTGTATTCAGTAAGTTCTTTTTGCTGACTTTTCTTTCAGTCCCTCAGAGCAATATTCAGTTCATATCCTCTCAGTCGTTTTAAAATAAGAGAGAAATTTTGCAATAGGAGAAATCAATGAAACATACCTAGTGCTACATTAACCAGACCTTAAAGCCATTTTTTTCTAAAGCAAGAAGGATATACACGTGGTCAGAGTAAATCTGTGATCCTTACTCTTGGCATTGTTCTGGGGAGCAGAGGAAACAAGATTTTGCAGAATTGCCATTCATCACTTCACATTCCTGTTTGTGACATACAATGAGCTCACTGTTTTTCAAGGACAGAAAATCAGTTATTAAACAGTTTCTATTCAGGAAGAGACTATAGGGAATATCTGCCAGTCTGCCGATCTAATTTTTGTAAGGTATTTCCCAATTTCCATCTCTTTTTCACTGTAAAGTGCAAATCAGATATAGAAAAATTTATTCAACATTATACAGTAGGAGGCTGTGTGTATCTGAAGTAAGGCTGGTTGTGCAGTCATGAAAGTCAGAACAGGCACATTGATTGCTGAGATCAAGCAGATCTGTTATCCATGACTGGCACAATGCTCTGAGGCATAGTAATGAAGCACTGTGTTCTGCTGGTACATACAGTTTGTTCACTCTTTATTGCCATTACATAATAGAAATGAAAAATTCTCTACAAAAACAATGTAGTGTAAAAGTTATGTGTTCTCTATGTTTTCCAGTTGTGGGAGAAGGGAGTATATGACTGGGACATAGGACAAAACGATGCTAAAGGATGTGTGTAATTAGATAGGAGAGAGGTGATACTTGGAGCACTGAAACAGCCTATATTTGAAATCAGGTTTCTAAGTGTCTCTGGGATACCCCTGTTGTCTTTGGTAGCCATTTTCCTAAGTCTCTCAAGATGTGGCTATTTAAAGGATACAACGTCTTCACCTGAGATCTATGATTGACTTTCCTGGCAGTGTACCTCTGTCTCTCCTGATTCTAAGATTTTCCAAGACTTATATCACTATGTTTGTTTCCTTCCTTTCTATGGAATCATCAGTCAAAAAGGTGGCCAGGAATAAGAAATTTTTGTTTTTCATGTTATTATCTCTAAACTAATTGCTATTGCCTTTATGAAGCAGATGCAGCCTCTGTTCCCTTGGTCAACATTTGTATTCCTCAGCCATGACCTGCCTGCACACCTCTGTGGGCAGGGATCCCACTCTCACTGAACCCCTCAGAACCTCTGGGCCCACTGGATGATGAACCTTTTCCATAGAGTAAATAGCAGAACAGTCACAATCTCTTATCAGGGCTTCAGGTGTTAAGAGAGGCCATATAAGACATTTCTCATCAGAAGGCTGAGTAAAGTGGATTGGGACTGGCATTTTAGATGGAAACAGTGGTGCTGCTCTGGCTTGGCTGGCATCTTTTCTGGTAAATAGGTCTTCCTGATTCTTGACCTTGTGCATGTAGGTCAGGGAGAAAAAATGTTTTGTCATAGAGCTAGTTGATATTTTAGTGGTATCAGTCACCAAGAAAGCTGAAAAAAAAAAAATAGACTTTTGTTTTTGTCTTTTTCTGATTCAGCTTTTTCTGAAGCCTTTTAAGCAAAGAAGTGCTAAGAAGACAAGTTCCCAATAGTCAGATTCCCCAGAGAGTCAACCTGGGAATTAAATAAATGGATTATTGAAACTGGCTGTTAAGATAGACATTAGAAGTAATGCTTAGGTTCTTTAGGTGTTTTTTTTTTTTTTTCTTTTCTTTTCATAGCACTCTTGAGGAAGGAAAGTTTTCCTGAAAAATGATGCTTTCAGTAGGCAGTACTGCAGGTATTGCCTAAAAATAGTAGATCTGGTCTAACAATTAGGATGAATTACATCTGTAATTACAACTGTACATTTTGAGAAAAAAAGATAAACCATTTTTATTTAAATTAAAAATAACACAGGATTAATAACCCATCTGGAACTCTGGGTTGGCATGTAATGTATACATATAGCAGTCATCTTCGTAATAAATCATACTCACTTCTGAGACACATAAAAATTTACTTTTAAGCTACTGTCAGTATCAAAAGGCAAAAAATTGAGAAGCTCACCTTTTGTGCCCTGCGCTTGTCTGCTCGTTGGTTCTGGTGGTAGATACGGCTGAAGTTGGAGACAATTACAGGAACTGGCAGAGCAATCACTAAGACCCCACTTAAGGAGCATATTGAACCAAAAATCTTGCCAGCTATTGTCTTCGGCACCATGTCACCATATCTGGTTTAAAGAAAATAAAACCCTTAGCAAAGACAAAATCTTTTTTAAGTATTAAATCTTAAGATAAATTAATTGCACAATAGATTTTAATTCTCTTGCAAATAATGCTTGATGGATATAATATTTTACACACATCCATTTTTTACACAGCAAGCCTAGAGCTGGGCATGCATTTTTTTTTTTTTAATTTTAAGGTAATGTTTGGTATCCTGTTGATCAACTGTGAGCATTTGTGTTTTAGCTGCTCAAGTCTTCCCAAGGTGACTCTACTGCGATGAAGACAGACCTGCCTATGGAAAAATTCTCAGGGTCAAAGTCCTTACTCTGTTTGTTTGATTGAAGAACTTACTGCTTTCCACTGAGGAGATCCATGGGAGATCACTTGGTAAGTTAGATGTCAAGCTGATAATCTATATTCTCACTAAGCTGATATAGAGCTTTCATTTAGGAGGGCAGTGTATTTTGGAACAGGCAGCCCAGGAGATCATGAACTTCTTATCCTTGGAGATTTTCAAGACTTGGCTGAACAGAAATACGTCTGACCTAATCTATTGTTGTTGATAGGACTTCTTTGAGTGAGAGGCTAGAATATCTGACCTCCAGAGGTCCCTTCTATAGTCTAAACATTTTTCCATGTAGCCAAAAGCAAACTCAAGCCACAAATGCAAACAATCAAAGAAACCTGAACTGCAAATCCTGACAGTGTTCAGAATTACTAGGGCTGGAATTTACCACATTTCTTTATGATCCTGGATATTGGTTTTTTCCAGCAACTATTTAATATTTCTCATAGCGGTGCTGAGAAGTATGTAGAGGGATTCCCGTGACAGCTTATTAAGGGATATCAGCTATTTGCACTTTGTAGACTGCCATATTGTATAGGACAAGGATGTAATTACATACTACAGAGTTTAATAAAGAGATACATTACCTGCAAGTACCATTCTGTTTCAACTGAGTTTTAAACTATTAATAAACATAGATTGTAGCACGTCTTTGTGTACAGAGATGCAGCATATTTTCTACTGCAGAGTTTACAACAGTATGAAAAAAGGTAAGAAATAAAACTGCAGGAGGGACAATATTTGGAGAGTGCTATCTGGAAAAGAAAAGCAGTTCAGCAGGAACTAGAAAGATAAACAGAGAAGTTAGGGTGGAGTCTTCAAATTACATGGTCCAAATTGTGTTCATAATCATGAGATGAGGGACTGTCTAACCATGGTTAGAGAACACTTTCTAGCAACGAGAGCTCAGCCTGTGTGTGAAGGAGATCATATATCACCTTGTGGGTGAAGATGAATGACTTGAATTTTGTAAGATAAGAAGAGGGTATTTAACTCAAAGATTCAAATAAGGTTCATCCAGGCAGACATAATATAGATGGCCAAGTCTTAGTTTATTGACCGTGGCTATGTTGTGTAAAATAAATGTTTAGCTGCTTTATAAGGCATGCCCAGGTGTAAAACATTCAAGGAGAAAAGTATATTAATATTTGTACTGATAGAATAGTCACCCCCTCGGAATTTCAGTGTTGATAATTGCTGATATTGTGACATGCAGGAGTGGATAAAATGACATCATGTAATAGAAACCATCTTCTAAGTTAATGCTACAGGTTGTCTCAATTACAGGATGTATAAAATAAAGAACACTGGAAAGAGAGCTTTACTAAGCTATTAACATTTGTGCCTTACAACAAAGGATACTTTTGGTGCTTCTCTTCCTAAGCCAACCAGTTGTTCTCAGAGGTTGATACACATACAACTGTTGGGCACACGGGTGGACAATTAGCTTTTCGAGGTCCCTTTGCTGAATGGGATCCCTGACACCTGACTACTGCACCCAGCTTTTTTCAGCAGTGGTGAATGAGTAGAAGCACAGGGCTGCTGTGGGCTGGAGGGTCTGCCCAGCACCCCCATGCTGCACTGTGAGCACCTGGGTGTGATGGGTGGCCAGAAGTTTGCTTAGAAGGGAAGGCCTAGGATAAGACCAGTGGTAAACATTATTGGGTTACAGGGACTGTCAGTGCTTTGCTTCTTCCTTTAGGCTGTGACCCAAGTATTTTCAGAAATTGAATTGAAATGTATCAACAGAAAGCTATTCAGAAGGCAGGATATATTTACACACACTTGACGCAATCAGAACTTGAAATACAAAATTTATACACATCTAGTACTATTAGGACAGACCTATCAAACTAGATTACTAAGCCTATATTTAGATAACTAAAATTATCACTTGAAATGTGAAAGTGCTGAACCGTCATAAGCCTATATTGCCACCAATAGCTGCTGTGGACTGAAGGCATTTCTAGCTCTAATTTGGTTTGAAGTTGCTCAGGGTTATACCACCCTGCTGAATATGTGACACCATAATTAGGTGAATTAACCACAAACTGATGTTTTAGGCATGGTGATGGGAATTATAGCAGATATATCTCCAAAATTTCACTATTTATGTGTGACCTACTTTGGAATATGAGGAGACAGGTTTTCATGGTATTTCAGTGTTATGGAATTAAACAAAACAACAAAAAAAAAGTTGTTTGATATGTGAAGGTATTTTACAATGTTTTTCATCATTTCTGAGCAAAATGAAAGGTAAATGGATGTATCACCTATTTTGAAATAACTTGCTTTTATTTGTTTTTCAGCTTGAGTGAATTGTACTACAGTGACATTTTCCAAAAGTAATGCTGTTTGTCCACTGTTTAGTGCTAATAATGCTTTTCACATCTTTAATAACCCGAACATAATTAGTTTTTCTCTTGTTGATAAACAGTTTTCGGGAGGTTTAGATAAAATTACGTTCAGAAAATGTGACTGCCAAGACATTACTCTACCTGTACTGCATGAGAAATATGTTCACTCACTAAAGGAGATTTTACTACCCTGACTAGCCTTGCTCTCCCTTGGGACAGTGGCACAGATTTTAGTCTAGCAGCAGCATGACTAAAATTGTTATTGAAATTCCTCCTGCTGGTTAAATTTTACCTTTAGTTGTACTTCGTATATCAGTGAGTATCATCGATGGAAGTGGATGACAGAAAACGAAGGGAAAATTTCTCCTTTCACTTCATTTGTAACTTTCCTTGGAAAATCTGCACAAAAGTAACTCAAATTTTAGATTTAGCTTTGTGGTTCTTGTATTTCAAAGTGGAAAAATTACACTTGATCTGTAAGACAAATGTTGATTTTTGCCACAAATCTGATCTCTTCAGTGATGGAAACACAACAAACATGGAATTTTACTAGGAAATTTTCATAGAGAAACTTCTCAAAAGGAAATTATTTCAGGGTTTTATGTAGAATTACTATGCTTGTCTCCCTGCTATTTGGACTGTAACTGCAAACATATTCTCCTGTAAGTGTTTTGGGTTTTTTTCCCAAGTTTCAATCAATCTTTTCATAGCTTTATATATAGTCTGTTCCATTTATGTCTCATTGTGGCCAAAGCCCATGTTGGTCTTTGGGCATTTATGATTTCTACTGACAATCTAATTTTGCAACATCAAAAGTGTCATCACAATATTGTAAACCCTGGATGAAGTGAGGAAAAAGAGATGCCATGTTTATCCGTGTTATCTGTCAGAGGCGTTCAACATTACCCAAAAAAGGAAGTGAAAAGGATGTGACAAACTAGATATGTCAGTCAAGTTTTATCAAATCACAAGTCAGAAACTATGTGATCAAATTAATGCATTGGTTTTACTGGACATAGTCCAGACAGGTCAGACATGTGCTACTGCTTCAGTCCATGGCTCTCCGTTCACTAAGGGATAGACTAGATGGATGGATTTAATGGAATGTATGTTTGTCCCACTTGTTTGTATTCAACAGGCAATAGAACACGTCTGCATATTTAATTCTATATTGGAAGTGAAGACAGCAAGTCTTGAAAATAAACACTGGATCTTTAACCTGAGCAACAGGGGCATGATTTCTTATAGCTTTGCATGACAGATGTGGAGGCTTGAAATGCAGATTGAACCACACACAGAAGGGTGGGCTTTGTAGGAGCTTGGGAAAAATGGATGTATTTAGAATTACAAATGCCCATTCTGTACCCCAAAATATTACTACCTCAGAGCTAACCTACAGATGCCCACCTGCCACTGCTTTTCTAACTGTTGAGCATAATACACCCAATGTTGCATACTGAGAATTCAAAAAATCTGAATCAGTATTTCTCTCATCTTCAGATATTTGTCTTATTACTGAGTCTAATGATGACTGCTTTTTTTTTTTTTTTCTTGTTCAATCTAAGACAGAAGATCTGTCATTATTTGAAACATCTCATACCCTTCAGCCATTTTTCCCTGAGCAGAGGTCTTTCCTTTAACAATCTTTATGAATGAGAATGATACTGCTGCTTTTTAAATGTCTGTTTGTTTGAACTCAGGAGTCATTCTTTTTCAAATGAAAATCAAATGTATTCTGGAGGGTAAAATAATCAAAAGAATATTTCTATTTCCATGTAGTGATTATTTTATATGCACTTCAGAGACTAGAAATGCAAATTTGTAATCATTTACCATAGGCAGAAAATCCCCAAACATCCAATAATCTCAGCAGATAAATTCTCAAATTGCAGGAGATATATAGTAAAAATAAATCGAGGATGTGCATTTTTACAAAGATCAAATAATTTTGACTGACGTGAAAAGTAAGCTTGTCAATATTCGGAACAACGAGGTGCAATAGCGCTTTCTGGCACTAGGGGGCATAAACACCATTAAAATTAAATGCAAATACCTAAAACCATTTTTAATGCATGTTGCAAATACTTCTGCCCTCTCCCACCTCTTACGAATTCATTTACATTCTTTTACAACCATTACGTTGATTGAGGTCCGTTGTCTGCTCCCATCTTATTTGCTGAAGAGGGAAAGCTGGTAACATTTTTATTTCCAAGCATGTAAAACATATCACAAAATAATGGGTTGTAAAGAAAAAAACAAACAAACAAACAACAACAACAACAAAAAAAACACCAACAAAAAGTCGTTAAATTAACCTGGCAATATTTATTTTAAAAACAAGGGAAAGTATTGTCAAAGAACAATGAAAACAGTAGAAGACCCATGGAAACAAAACCATCTAATTAGAAGCCAGAGCTGCATATTTTTCCACCTGTGTGGCTGACAGCCATGTTTCCCAGGGGATTTGGCATGTCATGCAGGTAGAGCTCCAGCTTTTGGCACTGGAGATGATTAATACAATGCTGGCAACCTGAGCTTTTTCCTTCAGCCCTGTTAGTTCCCTGCTTCCTCCCCATTCCCAGGACAGGGCATATTCTCTCCTCTTCCAGTTGCTTGACAGGGTTGCTGGCCACTCACCTCTGTGGGATTGTGCACCTGCCCTCTGGCTTCCCATCCCAGCTGATGGCACTTCCCTCCTCTCCAACAGCCTCAGGCTGAACCCCAGAGGCCGCTCTGCAGGACTCTCCACCGAGATCACACAGCTGCTCATCGGCCCTTGCATTTAGGCAGCCAGCCACTCCATCAGGCATGCATGTAAGCTCCAGCACAGGGGAGAAAGAAAGAAAACTAACTCCCAGCCTTTCTGACACTAACAATAATCATGATGAATTCGCAGCCTTACCTAGGTCTTAAAATAGCCTAATGATTTTGGACAAATAATTTCTAATAATACAAAATATTGCTGTTAGGTATGAGATGTGAAACATTACACACATTATTCCAAATTTTATTCCAACCTGGGGAGATTCTGAATGGAATTACAAATAATCTTTCTGGCTGCTTTTACTGCTGTGAAGGGCCCTCTGTTGCAACAGCCCACTCTTCTGCTCAGTACTGATGGACGTGGTCTCCTCTGGGGTCTAGAATGCTGCTGCAGGCACCAGCCAGAATGATCATTCATGAATGATGAAGAGCACATCTGCTTCTCAAGAGCAGCCATGCTCCTGGGCTTTTCAGACTGCAGGAGCAGAGTCCCTCTGGATGGTGACACACTACTGCCCCTGCACCTGGCTGAGTTTGTGGTTCTGAAATATAAGGTTTCCAATGAAATACAGGGATTTTTGCATGTGCACTAGGGCTTTCATCCAAGAAGCTTAAGCAGATTTGCTGAGGTGGGAATTAGTATTTAGAGGTCATAAAAAAAAAAAAACAAAAAAACTCTTGCATGGGAAACTTAAAAGACCTGCCCATAGAAACAGTCTTAGCTTCTTGCAGTCAAGATCCAGATGACTAATATCCTTCTGTTTTCCTTTACTGTAAAATATTAAATATGAGAAGATAAAAAATGTCTTTGTGTTTCCTTTTTGTCATGTCTCCCTCACTCCATGGGGAAAGTTAACATCCTACCTGCTCATGAGCAGCTGCAAAGCACCACAGAAGTGCAATCTCTGCTTAATGATGTATGGTAGTTATTTACATTACTAGGGCTACAGAGGGCTACAGCTCAGCTGACTTCCAATATGTCTGTTACACCTGAACACCTGAACAGACATACTACTGAGGTGCAGGATTTTTTGGTGGTGAATTTTATTTTTCCCTTCACTTTTCAGAAGAAAAAATGAGTTTTTTTTTTTTTTTTTAAAGGAGAAAGAGAATATTTTGGAATGGATCAGACAATTTTGATGAAAAGAAGAGGGGCATAGCAGAAAAATTATTCGCAATGCAAAATTTGCAAAGTGCCCTTCGTAGTACTACCTAAATTACTGTGGTTCCTACAATCCATTGGCCATCGCTTATAGGGCATAATGGGGCATTTTCAGAGTTTTCAGGCCAATGGACCTTCACATGACCTACCTTGTTGCAACAGGCTACTGTGGGAAGGGCTGGTGTCCTTGTCATCCCATGTGTACCTGAGCCTGTGAACAGAGCCCAAGCCTTCTGCTGCATGAATAATACTCATCAGTTAATCTGCCAGTGTCTCCTTTGGAAAAGAGCAGCTGTTTAACACCACCCTTGTACTTCTATGCACATGTGAACAAACAGATCTCAACCTGCTTCACAGACAGACTCTAGGACTATGCAGATAGGCTTTGGCAGAGAGCAAATGTTAGTTATGCATTTTAACACTGAGACTGTTGGGAAAAAGACCATCAGTCAAGAACAGAAACTAACCATTTTGAGAGTAGAAAAAGAAGTGCAGAAGAAATTAACATCATAGAGATGTCAAATTATATCCCACAATTGCAAAATGGCGTCCTTGTCTAAGGAGGTGTTGAAAATTGTTTTGAAGCGGTTCCCTGGAGCTTCCAAGCTGCTTGGTGACTAAATGCTGGCAAGTTGACTCAGATTAGTCATTTATTTCAACATTATAGGCAACAACAGATAATTTCAAATGTTAGTGGTGATAAGTTTAAGTGGAATATCTAAATAAAGATTTCAGCTGTGTTGCCTTAAGGAATCAACTTGTTCATTTGCAATTTGAAAAGTATCTAAACTGCAGCTTAGAAGTGAACAGTATTTTTAAAATGCCGCTGCATGTGAATCTGAAATGATCCAGAGCTTGATTTGGAAGAATAAGACAAAACTCTTTATTTGGTTAAGAAAGCATAGTGGAGAGGAGAAGGTATGTAAAAAGTCTTCATTTCCTAAAACCATCTAGAGTCCTAAGAATAATATCTCTAATTAACATAGATTTCATTTATGACTTTGTTGTATTACTTCAGAATTTCAAGTCTTTAAGTCCCACAGTGATAAGCAGCGAAGAAATGCTTTGCTGGGTAATTATTCATGCTTAGTATAGCTGACAGACGAACTGGGAATAATAGTCATCAAATGGTCTGATGATGGTAAAAATGATAAAAGAAGATTATATTTTTCTTCTGTCACTCAGTTGCTTTGCATTTTCTGGGATCAAACAATCTTCACTACCACAATTCCAACTTACTTAAAACTAAATATTCCAAAGTTTTTGCTCCTAAGAATCTATGACACAGTGCTTATTTAGTCTGGTTGGATTAGCCAGCTCTTTCAAAGTTCAGAGATGAACAAAGAAATCGCCAGTAGCAGATCAGATCAAAGCTTCATCTAGACTAGCATTCAGTCTCTTAACCTTAAGCAAATAAACATATGTGGAAAAAATACAGTAAATACACAATAATATCCCTGAATGCTCTTCCAGCCTCCAGACATTTACACCTCTGGTGCTTTTTGTGCTATTTGAAATTTCTTTATAGTTAGTTATTCTTAATGCATTTCAACACAATTTATTTTGTCCCCTTGAATCCATGCAGATTTTTAGCACCCAGGCAGTTACTCAGTCAGCTGTCCTTGGCCTGCTTTTGACTCTTCTGATGGCAATTCCTTGCTCCATATGATGTCCCCAGGCAGGTCCTTGTATTTGACAAAGCAGCTGGTGTGTGATCTCCAGCCACCCTGCTCCTGGTACCTGTGATTTCACACCTCTTCTCTTTAAGTCTTTCCTAAACAGGCAAGTCCTGCTCTGCTTATGCAGAATCTACTCCCTATTTTGCTCATACCGTTTCCCCTTTTCTATTTTTTTTTTTTTTCCAAATTCTTCTATATTATTTAAAAGAAAACAAGACCAGAACTACAGTTTTCAAAGAAGAGGTATGAGCAAGTTCAGAATAGCTTATTTTTCAGGTGCCAGCTTGGACAATAATTCATTATTATTCACATTAATATGTGATTTCTTATTCCTGTTATCTATTTGTCCAAAACTTAATATTGCTGGGGCTGGTATTTTGTTTTATATCCTAGATGTCTATCACTGACAGAAAACAGAGCTGCTAGGCTATTGGCACAGCATGGGAGTTGTGATGCCTGTCATGATAAAATCTTTACAAAACAACCATTGAAATGGCATCATCCAGCCCCCCTGCTATTCAGAAAAAGAAAAGATACTCCTAGATTTGTTCAAACACTTAGGGTAAAAGAAATACATATTTTTCCTGTGAATTCACTTTTTCTGTTTTTTCTCCCCTTTTTTTTTCCTCCTTCTTTATTCTTTCTGAAAACCCTTTTTTAGGAGAACAGAACTAAAAAAGAATACAAAGTTAAGAGGCAGTTTTTTTAGATGCCGTGGAAAAATAGAAACCAGGATTAACAACACTGGATAATCAACATCTTCCACACACTGGTACAAATACAATGGAATAGAGAGAGTTTCCAGAAATCCCTACTTGAGCCATTAACATCAGAACATAAAAAGTTCCACCTCTAAAACCACTAATATCTCTAGCCACTCTTTGCATTAAAAGTTAGGAATGAATGATAGGCAATGCCTTCAAGTGAGGCTCTGGCCATAGCACATTGTAAAGACCAAATAAAGAACCCACATTACAAGTAGTAGTAAACCAGAGCAACGTGGGCTTCTCTGACTGCACCAACTTGTCTGTAAAAAGAGTGCAGGCTCCATTAATTCCCAGCAGGGCAGGCTATGGCTTGAAACACCCTCCCTGGGAAATGATTCCAAAGGCAGCTACTGATCATCTCCCCCTGCCGTGGTTTATGTAGGTTCTTTGTTCCCTCAGACACTTCAGAAAACTTAGAAAAAAGCTCATTCAATTCTTCCGTTTAGTAACATTTCTCAGCATAGTTACTAAAATTAGGATTGTGCCATGAAACACAGCTTTAGATTCATATTCCAATGGAATGTTTTTGATGCCCAAGGGCATGTTTTGATATGTGGCCTTCCCTCACTGGAGGTGAGTGAGAATTTTCCTATTAGTGGAATGCTCAGGTACAGCCGGTGTCCAGTGTTCTTCTTTCATCCCAGAAATATTGCTGAAAATGTTATGTAATTAATTTATCCTACAGATTTTCTTTCAGATGCAATATTTGTGTTAAATAGCAGCAAAGTCCAAGCAAAGCATTTATCTTCCAATCCATCCCCAAGTTTCTTGAGTATATATTAGCCATCAGCGTGCCAAGCATAAATCACATTAACACTAGAAATGTACTGTGGAAGTCTGCAAGGAGAGCCTTGCCTATTTTTTGTGACAGCTACTGGGCACAACACAGGGATCGGTGAGCTGATTTCATTTAGCAATCAAACCCAGCTGCTCAAGTGAATCTGAAGGAAGAAATGGTGAGTTCAGCCACTGCTAGCATTAGGTCTGTCCAGTGCTCTAATGAGCACACCAAGATCTAGGGATGGTTTCCACCAAACCTGGTATTTCATATGCTGCTTTTTTTTTCCAGCAAACTACTAACAGTACCCTGTTCTCAGCACAGGCTTGTTGTCACACTTTTGCTTGTAACTTAAAAAAAACATGCTAGTTTAACTTCCATGCATTTAGTCCCATTAGCTGGAGTTTAATACATTAAAAATACTGAAAGTCAAACTATTTCAAAAGTTTTCTTGAAGTGATAAACAGAAATACTTTCTTCTCTTTAAAAGTAATCAGAATCCTCTTTATCCTTGCTTCTGTTTTATCTTAAAGATTTTCACCTCATTTCAGAAGTCTTTTGTGCCATCTTCAGTACTGGTCAACACAAATACCAATGGACCACTATTATTTTTACAATCCTTCAAACAAGCTGAGAAACACAAAATAGTTTGTGTCGGTGCAACACCGCTATTGACCTAAGTTTTTAGGGTTCTAGGGCAAAGACCAAATGCTTTAGCTAATTGTTCCTTAATGCTAGAAGTACATCTGTTAAAACAAGAATAAAAACTAATCACATATATTTTCATGCACATATTCACAGACACATAAATATATATGGATAATACTTTGATAAGGCTAAACCTAAACTTCCCCTTTAAGGTAGTAAAAACATGTTTCATCTGTGCACAGGAAGATTAATCACAGTCCAAGATCTTAGTGTCCCTTTCAATCTTATAGTCAGAAGAGTAATTTTTTCCTGAAAGCTTCTACTGTTATTTTGACTCTGAAATTCAGCTCTTTTCTCTTTCATGACTACTTTGTGCCTTACTATTTAGAAAATACTTGATAAAACATACGAATGGAAGTTATCAGCGAAAATAGAGTATTTGCTATTTTTTTCCCCTTGGTCTAACTGTCTTTTTTATTCTTTCCCAATTTTCAGGGATTTTTTCCAGCAAAATGAAACAATTCATGTACTTCTGGTCTAGAAAAACAAAAATCCTTTCTGAGCTCACTCAAGACTCTTTCCAAGTCAGCTTTCCATCAGTGCTAAATCATCACCCACCTCCCCAAACCTTAAGAGAAGGAGGAAGTGCTATAGCATTCAATCCTCTTGAAGTTTCCTCACAGAGTAATTCATTTCAGCTGAGCACAGTTATATATCCTTGCAAAGAAACCAAAAAGCCTGTGTGAGCTACTCACTACAGTGTTCTCGAGCTTTGTGGACAATATGCCAGATGGCCAATGGTAAAAGTTAGGAATTGTGAAAGTCATGTGAGACTTTTTGCCCAGAGAGACATGACTGTTATTGCTCCATGCTCAAGAAATCTAGCTAAAGAGAATGCTGGAGAGAGATTTTTCTCAATCGCTTCCTGTTCAGGCTGTGTTCATAAAAGATCGAAATATTCAGAAAACCAAGTCTCAGATTTGATGCTGTTCAAAATCATCAAACTACAGCTATAAGAAGTCTTGCAAATTTTTTGACTGAATAATTTTTATTAGCAAGTGATGACAGAGAGAAATACTTTACCTGCCAACACTAGGTAAAGCTTTTGGAGACTGGAACTTTCATGGATAGTCAAACCCTTCATGACAGAAAATGTTTCTGATCCTAGCTCTCCAGCATGGCTTGCACTAAACATCAAGGCTAAAATTTAGAGTTAACATCATTTTGAATGGAACTAAATCCAGCTGGTGACCGGTCACGAGCAATGTTCCCCAGGGGTCAGTGCTGGGGCCTGTCCTCTTCAATATCTTTATTGATGATCTGGATGAGGGCATTGAGTCCACCCTCAGTAAGTTTGCAGATGACACCAAGTTGGCTGGAAGTGTCGATCTGCCTGGGGGTAGCGAGGCCCTAAAGAGGGATCTGGACAGGCTGGATAGCTGGGCTGAAGCCAATGGGATGAGGTTCAATAAGACCAAATGCCGAGTCCTGCGCTTTGGCCACAACAACCCCAGGCAACGCTACAGGCTTGGGGCAGAGTGGCTGGAAGACGGTGTAGAGGAAATGGACCTGGGGGTATTGATTAATACTCAGCTGAACATGAGCCAGCAGTGGCCAAGAAGGCCAATGGCATCCTGGCTTGCATCAGAAACAGTGTTGCGAGCAGGAACAGGGAAGTGATTGTCGCCCTGTACTCAGCTCTGGTGAGGCCGCACCTCGAGTACTGTGTCCAGTTTTGGGCCCCTCACTGCAAGAAAGACATTGAGGCCCTGGAGCGGGTTCAAAGGGCAACAAAGCTGGTGAGGGGTCTGCAGCACAGGCCTTATGAGGGGCGGCTGAAGGAGCTGGGATTGTTCAGTCTGGAGAAGAGGAGGCTCAGGGGAGACCTTATTGCTCTCTATAACTACCTGAAGGGAGGTTGCAGTGAGCTGGGGGTCGGCCTCTTCTCTCGTGTAACTGGTGGTAGGACGAGAGGGAATGGCTTCAAGCTGCGCCAGGGGAGATTCAGGCTGGATGTTAGGAAATACTACTTTTACAAAGGAGAGGTCAGGCTGGAATGGGCTGCCCAGGGAGGTGGTGGAGTCACTGACCCCAGAAATGTTTAAGGAACATTTAGATGTTGTACTGAGGGACATGGTTTAATGAGAACTATTGGTGATAGGTGGACGGTTGGACAGGATGATCTTATAGGTCTTTTCCAACCTTGGTGTTTCTGTGATTCTGTGATTTTCCCTGGGTTTCGGAAGAATAGTCTTACCCTATCCTCTCCCTTCTTCAGGTTTTGGCACACCTGTTTCATTTAAGATGACGGTTCAGTGTGTATTCCTGGTCAATACAGACCTCCTTGCAGCACGGATTTGGATTCTGCAAGCAAATAAAAATTCAGTCCCACAGCACTACACTTATTTTTTTTCCTACCAATTGCTTTATACTGACCTTCCCCAGAGGACAGACTCCATTTTTAGGTGTCTAATTCTCCTGTCATTATTTGGCACAGTCTACATGCAAATCATTATGCCTAATAATTAGATGCTGCACTGTTCGGGGTTGTGACACGAGACTTTTGGAATCATTAATATTGTGCCTCCACTGTAATTTTTTCTCCTTCCTAAGGTTGTGTGTCATGCTCAGAGAAATGCTGTGGTATATCAGACATCAGTATGAAAGCACCAAAAAAATTACCTTTCTGGTAATGATCTCTGTGCTGCAAATAAGGGCTCCTTCTGCTTATCCCCAGTGATTCCTGAGCATTTTGAACCACACACCGGTTTCCTCTGACTCCTGTGAATGTTTAGAAACCCATTTTTTAATTGAAAATGCTATAAAAGCAATATACTGCAGATCATTTATCTTAGCCTTGCAGGTTGTGTTTGGACCCCTTGATATAAATAATAACTAAGCAAATAAAGCTTCTCCTGATCAGCCTTCTGACCATAGCTGAAAGATTATTTCCTGATCTTCTCTCCAGCTTGACCTCAAATTCCACTGCAACATCAGAGGATAATCTAACAGCTTCTACCTGTCTCCACTTGAAGTTCAAATGTATTCAATGTGTTTATCTTTTTGTTTGTCAGAATCAATCAGAAGCTCTCACTGATATCTGACAGTCCTTGTACTTAATTTTGCCTTTGCCACTCACTGAAAATTTTGTCCTTGGATTTTAAATTTCTTCTTCTTTTGGTTCAAACTGTGTTTCTTTTATCTCTATAACAACAGGCACAATTTAATGAGGACTGCCAAACCCTCTCCTTTTTACGCATTTTAAATTAGTTCTGCTTCTCACTGAGTATAAATCTCTTTCTAGAGACTTTTATATAGCAGCTCTTCTGTCCTTTTTTTGCTGTTAGGTTTGTTTGCAGTGTGTTGAATACTGGTTTCCTTTCTTTTTTCCTTGACTTTCTTATTATAGGTTCTTTTTTTTTTTTTGTGTGTGTCCACATTACAACTGCACAGCTTTGGGGATGGAGCTGGCATATGAAAGAGGAGAGAGCCAGTGTAGCAGTCCTGATACAAAATGATGATATACCACAGAGAACTTCACTTGTAGTCCAGAAGGCCAACCGTATCCTGGGTCGCATCAAGAGAAGTGTGACCAGCAGGTTGAGGGAGGTGATTCTGCCCCTCTACTCTGCTTTCATGAGGCTCCAACTGGAGTACTGTGTCCAGTTTTTGGGCCCCCAACACAAGAAGGACATTGGACTATTGGAGAGGGTCCAGAAGAGGGTCACAAAAATGATCAGAGGACTGGAGAAGCTCCCTTATGAGGACAAACTCAGAGAATTGGGGATTTCAGTCTAGGTAAGAGAAGGCTTCGGGAGGATGTCATGGCAGCCTTCCAGTACCTGAAGAGGCCTACAGGGTATCTGGGGAGGGACTTTTTATAAGGGCATGTAGTGACAGGACAAGGAGGAATGGCTGTAAACTGGAAGAGGATAGATTTACACTAGATGTTAGGAAGAAATTCTTTACCGTGAGGGTGGTGAGACAATGGAGCAGGTTGCCCAGAGAGGTTGTGGATGCCCTCTCCCTGGAAGCATTCAAGGCCAGGCTGGATGGGGCTTTGAGCAGCCTGGTCTAGTGGGAGGTATCACTGCTTATAGCAAGGGGATTAGAACTAGGTGATCTTTAAGGTCCCTTTCAGTCCAAACCATTCCATGATTCTATGATTCTGTGATATGCTATTCTATGGACCGGATGGGGTTGCCTGGTGATTGCCCACTAATTTTCCAGTCTGTATAAAGTTGCATGTCAATGTAATGGATGCAGAAATGACCAACTGGCCTTGAGCTGTTGTGTTGTATGAGAGACTGAAGGGGGACATGCATGGCTGTATGTCATTGCTGTGGATATTATGTCATGTTATCCATGCATACCTCCAGAAGTGACTTCTCCTATCAGAGATGAGAGTTTCTGAAAGAACTCTTAACACTGGCTTTTAGCCCAGAGATTTACCACAATGGGTCACTGTAGTCTGAAAAGCAGCATTCAATTTTTTTCAAGAGCAATTTTTTCAAGTGAGGTATAACATCTGATGAGGATGACATTCTGGCCTCTTTCTGCTAACAACAGTTTCACTTACTGCCATAGGGATTCTTTTATGAGCATTCACTCTCAGCTGTAAGTATCTGATTTTTGTGATTTGGATCATAACCTCTATCTGATTGTGGAGAGAACCCCACTGATACATGGTTGCTAGTGTTAACGCTGTTTCTTGTGATGAAGATGTACATTACTTAGTGAGGTAATTTGTATAATGCCTATTAATTTACCTTCTACAAGAGACCACTCCATTTTCTCCTATCTGTTTTCAGAACATGATCTCCTCTCAAAATTGCACTGGTTTCCTGCACCCTGCTTAACTCCATCCAGTATCACAGCAGAGGTTTTCCTTGATTCTCTGCTGTGTCTTTCTTTACGTACCCTACCCTCCTCTACAGCTGCATTAGAAGAACTCTTTTTAAAGTAACAGGTTGGTTAGAGCCAAGTGGGAAAAATGGGAGAATGTAGTTAGGGCAGAATTTACTCCACTGCTGCAGGTAAAATGCACAGCAGTGGACAAAAACATCCTCATCTTCTTTTTCAGATCCATGCTCATGATTCTTAATAGCACTACAAAAAATGAATTATTATTAATTTCCACAGATACAGTAAAAATATTTTAAGCATCTGAGGCTATATAATCACACAGTCTTATTACCCGGTCTCCTTTCATACTTACTGGCTTTTCCTCTCGTGCATTCTCGACAATCCCCTTGCCCTGCTGGTGAACTTAGACTGTTAGAACTCAAGAGTTGCTCGTACCAAAGAGAATAGATCGGTTCTGGGTATTAGACAGCTAAGAAGCCAATAAACTATTTTTCATTGCTGCCAGAGTAGGGCAAATTTGATTGTAAATATTAAGAATTTTCTTTTCTTTTTTACTCAAAACTGTTCTATCACAAGCTTATATGTCAGATAATAGCTGATTGAGTAATCTCTCCAGACCTCCCTTTCTCTAATGTGCTCATCTGTATTAACTACTAAATGCATTTGCCTTAGTAAACAGAACATCCTTACTTCATGCTGCCAAAATTATGTCTTCAACAAGTAGTCATGCAGGTATATTGCCAGCTTGTTCCTGCTCAGGAGGAGTGGGAATGAACAGAGAAAAACCCACAGGAGGTCAACTCTCACAAGAGAGAAAATAAAAGACCAAATTAATGGGAGCTGCTTTGGGAATTATCAGCAATTCCTATCTGTATCAATAATCAGAGGAGATCTGAGCAGCTCTGGTTATTATATTACTTCATTCTGATTTTATGTTACTACACTTTGCTTTGTTCTCTCCCCAGAATAAAAATGCTCTATCAGTCTCATAATCTTTGATCATCTCCTTCATAAGAACTACTATCCAGTCATTCGACCTCAGATTTCAGTTTATAGGACCATGGCCTACAACCTTTGGGATCCTGCTTTCATATAAATCTGTGTCACCAACATGAAGAAAACCTCACAGAGGGAATGAAGTACAAAGGGCTAAAGAGAAGAGTTTCCCATGGAAATATTTGCTCAGAACAAAAAAGTGACAATACAAGTAATTGATGCACTTTAACTTGTAGCTAAGAGACTGAACAGATTTACTTAATCCTCAAAAGAAAACAAAAACAAAAAAAGCAAAAGCCTTCATAAGTAAATAAACCTATATAATTTATTCCTTGAAAAATAAATCAGAATATGATGTAAAACAACCACTGTGATAAACACTGTTCTTTCCAGAAACCATTTGGATATGTCAGATGCAATTACTTTGATACTTATTTTATTCCATTCCAACAAGAAGGCTGAATTTGTGGGAGGTCATCTACTGCATTATATCCAGCCCTTCTTACTCATCTGAGCTGTTGTGCACAAGGGCTACGAGGTAGTTGTCACCAAAAGCTGAGTGGTATCACATAAAGCAAAACAAACAAACAAACAAACAAACAACAAAAAAAACACAACAAAATCTTCATTTTTCAGTGAGTACTGCATTCAAAAATCTTTGTCTTCCATTTACAGACTATCATTTTTACCTTGCTGCTGTTGCAGCTATTTTTGTTATCCTAGTCTGTCAAGGTCTCAAGGTAGCAGTCAGGGAGTTTAACACAATTTTTTTTGTCCTTCTTCTATAAAGAATAGCCTAAAACCTTAAGTCCAGATTCTATCTGCAGTATTTGAGGAACGCAAGAACAGCTTAAGAAGAAAGAGCTTAAGAAGAAATTAGCTTCTTGTCTGAAGCTAATGTAAAGGCAATGTGCCTGTTCATACGTGTACTGCTGGATCTTATTCATTGAATTAGCAAGAGGAGGATTAGACCCATAATACTCTTTCAAATCAGCAGGAGGTGGGATAGGGCTAAAACTACTGATTATAACCTGCTTTCTTCAAAAACAATTTGCACATGAACTTGCAGGATTTAAATGCAAAAGATGTCTGTAAGCACTATGAGAAACCAGAAACTATGAAAACCAATTTTGAGTTGAAATTTAGTGGGAAGATTATTCCACAGTGATCAACAAATGCAACTTTCTGTTAAGTGTGTTCTTAAGCTTTGGAGATAAAGTCTCCTTTGACTTTCAATTTAAAAATATGTTCTATATTAATTAGAGTTTTAAAATTAAATGACAGGGAACCTAAAGTAGGGCTCCTTAGTGAAGACGACTGTCAAGGTAGTTACAAAGAAAGTTTTCTTGTACTGTAGCCTTAAATGAACACTGTAGAAAGAGTTCTAACCTCATTTAATGCAGTGAATACCCACTGGGATCAGTGAGCCATTACTGCAGAAAAAGGGACAGTGAGTTTAAAACTGCAAGTGAACCCCTGCCATCAGGAGCTTTTCAAATAAGATAGAAAGTAAGTTCCCTAATACTAGTGATAAAGATTTATTATTTGTGCAGTGATACTGATGCATGCTTATAGACAGAGATGAAGGTGACAGCTATGCTCCAAAAACCTTAGCAGAAGGGGGAAGAAACAAGGGTTCAAGCTGAATGGAGGAAAAAACCTGAATAGGAGTTAAATACACATTGGGGCTCAGATGTTTTCTGCAGATGCTGCTTTGTAATGGGAATTCTGTTGTTGGAATAGTGGGACATATGATGTGTGACTGTATAGACTGTCACTTGGATTCACATCACTTTGAGAAACTGTGATGAGAATTTGGGTCAGAGATCTCTCAATGCATCATTAAGCCATCTCCAAAAATTTCAAGGTGGCTTATTCTTTGTCATAACCATCTGAAAGCATAAGTAAACTAAAGAGTTTTGACTGTGGGCAGCTAAAAGTTAAAAGAGATGAATCTCAGTCCATACATTTGTGTTTTCAGAAGCAGTGATCAAGATACTCAGTGGCCAATGATGGTGCTTCTTTGTAGTACCTCAGAGTCCATTTCCAATTGCCAATACAAAAAAATATCTTCTGACAAGATCAGTAGTACATAAATTAAACCTGCCTTTTTCTCTGAGGTGCACAGAATGTTATTATTGTTCCTTTATTTTCAATTTTTATTTTATTAACCTGACAGTATATACGGACTTGAGCATTTATACGTTCATGTATCTTGTACACCTTTGGTCAGACTTTTGGTCAGTCTAATAAATATATTTGCTTTTTATAAAAAAGTCTGAAACTTGAGGTTGGAGTACCCAATGCCTGGTGTTAGAAATGATACTTCTGACTTTATTTTTGGTTTATAGTTAAAGTTGACAGGTCATTTCTAGTCTAAACATATTCTACTTTTTTTTCTCTTTATTGCAATTTTTATTATTATACTGCCTTAAGAAATGGAATATGTACTTCAGTATTTCTTGTACTTAGTCTATTAAGATACACATGCTCTTCTACCTTTCCTTTTCAGTTTACATGCTCAGTTTACATTTTTATGATGCTGCTGTAAAGGATTATCTGTAAATCAGGTCATGCTCAAGTTTCATATCAGTATGTGCTAACTGTTATGGAGAAACAGTTCAAACCTGTTTTACACACCGGACTGGAAATTTTTACTGTGAGGTATCTTACTGGGCATTTCTAAGGATTCTAATCACCACTAGCTCACAAACTACCTCACAATGTAGTTAAGTCCAAAATGGGATTGCTTACCAAGGAACGGTAAAAAAAGGTTCTGCAAACTGATGTTAGCATAGTCAACATAAAATGATACATGTTCATAATTTGTTGCCCACAGAATGAAATAGTTTCTTATTATTCCTCTACTTGCCAAAATTATAAGAGAAAAAGACATAAAACACAGCTTCAATTACAAAACAGCCTATGTGCTCATCAGTGCTCAGCTCAAATGATTTTTCTTCGGCAAACAATACTTTAGTGAAAAGAAATGCTGCCTCTTAAACATTTGGAACAATTATTTTAGGCTGATAACAGTATGCAGTGGGATTTCTTTCATGATCTGAGATGCATCTCTTTGTAACTGTTACTCATGTCATAAAAGAACCTACAGCCAGCCCCTGAGAAATGAAAAACTATGATGTGAGCTAAAGGCACCAAATGAAGCTCCTGGACAATGGTTTACTCACATACCCAGTAGGAATACAGATGTGCTATTCATGTTGGTGTAAGGAATGGCACAATGACTGCTGGGGCCTGCAGAGTCTGCAAGCCAGAAGGTGAGGCTGCGATTGACATTGGTTTTTATGTCCCTTGGACAGAGGCACATTGCAAAGGCATCTTCAGTTAAGCAAATCCAAGCAAAAATGTATGAAATGCCAAACTTGAGAGAAAGTATGGGATGAGAGGGCAGACAGAGTGCTATTCCAACCTCTGCTAGTAACTTACTGAGTAAGCTCAGGCGTGTTTCTTAAAATTTTTGGCCACAGTCACATGGAAAATCTAGTTACTGTCTAGTTACAGCACCAAAATGGACCTTTATAGAGGGGATAGAGTCAGACTTTGCAAAGGCACAGGCATAATTGTTAACAAACATAACTGTAAGATGGGACATCATGATGGAATAAAAGGAAAAAAAGTCACCATGAGTGTGGTCAGACACTGCAACAGGTTGATCAGAGAGACTGTGGAGTCTCTGTCCTTGGATATATTCAGAATTTGACTGGAAAAGGGCATGAACAGTGTGATCCAACATCAAAGTTAGTCCTGTTTAGAGTAGGCCAGACTATATGACCTCTAGCAATATTTTTTTTTGTGCAATTCTATGATTACACAATGAGCCAGCAGCTCTTAACAGCAGGTGGACTCTCAGTGCTTTTTTTGAGTTGAAGTACCATGAAATATGCAGTCTGAATATAGTTCTTTGCACTTCCATTTCCCCTCTCTTTCCTTGACTTCTCTTGTACATTGAGTTTCTGTGAGGCATAAGGTACCTAAAATCCCCACAGAGAGACTGTTTTATATTTATCGAGTGTACATGGAGCACTTAGTTAACTCTCCTAGGGACATTGCACAAATAATAATAAAAATTCTATAAGACTGCAAAAAAGAATTTTTGCAATAGAAAGTCTAATGCTAACCAATCCAAGCCAGATAAAATGCCCAGTTAGCTTCAGTATTATAGCTTCACTTCTGCTCAGTGTCATTATCAATTTCCCTCTATCTTCCCCCAAATTTTGATGAGTTATCATTTCGTATTCAGAGACTATGGAAATACAGACTAGACTAAGAGCATGTTCTTTCTTGCTCTGTGCTATCTTTGTGAGAGTTTAAAATGAAGCAGATGATGTGATCTAGTACTCAAATGACTGTCTTTAAAAAGAAAGAATTACTGGATTCCACTTAATTACATTTCTCGTTTAATTGTAGGCCTTCTTCAGCTTTAGTGTAGCACAATAACTGCATTTATTTACCTTGTGCATTATAAAGCTTTATTGTATTTCTGCTAACAATTTCTGTGCTACTGGATGTTGGAGGTGTTTGCAAAAAGTCTGTTTAAGCTCTTTTTGAACACTGTAGCCCAGCCTTCATTTTTGGAAAATGAATTTGAATTTGTGAAAGGTATTAGAAATATCCAAGCTATGTCTGCAGGCTACATAAATCTGATAAGGCTAACTTAGGCCCAGCAGTGCCTGAATGCAGCTAAATTCCACCTCTAATGTCCCCTTGGATACAGTTGTGCTTGTAACATACAAGCTGGCCTACCCAAAATATGCCCAGGTATCAACTGGAACCCAGAATATGGGGGAATCTGGTGAAGACCCCTTGAATTGGCTCAGCTTGAACCTACACAACCAAACCCAACTCAGTTGCATCACATGAATTATGCCACAATCCCACCTGGCCCGATGGCTTCCTGATGCACCAAATTTTCTTGTTACCTTTCAAAAGACTGTGGACTCCTTGTCTCCAATAGAGTCCTGGAACAGACATTATTTCTGCATCCAAGGTACCCTAAATCTGCTGTACAGCAGTTGATGGCAAGTGAACTAAATGTTATTGTGATCTGTTGAATTTTGAAATGGTGTTACTGTGAGCATTCATGGAGAAAGCTCAGATGAGCAAAAAAATAGGCCAGTGTTTGCTATAGAAGAGTGGGCTAGAGTCTGTTCGGGCTCATCAGCATGACTAAAACTGTTGGTTAAATAACAGCTTGCCAAATTCTTCTGAACTGCTTGTCTCTTTGTTGTTTCCATGCCCCTGAGAACAAAGCTCAGAGATCAACACCCACATGCACGATGGCCTCACAGACAATCCCTGGAGAAGTCTAACAGAATAACAAATATAATTTCTTCTGCGCAATTCAATTCACACATAGACTAGACCTGGAAGACAGGAGAAAAGCCTTGGCCATTTTCACAGGGTCTGATGCTTGCCTTAACTGATTGACAACACCTCATCTGATGATGACCATTCATCACAAAAAAGCCCATTACTCACTCAGCTCTAAATTAGCTCTCACTAAATAGTACAGATGCTGTGAACTGTCACCGACTGATCATATTACCACAAATAAACCTGCTGAAATGGACTCCAATTCTGAACCATTACTTCCCAGTTTGGCCAAAGGTCCAGACAATGCATAAGTTTTTATCTTTTGGTCTGCAAATCCGCTCCTGTTTTTCTCAGTTCTGTGTTCTGACTTCCCATTAATTCTCATCAGGAGGCTTGACTAAATTTCTAAATATCAAAACCTGCCTGCTGAGAAGCTGCATGCCCCTTGCTAACCGCTGCCTCTGATAACATTTATGGGCCACTGAAACAATGGAACCACACCAGGCTGGTGTGTGAGCTGCAAACAAATCTTGCAGAGGATAATGGACATTATCGTGCTCTACTCTGCACAAGATAAGAATATCACAGTACTCTAAAAGCTTCCAGAACAAAAGATAACTCTTAGCTTATTTTCTCTCAATAATTTATTTACACATGCAAGAGACACGCATTTGCCCTTTATCACATAAATACATACAAACACAAGCAAACGAACAGAAACTGTCTTATCCCTGGGCTGGGGGGAAAAAAAAGACATTTACCTATTGTTCTTCCTATTCAGAAAACCAGGGGGACTACTAAACTCTATGAAAATAAGAATCATTTAGTATCAAGACAGAAAAAAAAAGAGAAAAAGGGAAGTAATATATATTTTATGTGAATCAGAGATATTTCAGACAGAATTTCAAGTCCCAAAATGCATTTCTAACTCTGCCAGAAATAAATGTGTTCTTTTGATCGATAAGCTGAGCTGACTTAACATGAAACCAGATATTTATTGGAAAGAAAAATATAGAGACTGGAAGGTCAGTCTGAGGAGAGCTAGAGTCTCATAACACCTGGCCAGGTGTTGGTGAATTTGTTGGTGAATAAGCTCATTTGGCAGTCATATTTACCTTTGCTGATGCTATGCTTTTCTGCCCATGAATAGGCATGTCTTATTCTTCCTTGAATTCCAAACCTTAAATATATGAAAATCTGCCACAAGTGTCTATACAGACCTCTTTTAACATGGATGTATGCTTGGGGAAAATGAGATTATGAAATAATTCAGCCTCTTTGTTGCCTTGTGACAAGGATAGTGCCAAAATTAATGGTTCACTCTGCTCCTTTTCACTCAAAAAGCCATTACTTGTCAGAGATCTTTAAGGCTCAGGACTGCTTACTGCTCAAGTCTGAGCAGACCCCAAGCTGGCAGTGCCCTGACCCTGTTCTCTTCTAATCCTTTCTTCTGAATCATCTAGTCCAATTCATCTAGGTGCTCTCATCATCCCTTGCCTGCTCTCTGTTAAAAGAAGAATGCCCTATTGTTCCTTTTTAATGAATGTCCAGATGACAGAGTGTTCATTCAGCTGCCTTTGTGAGGTTCTCAATTCTGAAGAGATCCAGGTCGATACCCAGTGCTACTCCAGTCTCTGCCAGCAAGAATTGCAGCCCATCCCTGTGCATACACATTAGAGGAAGAGGGGTTTGAGTCTAAGCAGAGTTACATGCTGTGGCTTCCACTCCTTCCTCCAGCAATGGAAATATAGTTGGTGCTGGGATAACTTAATTACCTTCATGCTTTTGCTGTTAGCACTTTGAGAAAATTAAAAAAAACAACCTCAAAAACTATTAGTAGGAGTTGTTCTGAGATCTGATCTTCATCTCTCAACCTGTTCCTTTTTTTTTTTTTTTTTTTTTTTTTTTTTTTTTTTTTTCGGTAGCTTGAGACTGCATTTGCCTGTTCTTGTTTTGTCTGTGCTTGAGTGTTTTCAGTTTCATGCCTGGTTGCCTGCCTACCTGAGCACTACTGAGCATGCTTTTCACTGTGAAAGGAATGCATATGTTTGCCTGCCTGCTTGAACCAGGAGCTGTTTCTATGGGGAAAAAGAACAATCGCTGTTGGATTACAGACAGGCATTTCTTTCTGAAAATTGATCTTGTAGACAACAGCTGAGGTTCACTAAGGTGAATGCAAGGATGTGTGATGTATGTGTACCTGCTCCAGCCTGTCCACTTTTTCATGTAAGGAGGGAGTGCAATTCCTTGCATTGAGAGAAAGGATTGTTTCATCACCCTTAGGATTAAAAGGCTTGAAGTTGTGAAGAAAGCTATGAAGGATGATGGATCTTCCCATAATCTCAGCTGCAAATTATTCCTTTTTATGCTGGATGAGATGGACTCATAAAAAAAAAAAAAAGAGATTGTAGTAGATTTCCAAGCCTATAGCTCCGTATGGCTAACACTTTTCCCCAGAGGCCTTCAACGTGGTCTCTGTCAGGGGTAATTTAAAGACCCTTATTTCTTTGTAACTTGGAGCAAAACAGGTTTGTGGTCCGTTGGTGCTGCAGCAAGAGGAGGTGTGTATTCCTTCTAGTTTTGTGTTATGTTTTTTGCTATGTATGGGGATAGGAAATCAATCAGCACTCCTTCCCAAAGACTGAACAGCACTTTATTTTCCATCTGCAAAACACTGTCAAGAAATTGGAAAACAACAGGAAGAGACAACATAACCAATGTTACTGCAGAAGCCTTAAATAATGGCTGAAACTAAAATCTTCTTAATCACATACTTAGACTGGTTTGTTCTGAGGGGGAAAAAAAAAAAAAAACAACAAAAATGCATGAAACTAGAAGACATATCACAATATTATAGAAAGAATGAATCCATTACACTGATTATAAGTTCCTTAAGTAAACGAGAAAGCTCCATAAATAAAGACTTGTAAGTTTCATAAATAAATACTACAATACAAAACAAACACAGCATATAAGGTTGGTCTTATCAAGGTTTGAAAAATTGTTTAAAGTTGTACGGTTAATAACAGCAAGTAAAATCAAAGGTTCTCAGCTCTTTTATTAGGATTTAGTCTTTGGTTTTACACATTTATTTATTTTCTTTCTCTAGCTTTATCTTCTCTTTCTCTGATCAGTGAAAACTGATAATTTCAGTCACTTCTAGGCTTATGCCCTCTAACTCAGCACTTATCTGCTTAATTATTAGTTTGGCCTTTCTTATCCTTATGATCATAGAATCACGGAATCACTGGAAGAATCACTAAGGTTGGAAAAGACTTACAAGATCATCCAGTCCAACCATCCACCTGTCACCAATAGTTCTCATTAAATCATGTCCCTCAGTACAACATCTAAATGTTCCTTAAACATCTCTGGGGTCGGTGACTCCACCACCTCCCTGGGCAGCCCATTCCAGCCTGGCCTCTCCTTTGGAAAAGTAGTATTTCCTAACATCCAGCCTGAATATCTCCTGGTGCAGCTTGAAGCCATTTCCTCTAGTCCTATCATTAGTTACATGAGAGAAGAGGCCGACCCCCAGCTCACTACAACCTCCCTTCAGGTAGTTATAGAGAGTGATACGGTCTTCTCTGAGCCTCCTCTTCTTTTTCCTAATATATCACTGATGTCCACACACGTTTCTAAAACCTGTTCTCTGATCCTCTAACCCTGCTCTATGTAGAATTAGAAGTGTGAAACTTAGAAAAACACTGTGCACTGGCATTTTACAAGTGATGTTGGTTGGTCTTTGTTTTCAGGAAATCAAGTGCATAACATCAAGTTTGAATGAGTCTTCTGTATGTGGTAGCACAAACATTTTGATTTGCCACCTTGTAGAACTCTCTAATTATTCTTCATCTACTTTTAGGTAGAATCATTGTTCAACAAACTAATTACAACCATGGGTGATGTGATGTCATTTGTTCATAATGTAGCATGTTCTGATGGCTAGTCAGATCTGCTCCTTGCTACTTCTATGGACAAATTCAGTGTTTGTGTCCTATATTAACTTCTGATCTTCACTTTTGTTTCCTGTTGGCTCCTATTTTGTATACTTTCTATGGACATTTTGGTACTATTACATTAACTACTCAGCAGCACTTTCCACACTAAGTCCAGTCACCTGAATTAGAAAAAAAAAGTTTTTATTTTGTTGTATAAATAAATTATCCAAATAATACAGAAGTCATCATCTTAACTGGTACAGAATTCTTTCTGTTTTTAGAGCAGCATTTTTAACTATAATACAGGCGTTGTTTAGGAAGTGAAGAATTTCTTTGCTATGAACATTTTTCTTGAAGAAATGGCAGCCGGGACAGAAACTCCAGATTAGCATTTCTCTCTGCTGATCTTTGAAATGATCTGCTAAGATTCAGGCTCTTCACTGTCACCATCTAGGGAAGGGAATGTGCATCTCTGAAGTATTTTTACCAACCCTTTGTGATTTTTCTTGTGAGTTGGAAATAACTTTTTCAGTGTGAAATTTAATGATCTCCAATCTAAATTGTTTTCTAGTGATTTCTACCCCTCTTTGCTAATGCTATGGAAGGAAATGTAACACATTTTCAGTCTTGGATTTATGTATGTCTGAAGTCACAGCTCAGTTCCTAGAATAGAGGTATTAGACATTATTGGGGTCAAGTGTAATTTTGTTGTAAATGGAACCACCAGATTTTTTTTCTTGATTCTTCCAAGCACCAGAGCCATTTCACAGATTTTGTTTCTTTTTGTGAGGACAAATATCAAGACAATTCATGTTGATATGTCTGGAATTGAATTCCATAGTCCTATCTAAGCAGCAGAATATTCTGAGATATAGTTTGGAAGAGCTCTCACTCTTAACAAAGTTCATAAAAAATTATATATATATATATATATATATATAAATATATTTAAAACAATAAACTTCCAAAAGTCGTATCACAGAGTACAATTATATGCCTATATCAGAGATTTTTTCCCTCCATCCTCCTCAGCATCCCATATCTAGTTCTTCACATGACCTAAAAGCTCAATCCTGGAGAACTCTTAAAAGTCATTCATATTCTGTGTAGATCAGGTTTTAATTTTTGGAAGATATGTAGCCTTAATATACTGTCCATATGCTATGTCACCTGGACTGGGGGAAGCATTGGGAAGGGAAAATCCAAAACAAATGAACACACTTATCTTTGTTATCCTTAGAATCACGTTTGTAATTTCTATCAAGCCTCCTGTAGGTTTTGTAAATGTTCCTCTGAAATCTTCCCAGTTATTAGCATGTCATCCAGATAACAGAAAACACCATTTACCCCCTGCCTTACTTAGCTCATTATTCTTTGAAACACAGCAGGTGCTTTTTTTTCTGTTCATACCTAAATAGCCCCTTATGTGTGTTTGTCGTCAGATGCTTTTTTATGCCAGCCGCAAAGCCACCTGCTTTTGGGGCATGTCCTGTTTGGTAAACATCTCTGCACTTTTAAAAGTGCTTCAAAAAACCAAATCTTCTGCTCCAGGAATCTCTTACTGTCCAGCTGGAAACAATGTGCTTTGTTCTTCTGTCCCCTAAAAAAATGCAATCGGAGCAGCTCATTCACTGACATCCAGGGGAAGACATGGGCTCTGAGTTCCAAAGTGCACCAAGCTGCTTTTCCAGCAGCCTTTGCAGAGCTTCTGGCACAGGTCTCCTGAGAAGCACAGAAATGAATTTGCCCCTTACAGAAGACACCGTGGTTATACCTGTTAATAAACTACATCTACAATGGACATGACTGCAGTTTGAATTTTCCTACCCTGTTACGCAGCTCATTAACTACTATCCAACATAATTTAGGCATAGAGAAACAATTGCTGTCCACCATTTTCAGTTAAGATTGCTTTCAATGTAAACCAAATTTATTTATAAATTACTGTGATGGGAAGACTTGTTAATCATCACTTGTCCTTACACTATCACTATAGATAGTGTGCCATGTATGTTCATTTTCAACTGTGCACAGTCAGGGCTCAGTTATCCATGGGTAGCTGGCAGATTAACTGTGTCACAAAGGCAGGAGTGCTGGGGAGCCCAGCTTGGTTCTATCAGGATTACTCATGAAAATGTAGTGTTGTGAAGTGTTGCTGCATTAGTCTCATAGGGCTCACAGTGACCTAGCCAGGGTGCATACAAAGGAACAGAGACATCCCCAGCATACTGCAACATGGGCAGGAAAACCTGTAAGGCCCAACTAGGAACAATATGGCTGAAGAAGTTCTACTTGAATGTGTGCAGATGTGCTGCTGCTAGGGACCTCATACCAATTTGAGTAGTATTATATGAATCTTGCTTGTCATCTTGGGTCTGGTCTTCCACAAGAGCTCATAATAAATGTTATAGAGCTATGCATATCAATGCAGAAGATGACAAATAGATCCACAGAAATCACCTCAGCACTGATAGGAAATTTTATCTCTAATTGAGGAACAGCCATACCACCTTTTTAATTAGAATCACAGAATTGTAGAATCATCAAGGTTGGAAATGACTTCCAAGATCATCTAGTCCATTTGTCTACCTATCACCAATATTTCCACACTAAATCATGTCCCTCAGCACTACATCTAGCCTTTCCTTAATCACAGGCACAGTGACTCTCCCACCTTCCTGGGCAGTCCATTCCAATACCTCACCATGCATTCTGATAAGAAATTCTTCCTATTATCCAACCTGAGCCTCTTCTGGTGCAACTTGAAGCCATTCTCTCTAGTCATCTATCATTAGTTTTGTGAAAAAAGAGACTTACTCCCACCTTACCTCAAACTCTTTTCAGGTAGTGGTAGAGAGTGATTGAGGTCTCTCCGGACCCTCCTGCAGACTGAACAATCCTAGTTCTCTCTGCTGAGACTCGTAAGATTTGTGCTCCAGACCCCTCACCAGTTTTGTTTCCCTTCTCTAGACATGCTCCAGGGCCTCAATGTTTTTGTTGTAGTGAAGGGCCCAAACACAGTACTTGAGGTGCAGCCTCACCAGAGCTGAGTACAGAGAGATGATCACTTCTCTGCTCCTGCAGGCAACGCTATTTCTGATAGAAGTCAGGATGCCATTGGCCTTCTTGGTCATCTGGGCACACTGCTGGCTCATGTTCAGCTGAGCACTGACCAACACACGCAGATCCTTTTCCTTCACTTAGCTTTCCAGATACCCTGCCCCAAGTCTGTTGCATTGTGTGTGGTTCTTGTGATTAAAGTACAGAACCTTGGTCTTGTGGAACTTAATCCCACTGAACTATCTTACTGAAATGTTTATCTTGACAGGTATTCCCCAGGTTTCTCTAACATACATTGTGTTCCAGCCTCTTCAGTCACCTACCCTTCTGGTACTGATGCGTAAGTGGATGCTGTAGTCTTATGCTTTAATTCCACAATTTAGTGGAGACACAGTGAGCTGACTCAGAGAATGAACTCAGATTCCAACATCTGATTTCTGGAGTTAGCTTAAACCAGATTATTGAGCAATTTGGTACATGATTGCCTGAGTGTTTTTTTTACCAGAATAATAGTAGCAGTGGTGCGGAGGGGGAAATGAAAGGCTGGAGCTGTGGTGAGAGAACTAGTTCTTCAGAATGTAGCACTGCTCTGTGCAAAAGTGCCTGCAGAAATCAGATGTTGCTCCCAGATATCAAATTGATTATAGAGTCTTTTGTTAAAAGATACTGAAACAACCAGTAATAGAAAACATTTTTAGGCTTGCCAAACACAAAAAGAGTATTTAGCCTTATTCTTGGCTTTCAAGATAAAACACATTATCCTGTTTAAAAAAAAAAAAAAAAAAAAAAGTAGTAAGCTTATAATGATTTCCTTGAGAAGATCTACAGTGTCTTTATACTCTATTTCACTAAGTTCCTGTGTAAAACATGTCTTTAAGCATCCTTTGTATTTTATATTTGGCAATGTTAAAAAAATAACTTTTTTACAGTTAAACCTTCCATACTGTTTCTGTAAAACTACTGTCAAAGCCTGAATCTCTTTCATAACTTTTATTTGCATTATAATCCCTTCAATGAAAACTGCTTATTTTTGTTCACTTATTTTTTTAATTTCAAGATCCAATTCTTTGCCATTTTTCTGATTTATGTTTTACTGTGGGTTTCATTTCCTTAGGATGACAGTAACTCTCAACATATAAAAATGAAAGGCAACTAACAAAGGGAAATAATTTTTCCTTCCTTACTGCGGGAGGTGTAAATCATAACTGAAATTAAAGATTATGCTGTGGTCACACACTTTTTACATTCTTACTCTACAAGAGAAAAACAAATCCATGAGATTTAAAGACAGCAATAAGAAATTGCCTAGTTCCTAAAAGAAGTGCCTTTCTATGCAATTGCACTCCTTAGTCCCTTAAGAAAAAAATTATAGATGTTTTCCTCAAAGTTGATATCCATTCTAATTCAATTTAAATAACGCCAATACTAAAATCTCATTCTAAATTTAAGAAAGAGAACACCTACTGAAAGAAAGTTGAAACGTGAGAATTATAAATTCAATCTAGCTGTCATTTATAGTGGCAAAGATCAAGAAGTATTCTCATTTCTATAATACACAACTGGTAAGAAGCTGGCAATGGAGGGAGGAATGTAACTACTTTTTTTTTATAATTCTTTTTCCTTGGGCTTCGTTACATAATCCCAAGCAAGAACAAAGCTATGAGCTATATTTATTAATGATGAGTCTGACTCAGTACTTTCTTACACTGCTCTAAAAGAGGTATGATTACACTGGTGTTGCATTGAACTCAATCCATAGAAAATTCAGATTTGCCCATTGCTTTGTCCTCAATTGATTCACAGATTTCAGGGCTATGATGAGCAAATTAAAGGATGACAAAGTTATGTCAATGCTTGTGGCAAACTGACCTATACAGCTGTGATTTGGAAATGAAATAGTAGAGGAACTGAGTAGCACAGACTTATCTACTGAGCTAAACAAACAGCAACAAAAAATATCATCCGAGAAACCAACAAAAATAAAGAGAACAGACAATCAGTGAAGGCTAAGCAGAAGAAGAAATTTGATGAATTAGTAAAAGATGGGATGAGTGTCATCAAATAGAAAAATGAATGTGTGTGTGGAATAGGATAGTAAAACGGAAAGTTTGCATCATCTTACAAAGTGTTTTTGAACCCTTGAGGTGCATATATCTTTGAAGAAATACAATACTGTTGCTTGTACTGTCATGCAGTCTCCTTCAGGGTAGATCAAAGGAATCCACTCATTGCTCCTGAGTTTTTAGCAAAAACCTTGTCTAGGGCCAGGACTGCTTATTAGGGAGTGGGGCTAATGTCACAGCTGAAAGGTCAGGAAAGTGTTATTCTGTCTGCCATTTGTGACCTCCTGTCTATGCAGGTTCAATAAAACAAGTTAGGTGAGAAAACATCCAGCTATATATCACTGAATTTTCTTTCTAAAGGAAATTACCTGGAAGAATCTGAAATCTACAATTGGCTGCCTGAATTAGAACAGTAGATAGGTGTCAATTGTCATTATCGGGGGGATAGAATGCAGACACAATAAAGAGTGACTATATTTGCATACGTATAATCCCATAGCCATTATCTTCAGCAGAAAAAATCACCCACAACTTCATTACTTTTGCAGACATTTTAACAATAATTGTAAATGGGTGAAATCACTGTTTCTCTTGTTTTTCAATTTAATCTCCCATTGTTGAACCTCTAACATATTTAAATATTTTTGAAACAGATTATAGATTCATTATAGAAACTGTCACAGAAAAAAAGATATATATTTCTACCAGTGAAGACAGTAAGGTTACATGCTGTGTACATGACTGGAGATGGAAACCCTGCTCCAGCTACAGCCAGATCATGGTAATCATTTCAAAGTCATTTGTGGGAATTATAATAAAGTTTAAATATAGAACGCATTGACAGAGTACACTTGCACTTATCCAGCTAGACATATTTTCATTAAATGGAACCAAGGGGAAGCTCCTCCATTCAGAAAAGCCACTCATTGCACTGACAGTTCAACACAAATGGCTAACAAATTAAGGATTATGTTCTCACTAAAAGATGGAGATGGAATCCTGTTTTTTATGGATTGCTGATTTAATCCATAGAGTCAAAACTAAAACTTCTCAGTACTTCTGAATGATGTAATGATGTGATAAATACTTTTTTTTTTTTTTTTTCCTAAGACATACTGGTTACAATAAAGACAATAGGGATACATTTCATTGTGCATCATCTTTCTAAACTTACAGTTTGAAAGAACTGGCAACTTTCTTGTTTCGGGCATCTGAAGGCTGTTTTAGACAATGCCCTCCATATAGAAAAAAAACAAAACAAAACGAAAAACAACACAAAACCAACCAGTATATAGCTGATCCATTGAAATGGATCAAGTTACACCACCAGCTCTCTGCCCACTAATCACCAATTACACCTGCTCAAGACCAGTGCCATCATAGGTAGAGATGAAACAAAGTGAATCTTGATATTCTACTGCATCCAGGCTTTTTTCATTTGAAATGCAAGACCAGGGAATAATTTCAGACTATTTGCTTCTAGGCATTCTTCTTTTTTGAGGAGCTTCAGATTGTGACATTTCTAAACTGCAAGAATCATTTTTAGAAGCCTTTCATTAGAAAATTTTAGCATCTGTGAACCTAATGGTTCATTATATTTTCAAACATTCAAAAACAATGGGAAGAAAAGGCTGGATGTGAAATATAAAGTGGTCTAATTACCATGGCAAATAGATATGCATTCACTTCTCCAGAAAAATAGTAATTCATTGATTTGGACGGATGTTAATTTTTATTTCTTATCTGTAATATTTTGGAACATGTCTTCCTCCCAGTAAAAAAGATTACATTCATAAACACCTAAAGAGTTATGAAATAAACAACATGTTATGGCATAGTGTTTGTTTTTAAATAACTGCTTTGTGAGAGATGCACAGTGCATTCCACTATCTCTTCACTAAAAAAACCTGTTCCCTCTGAAAGCTACAGAAATCTGGGGAGTTCATTTAATTGTGCAATAGCAGCATAAATTATTAAGTAAAGCACTGTGGTCTGTAAAAATACAGTGCAACTGCAATTAAAATCTATGGAGATAGATCTTAGATAAATAAAGAAGATATTATTAGAACGATGGCACAGAAAAGGTCAGTTGGTTCCTGTTTACTTGATAAAATTAAAAGCCAATGCATCTGATTCATGCTGGCATAGTTCCACACCTTCCATGGAGTTGATGGTGGCATAATAAAGATAAGAAAGTATTACTTGCTGCACACTATGTTTTTGAAAATCTGTCCACAGTACCACAGAATGCTCAACTGCAATGGATACCAGATTTTAGAGAATATTCTTTCTTGGCATAAGAGAAAGGAAATGAATTTTCACCCGAAACAATGAGTTGAAGAATGTTACAAATGTAGGACACTCATCTAATTATTGATAACAATTGTTTTATGAATTTAAATACCATCAATTAAGAAAGAAAAAAAAAAGAGAGAAGAACATCCTGAACAAGACAGAAGTCTATCATAATTTCATGTACTATGTGCTGTTCAGATTAGTAGTGCCGAAACACTCCTTGGCAGATATGATGCACCTTTTCAGAAACTTTGCTCTCTCCTTAGTAAGCAATTATGCAAAGGAAGGACTCAGGAACAGTCATCTGTTGCTTAGCTAGCACAACAAACTGTGCTCTTTTCAGACTTCTGCACTTCTGATTTGCTGAAGCTTACATGGATTGCAGAGTTAAAAATGGGAATAAAATATATAATATTCTACTAAATAGAATATATCTGTTCTATAAATGCTTTTTTAAAAGTCTCTCTTAATTACCCACCCTATTCTATATTTCATTAGATCGCAACCACATTTGGTTTTTTATGTAGCTTAGTTTTCAGGCTTAAAGAACAATAACACTGAAAAGCTTTTCTGTTATTGAACTATAAGAGGAGCATCAAGCTGCTTTCCATAGAATGCATTAATATTTTGAATATTTGAATGACAAAGAAGGGCATGGCTAATTGCACTTGAGCCACTAATTTTTTTTATTTCCTTTCTAAGTGAATTTATAAGTTACTAAAGATTTCCAAGTAAATTGCTGATGAATCTCTAAATGACAGCCTTGGTTTTATTGCTATTTACAGAGCTGGTACAAAATGTGTGATGTTTTGCTGTAGCCTTCTTCTGAAATGTCTTATCCAAAGATGGGATAAAATGGGGTGCTAATCAGAGGCACACTCATGTTTTACATATTTTTAATGTTTTAAACCTAGAGAGAAATTAGTATCTCTTAATACCTGCTGCCAATGACACAAGGAGACTATAACCTCTAACCATTTCTGAACTGTAAGTGTCTGATTATTCAGTGTATTCTGTCAAACAACAAGCCTGTGACATTGTAATGTCCCATGGTCAGGTTCTATATCACTTCCCAAAGCAATCAGATATGTGGTACTCATGCTGAAATGTTATTTAATTTAGTCTCTCAAAGCCTATTTATTCTGATATCTGCTGTTTATTTATTTATTTATTTTTCCAGATAATCTTAGCAATGTTTTCCTCTCTATCAGTTACCTCAACGTAATAGCTTAGGACACCTTTAAAATCTATTTCCCTTCTTTTGATTTTTGTGTCCTATCTCAAACTTTGCACATGGAGTTATTTTCTTTCTTCTCCTCTTGCATCGAGGTTCAGAAGGGTGAAGCATTGCCAATGCAATGACAGCCTCTTGCAGCTGCTGCCTTAGTGACCCGTAGAAAAGAAAGAAGGTATCCTGAAAATCGTTACATTCCTTTATGACCTTTTCAATTCACTGAGACAAGAAGGATGTTGGCATGCACGCAGTCCCATTCTTGCTATATGCCTCGTTACATGATAGGGTCTTCTGTTACTGGGACAGTTTTATCTACTGCCTCTGCTTATAGTGCTTCCCTCATGAAAAACATCATTTCTTCCTCAGCTTCTGGAGAAAGCAGTCTGATAAGAAATCCGTTTTTTTTTTTTTTTTTTTTTTGTCTTTTTATCCTCTGCCTCTGAATTATTACCTTTTTCATCAGAGAAGGAGCTGCCATTGGAAAATGGGAAGTGGATTTCCCTTGGGCTGTGCTTGTTTCACGTGGAGGTTACATTGATGCATTGATGCTTTGGAAACCAAACTTCTGGCATATCTAGTGTGCTCATTTTTGTAATGCACAGGGCCTGCTAGTAGATATAGGGAAAGGGAAGATGTTAAATTATGAAAGGAGCTCAGCATGTTCTTCAAATGCTACTTGTGTTACTGTTTGTTCCTAGTGTAAGAACCAAGTCCGAGAAGGCACTTTACAGCCACTTGCTCACTCTTGGCTTTAAATACACTGAACAATAAGAAACTTGGTCATTGTCACTTAATTCATTCTCCTGCTACAACTGGAGTCGCTGGAAAATACTCTGTACTTTATTATGCACAGTGAAACACCTGCCAGACTGGGGTTACAGGGTCCTTGGGCCAAGGGCACTAATGGCCTTTGTGGCTTTGCCCAGCTCCATGGAGGCACCACTGCTCTCAGTGACTCAGGACCTCTCTGCACCCCAAAACTTGTAGGTTCAGAATCATACCAACATAATGCGGACATAGTAAATACATATATGTAACTTCAATGTTCAGCAGATGGGGTACTAAAAAGTGGAGGGGATAGGGAAGTAATGAACAGGAAACTTCGGCAGTCATCCCACATAAAATTCTGCTGTTACATTTGCAGTGGATCTGCATTCTCACAAGGATGGGCTTACAGGTGTGTCTGCATATCCTCTGCATATCTTCTGCAGTAAAAGTTAAAGTTCTTCCTTTGAACAGCTGTTTTGAAACCTTGAGTTGCTATAAAATATTATGAGCTGATCATGCTTTGCAGAGAAATAACACAGAAATGACTATACACGGAAGATTAAATGAAAAGATGTAGCACTCATATCATCATATATTTCTGAAAAGGCCATAATTTCAGAGGTGATGAAATTGGCATTATATTTTCATTGATTTTCTGTAACTATTTAGGCTCAAAGTGGCATGTAGAAAGTACCATTGATCAAAGATTACTAAATGCCTTTTTCATCACTGAAGTTGGTTTGTACCCACTAGACAACCAGAACATCCGAAACATTAGAGGTATTTTAATTGAGAATTGCTAGGTATGTAATTTGTTATTAATTGCTTTTGATATCGTCTTAATTTTTCAGAATAGTGAATTCTCTATTTTATCTACTAACCCCCTGAATCTGAAAAATACAGTTCAAAAAATTTCAGAGAGAATTCTGAAAACTAAATAATTTTGTTGCTTGTAGTCCTTCTCAAAATAGTAATTAATTAGTGGCGTTATATAAAAGTTCTCCCCTTCAGTGTCTAAAGAGACATTCCTGCGGTTAAAATGCACTGCAAGAATACTGGGGGGGAAAAGCACACACCAAAAAAACAGTTATGTGTAAATTTATTTCAAGTATTTTAAATTCCTGCCCTGTTTATGATGAAAAACTGCAGTGTTACACAATGTGACAAAGACATAGTATGAAGGATAATTACAGAATGTGTTACTCCCATTCATGTGTGAAATCTTCTAGGCTGGAAAATGCATGCTCTTAGATAGTAAAAGAGACACCATTTAAATGGATAACCTTGATGCACAGAAAAATTCTGAACACGTCTGGTTCTTCACCAGGTATTCATCTGAGAGTGCCCCTGTGTGCTGCATTGTTTTTCAGTCTGTTTGGGTTTTTGCTTTCACAGCACAATGACACACTTTAAGAAAAAAGAAGGTCAGATTATTGTTGAAATTAATTATTGATTAATTTAAATAGGTAAATTTTAGGCATTTTTTAGCATACAAGTCCTGAATTCTTTGCTGAACTATGTATTTTATCTTGTCAAGAAAAATTTTGCTTCATTTTCTTTCTGCAGTATTTCATTTGCACTTTTTTCCCTTAGAGTTCATTACTCATTACATATTTACATATTCCATAAAGAGATAACTTCTGAAAGAAATGAAGGAGTACACTTTGAGGAAAAAAAAAACCAACAAAAAAACCCTTCCCCCAGAAAAAGGAAAACCGATGGAACCCCAACCTATTAAAAAAAAGTAAATCAATTTCCAGGCGAATGTTCTGTTTTCACAGGAAGCTTCTGGAAGCCAGGAGGTTGGTCAGCTACTCCTATGAAAATATTTAGTACATTAAAAAATATTTTGCCAATTAAAAATTAGGATCGAGTAGATAAGAATATCACGCAAAACAAAACTTAAAATGTTTCAGTAAAGCTGATCTACAGACAGGCAAGGTTTTTGAGTTATGTGCTGTTGTGCCATAGAACCCAGCAGATTAGACCATTTTTCTTTTCACATTTGAATCCTTTTTATTTTTCACACCATTGCTTACACTTGGATACTAGATCTGTGACTACCTTTTTTATTTCAGGGGTGATATCAGCATTGATATCAGGTTACTTTTACAACAGCCTTTTATATTCTTTCATGCACTACCATGAGAGTACCTTTCCTGCTAGACTTAACTGTCTGTTTCTGCTACTCTACTACAAAAAGATGGATAGAAAAGTAAGAGGGAGAAAAATGGAAGGAAATATACACACAATATTTGAAAATATAACAAAGGAATTTAAAATTTTATTTGCATTTTATAAATATTTGCTATTTCTTGCACTGCCCTCTGCATAGCATAACTAACAAATGCTCTTATACATGTATGGCATAGCAAAGGTGCAGAAAACTGCTTATGACACCTATGACTTAATATGACACCTGTACTACCACTGGAGTCACTAAGAATACTGAGTAGTTAATAAGAGTAAGATTTAAGGGGCCAAAGCATTTGATAATAACATATCTAAGCACAGATGTTATTTTCTGCTGAAATGGCTCTATCTCATTTCCTTCCTAAATGTCAGAGAGACAAGAACATCATTATAACACACTTCTCAGGCAGCAGACAATTAATATTAGCCCCAACATGAAGACTCAGAAGCCAAAAGATTTAGAGAAGGGGATTGGATAGTTGAGTTTAGTCCTTGGAAGGAGACTCTCTCTCCATCTACTGCAGAGGGAACACAGGGAGAACAGGCCTTGAAAAAAACAAAACCCGTGTCTGTCACATAGAACCAACACATTAAGCATCTAGATTCTTCCACAGACTGCTTGGATGATCTGCAGTAAGATGCTGAATCACAGATCACTTGGTCCATCCACCACAACCTTTTCTTACAGTGCAATGGGGCCTCTGCTTATTTTAGAGTTAAATTATTCCTACTGTGTTTGTGAAAACAAAATGTTTTTAAATGACAGAGCAGCACGCAGTTATGGCTTGTTCCATCTGCCTCCCTTATTTTGGAAGATTTTTTGAGAAATAACTCTTTTAAAGATCCTGTATGTAACAATCTGTTAGTCAATTAATATAAGGATATTACTGTAGGATTTTTTTTTTTTTTAACAGTGAAAGTGTTCCATAAAACTCTGAAGTCTCTGGGTTTTTAACTAATTTTATTTCAGCATTATTGGCACAAAGTTGCATACATATGCAACACCTTTTCCTTGTGCCTTGAAGGAGCAAAAGCTGTTAAAAACATTACGATGAAAGCTTTACGGCTTAAATCTGTTGTGTTTCTCCTAGTGTTACACTGGCAAAATACTCTGTAATAATAAAATTGGTTAATGAGGAGTTTCATCAGTTTAGAACAGCAAACAGCAAAGATTCCCCAATATATCATGTAAAGCAGAGTTCTGCATTATTGTAGTAAACAGAGTAAGGATTTTGGAGTATATGGTTGACAAATTGTATTTGAAAATACAGAGATGTGTGCCATGTGTGTATCAAATATAAAATAATCGCAGTCTGCATTTATCTGCAGGATGCCTGGAGTATGTTATAACCAATTGTGGCTGAAACCACTAGCAAACTCATATTTAAACCTGAACTGCAGAAGGATACAGAATAGGCAGAAATATGTCATTTAAATTCAGAAGAAAAAAGAAAGGCAGAAGGAACTTCAGCATAGCAAATTATAGAACCATGGAATTTGTCAAAAGAAATCAGTCAGCACCAAGACAAGAAGTCTTGCCAGTCCTGACAATAGGTGAGTTTAGGTTCAGACTGATGAAGATTTCTATCCCAGTTTTAGACTTGAGGCTCATCACTTCATACTTCAATCTCAAAGTCAATTCTACATGAAAGTGTAATTGTTTCCCTAATCCATATGTCACAGAGCACATATGATGAACCTTCATCTACCCTACTTTTTGTGTAGAAAAAGAATTCATTTAAAATGATTAGAGATGTACTTAGGTTTTAAAGTCATTCGAGAGAAAAATTCTCAATTTCACCATCCAGGAGATCACTGCCTATTGAGCAGTGTACTCAGAATGGCAGTTCCTTTGATCAGAGGAGAAGTTACACTGAGCTTTAATGAGGACTAGGCAATGCCATGATTTGACCTCCACCCTGGAATTAGGGCCTGATCCATATAGGGGTGTTCATATAGGAGTGGTAAAAATAAACTGTATTCCCAAGCAATTACCGTGGCACTGCCTTTGAGGTTGTATATCTTCAAAGAAATCTCCCACTGTCCTAATAACTATGAAGAGCCTGAAAACATCCAGCTCTTTGAGACTCATACAAAAACATAAAGCAGAATCAAGCAGGAAGATAGTGAATTAGTTTGGTCAGTGTAAGAGTCATCCAGTTTGGAAAAGTGCTGCGAAGTGATTAGTAGGTGTTGTAAGCACTTCTGAGGAAACTAAAAACAATGGGTGTGTAATGGGTACGTGCTTCATAAAATGTGGCTATGACAGATAAGACCAATAATTTTGGAAACAGAAATAAGCAAGCAATCAATATTATTCTACCTATCATTTTTTCTCTGTGTTCTTTAACTAATGCAGATGGTGTTTTTGGCTAAGACAATTCTGATATAAAATTGTAAATAAGGGACAAGTATGATTTATGAAGGAATTATTTAATGTTCTGTAGTTCATTTCTTCTCTGTAAGTTTGTTTTGGAATGAAGCATACATCGTAACTTTTATGTTATTGTTGTTCAGCCTTGTTGTTGGACAGTTAATTTGCTATAAAATCCACACTATATCATTGCTATTAATTAAAGTAGCCATGAACTTGGCTTTCAAAAGCTGTAAATGCAAATGTTTAGCCACATAAAAATACAAGTGTGCATTGAAGTTCTTCAGGAGAATAATGCCTTGAAAGAATTAAAACAAAGTAATTAAATCTTTGAAAAGAATCCACTTTTTCAAGAGATGGACCTAACTGACAGGATAAAAGCATTTAAAATGCAGAGCTTGTTAATCAACATTGAAAACAACTCTTTGAGGCTCAGATGTTTAAAGCTGTACCTCCACAACTTTATTTCTCAAGAAGGTGAAGAAATAAATTCATATAAGTAAAGAGATCTGAGCTTTACAATCTGTATTGTTAGGGTTTTTCACACCATTAAGAAACATGGCAGACATATTGTCAACACCTCACATGAAGTTCTCTCAAAGGCATCTCTCAACACATTTTGCAGATGGATTTTAGATATGAGGTTTGAGTGGAATTATCACAAATCTGCATGCAACAATAATAATTTCTATAATCTAAGAGATTTAATCCAGAAATAATTCCTTAATGGGAACATACTTATACCTGTGCATAACTTAAAGTATTTGCCTAAGTAATTTTCTGAAGAGATAAAAGTCACTTAAAAAGATAATTAAATGCATTTCTGATGTATAGACTTGGATTTTAAAAGGAAAGGATTATCATTTACTCCAGTTTTGTTCAGTAGTACCCTGACTTCATATGAGACTAGAATATCAGCAAACAAATAATAATAAATATGTATGTAGTTAAACGACTTGACTTGAGAATGTGTGTTTGTTACCTAGGTAAATGTGGGACAAAATGCTGGTGCCAATTTGAAGAACTTATCTGAATTATACTCTGGAAACTGGTAGGAGATATTTTTGAAGTGACCACCAAGAACTGAAAGAATCATAGAAACATGAAAGTTGAAACAGACCTCTAAGATCATCTAGTCCAACTGTACTCATAATAGACGTCAGAACGATAAATCTGCTTCTCTGTGAATTTTTAATTTACTGTAGCTTTAAAATCTTTGTAGGAAAATGTATTACTTATGAAGATGTCACATGTCATTTAAATGGTAGTAACATTTTTCCAAGTTGTAAAATACTGCAGCTAGTATAAGATACAATTAAAAAAGAATCATGTATCAGAGAAGGTTCTTTATTACAGGAGATTTAAGTACAATAATAACAGAGTGAAAAAGACCTGCCAGATAGAAATAATAATAATAATAATAATAAAAATAACTGAACTTAGTTACAACCATTTATGGGATTAAAATACAGCTAAGGTCATGTAACATTAGCCCTTTGCCAGGAACCCAGTAAAAACTTGTGAGTTACATTAAGTACTCCTGGCACAGATATTGTACAGCTAAAATATATTCAACTATTACAGATGAGTATCTTCACTTCATACCTAGCATGACCTCTTGAATTTGATTTTCATCTGGTTAGACTACAACACACTTTCCATCAAACTTATATGAAGAGGAAGGTCACTGCTCAGTGTGACCTTGGCATTGCTCTCCAGGAGAGGCACTTCTGTTCATACTCCAATTCTTTGAAATCTTTTAGTCGCACACTCTGTCCACCTTTTTGAGCTGGACCTTTTCATGTCCTTACTAGGAAAGAAAATAGCAGGCACTTTATGGTGCTGTAAACTCCATTCCAGGAGACTTCCAGAGGCCATGGTCTTGCCCTTGGATATCTGCCAGTAGAAGCTAACAGATATTTTGACTGAATGTGAATGGGAGAGTAGTGGAGATGAGAAACTCCTGGGAAGTTGTTTTGGGGAGTTTTAAATTCTTACGTTAAGTTAGGGGAGGAAATTTATTTCTTTAGGTGAGATTTTTTTTTTTTAAATTAATTTATTTTTTCCTTATTTGCTTAAAAAGTCCTCTTTCCTTTGTGCTTGGTGATGGACAACACTCAGAAAATATTTCTGATGATCATATTGGAGCTTCATTACCAGTATATCCCATCCACCCTGACTAAGAGTTGATGTCTAAATTACTGGTATTCAGTATAACCAGTGGCTTGCATGTATTCTTTTAACATAAATTTTCACTTTAATTATGAAAGTATGCTGTTAAACAGAGGAATAATCTTTTTTAAAAATCAAACAAAAAAGCCAGCAACAAACAGCTGACTACTGTTTTGGAATAACATAATGACAAGCTGAAGGAAGACCAAGATATAGTGAGTTTAGAATATACTCTCACCATAGGAATGAAATCAGTGATAGTTTTTCCACATAAATATATGGAACTGTATCACATGCATTTTTCTAGTCAGTCTTGCTTAAAAAGAAAGAAAATACATCAGGAGAGACAATTACTACAATCACAGTTAGAAGTAGCTCTGTTAGTAGAGGTAGATAAGAGCTAGTTTGCTTTTGATTGAAATGAGACATTATCTATGCAAATGCTGGAATAGAAGAATAAGAAAGTAATGCTTGATTTGAAGTAAACTTGAAAATTTCATTTTTGCTACATAGTTTTAGAAATGCTTCTTTTCTTTTCTTTTTGGAATGAATTTATTTTTAAGGCATGGTGAAAAACAATATCTGTTGTTTGGGAAATTTCTGCCCAATATTTTTGGCCAGGATTTATGAGTATATTTAATTTAACTTAGAGAATTTCTCTAGGCTCCTAATAGATATATTTTGCACTGTCTGCTGTTTATTAAAGAGCAATCATTTAACTTTATTAAGAAAATAAAATATATCCCTGATAAGTGTTTATAAATTCTCATGGAGAAAATACCTATTCGTTTAAACAGTCACAAAACCTGCATCTTATAAATTTCAAAGCACGTCTGGTAAATCCATTTTAGCTGCAGAAGTAGGCATTTTAATGTCTTCTAAAGAACACATGTCGTCTGACCATTAAAGCCCAAAAGAGAATTGTGCTAACTGGCATAGTGAAACATGGGGAAAACTCCTACTCCATTTGTATGTCTATCCTGATTAGAAGCAATCAAATTCAAAATGCACTTAAAAGCCTGGAAAAATCCAGAAGTATCCTATCTGCTTGTCATTTCACAGTTGGAAGACACCTTCTGGCATAGTATGAGGAGAATATAGAGTCACGAAACAGAAGCATTTTTCACCAATCTGAACCACTCTTGAATATTGAACTGAAGCCACAAGTGTACTTTTCTTCTGCATCATCCACTTGCTAGTTAAACAGCTGCGTAACTGAGCTTATTTTCAGCATACATCTGAGATGACTTTCAGCCTTTAATCTAAAATATAAGATTTATAAGGATATAAAAGAATGTTTCGTGTGGGAGAAAATAAACATGAAACAAAAATTTTACAAGAAGACTTTCAGGGAAGACATAACTCTTCCTGTTTGTGTTACTTGCTCCACATTTGCACCATTTTTCAGTTTCAGGTAGAGTCAGATGTTCTTTGTCAAATAGCCTTCCTAAGACAACAGAGTGTTGGGTTTTTTTTTTGTTGTTGTTTTAGTTATAGTTTCAGCCTTCGTTCTTTTTTGGGTTTTTGTGAGTGGTATAAGTGGGAGTGGGAACTGACAGATCTAACTGCGGGAAGCAGTTGTTTCTTTTGACCATCGTGTTTCAGACCAAAAAGTTCCTGGTAAATAATAAAATATACGGAAGACTCTGTTATTAATGAAAATTATCAGAAATGGTGACTTCTAGCAGAGACTCTCACAGAGCATAAGGGTTTCTCACTGCACAGTGGTATGCTTGAAGAATCAGGATACCCAGAGCACCATCTCTGCAGGGCCGTCCCCTTCACCTACTCTTACTGAAACTCAGCAGTGATTTCAAAGCTTTCAAATCAGTGCAGCTGATACAACAAGACAATAATCTATTCCTTACTTATACACATGAGGACTTTGTGAAGATATTTCTCCTAATAAATTCATATTCGTGTACTACCACATACAATTTCTCAGTCAGGAACAAAGGGAAAACTGATTCCCCTTCCGTCCATATTTGGCTAAGCATCCTAGTCCAGAGACAGAGACAGAGATGCTGCACATACCAAGGATAATCTTACGTTTTCCATTGCAGACCAGTCTGCTCCCATTCCTTAAAGCATCTGTGGTGCTCTTTCTTTTGCTCTTTCTCTTCCAGTTGCTGACAGCCAGTGGAGCTGGCTGAAGCCTGATGTGCTGGTAAGCCCAGCTGACAATTTTAAGCTGCATTAATTTGCTCCAGAGGACCCTCTCAGAACTGCTTTCCTGCTGTGGTAGCTCTTCATGTAAACAATGCTAGGAAATTGTGTTCACCAAATGATTTCCCAGTATTAAAAACTTCAGGATATTTTTTCTCGTCATTTTATTTGAAAATTTAGCATTCAGAAAGTGGTCTAGTATTAAATGTGGAGGTTGGTGCCCTGCATGTGGCAGGGAGGTTGGACATTCATGATCCTTGAGGTCCCTTCCAACCCTGGTCATTTTGTCATTCTGTGATTCTGTGAGTCTTTGAAAATACAGGAACAAGAACAATTAAACAAATACTAAACATGTCAGACCACAGAAGGCATACATAGCTGAAGTAACTCTGATAGCTGATGCTATTTCTTCCATAGTTCCTAGCTCCCTGTCTGCTGCCAGAGCTCACTGTCTTCAAAGCCAAGGGGCCAGGATACAATTATGTAACTGCTCCGCCACGCACTCCCTGGCATCTCATCCAAACACCTGCCACAGCATCTTGAATTATCCTGTCAGGCTCGGCACAGAGCTACCGGAGAGATGTACATGTATTCTGTCCCGTAGAGGAGTAAACATCTCATTGTGGGTCACTAGGTAACGCCTACGGACAGTCATAGGAAACTGCAGATTTGCATTTCAGCAAATGCACAGCCTCACCTTTGTGAGATTACCACCATCACAGGCACACTTTTGTTGTATTCCCTACTACCTTCCTTGGGTGAAGTGCCCTCAGACTCTTTTGAGGAATCACCCAAAGAGTGCTTAGCATCAGTGTTGCATTTAAATTAGGTTTAGCAATCAAACTGAGAATTTCTTTTGCCTGTCTTGTCTGACATTACATTATTTGTCTCCCCAGCAGCTCCCCAGTTGAGAAACTGAGGATGCGGTCCGTTTCCACATTGGATTCAAACACTAAGTTCTTAGTGAAAATTCTTCTCAATGCTCAAATGAAAAGGAATGCCATGCATGGGAGAGAGGCATTGAATGTAATTCTTTGAATAATTCATTGAATGAAATTCTTTACTATGAGAGTGGTGAGGTGCTGGAACAGGCTGCCCAGAGAGTTGTGGATGCCCCGTCCCTGGAAGTGTTCAAGGCCAGATTGGATGGGGCCCTGGGCAGCCTGGGCTAGCATTAAATGAGGAGGTTGGTGGCCCTGCATGTGTCAGGGGGGTTGGAGATTCATGATCCTTGAGGTCCCTTCCAACCCAAGCCATTCTGTGATTCTGTGATTCTGTGAATGTACGTTTTATGTAATTGCATGGTCTTACACAAAAAATTAAGAAAAATTGGCGCAGTGCACTTCCCTGCTACATTGTGGAAGAACTTGTTCTCTTGACTCCAAGAAAATTTAACAAGATGTGATGTAAGCAAGAAAAAGTTGGTGTTTTTTTTTTTTAACTTTAGAACATTTTTAAGTCCAAACTACCAATTGCAGTTTAGTGTGCACTGTCTCCCATAGCATTAAAAAGTGTATTAATGTGAGTGTGCAGGTAATGATGCATTTCTGGCAGAATGGACATAAAGCAACATAAAAGGATGCATCAGCCAAAGTAACTTGAATGTATTAAGAGAGTAATCTTTCACCATTTTTTCCACTACTTATTTGAGTTCAAAAGACCAAAAATGAATTCTATTAATGAGATCAAATATTCTATGTTAATTATTCTGCCATTTGTTAGTAACAAAAGAATGCTAATAGGAATGTACTTTTGAAATATAAAAAATGTAAATGTAAATGAATGTACAATGAATATTACAAAGTGCTGCAACTAATAAAAGATCAAGCTTACTTGAAAGCCAGTAGCAGACTTCAAGGCAATCTGCTAAATTAGCAGTCAGTTTAAAGTTAATAGAAAATAGTAGGTAAACACTCTAAACTGCAAATTATGAAAACCTTACAGTGAAAATAGGTTAAATGACTTTGCTGCTTACATTTTGGGGGTAAATTAGTCTCTCTGATTCCATCTCACTTGCCATTTTTCAGTTTTTCACTAATTTATTCCCTTCATTTTCAAGTTCAGTATCAAATGGAATCAAACTTGGTTGTTCATTGCAGAAGCAGAAAGTCTGTTGGATAGGCAGATTCCATTTTGTACCATTTCCATAATATTTCTATACAGACTTTGTACGCTCATGACAAAGACTTATATGACAATTTGAAATCAAGAGCAGAACTGCCACAGACTCTGGTTGGTGTGGGAGTTCATCCATACCAGACAAGTTATGCTGAATCCGCCCCCCACCCCCTCCACCCCCCCCCCCAAAAAAAAAAAACCAAACAAAAAAACAGAGATACAGCTGGAAATTGAGAGACATCTGATTTTAAGAAAATGTTCAGAACTCTGTGATAGCCACACCCCTCCAGAGCTATGCTTCAAGTTGATTACTAGCATCTTCAATCTATGTCTGAAAAAGTTATTGATATGTTGGTATTATGATATGCAATGGGAAACCAAATCTTTGTCTAGGACATGGAGGAGATAGGAGAAAGTAGAGATTTTGCTGCAAAGAAGTTTCTAAGCTCTATAGACTAAAATCTGAAAGGAAATATGCAACCTAATGACCTAATTTTGGCATGGACCATAGCATCCAGGAAGACTTCATGACATAAAATATGGCACTTTGAATATGTGCAGGGAGAATTAAGCACCTCAGCCAGGAATAAATCGGGAAACAAAGGGGGGAATCAGTTGAGAAGAGCGTTTAGACAAATGCAGGAAGCAGACCTGAATCTTGAAGTCTGCCACTCTTCTCCTATACATCAGCAGGACAACTGCCCAGAAACCTATCCTGAAAGCAGTTGTTTTTTTAAAATTAGAACAGACTTGTGTTTGTGTGTTTTCATTGTTGTTTGCTTGCTTATCTTCCTTTTATTTATCTAGGAATCATTCACATGTACAGATCATACTTTAAGGAAATAAGGTGATGCAATTTATACTTTCTATTCCTGTTTTTGAAGCTGTTTGGGAGACCTTTTGATATACAGAAGAAGCTAAAAGAACCAAGTTGGCTCAACTGACATCTGGAATTTCTGCTCCAGGCCCAGAAATTGGCTGTCAAAGTGGTGTTTGAGAAGCATGGCTTTCACAGTTCCTCAGATGCCTTCCTGGAGAAAAGCAGCAGCAGACCAGCTTCTGCATTTCAAACAGCAGAGATGTGAATGGCTCTGCCCTGTGGGGAGTAAGGTGTGCTAGGTACCAGAAGCAGTTGTTTGGGACTGGAGATCTGAAGCAGAAGTCTGTTTAGAGGCATGGGCAGTTGTCAGGGCTCAAGCCTTGGGATGTGTCAGAATCACAGTTATGTTGGCCTAAGGTACACCTGAATGCTTCTTTAAGTGTTTAATTCTTTCTTTATATGTGCCCTGAAGTTTTCATATCCATGAAAATGTGTAGAGATTAAAATCTAATTATTTTATTGTAACCAATTCTGAATTTAAAATGTTCTCTCCAGCAGTTAAAAAGAACTGCTAATCATGTCAATCCACTTATGTGTAAATCCATGGAGGTCTAAAGAGCTGCTCTAGGGCTTAGTCAGGTGCATCGAGAAGTGTAAGAGGCATCTTTTAATGCTCCACTTTGATTTGAAAGATTAGAACTTTAACTGCCAAAGGAAAACATATGCATTTAAAATTTCAGATAAACAACTGAGAGGAAAATCTAAGAACATGCAAATTGACAGGGTGCTATCTAGCCATGATAACTGCTATTCACACTGACATGCCCCCTGGTAAAACCAAAGCAGCTCAGATGTTCAGTTTCAGCTGAAATAGGAACCCATATTTGAAGATTTCATATTTTTGGCTTTGCCATGGGAAAACACTATTCACTGTAGGAGACTACTCACTTTTCTGTAGGGAAGATGGGACAAATATTAGTTATGTAACATTTTTTAAAGGTATATGCTGTCCAAATTTTAGACCTCAATAAATTCCTTTCAAGATTTATGTTCCAGCTGTGAGGAGGAAGTCTAACAATAGACAGAAATAAGATTGTTTAGCTTGGATAATAAGGCTCCTAGACTATCAACAGTGATTTTGCAGCTTCTGGAAATAAATGAGTATTGAAAAGGAGGCTGAAGGAAGAGGAAATTGTGCTGAAAATAGCCATTTAATACTTCCAGAAGTCATTGATCAAATCACAAAGAAAAACCCTACACAGCTAAGACTAGGTGCACAGGAGGAAAACATGTAATTTCAAAGTCACAGCACATCCCAGCTACATCTGCTCTACATTACCCAGGGAACTGCTGTCCAGCACACTTGCTGCAGATGCCCAGCAGCTGCCTGTGATCTCAGATACACCTTGGGTTAGGTTCACTTAGACTGATGCATTCTACTCATTCACTAAAGTGATGTGCATGAATGGAGCCCAGGGGCATGTTAGTTCTCAATGTAAAGCTTACCTTTATTGCTAGTGCAAATCTTTTTACCGGGGACTTGTGAGAGTCACAGAATAGTTCTGATTAATAGTGCTTTTCAAGGTGTGAAATAAACCATTACCCTGATTACTGTGATTACAGTATCCTTCTGTCCAGAGCCACCTGACATTTGGATGAGCTGGGCTCTGTGAATGGGATAGCTGATTTCCTACAAATGCTACACTGTTAAATGTCTTGAATATAAACCAGCAAGGAAGGATGCATAATGATGTAGGGTATGGACTCAGAAACCATTTTCCTAGTAATCTTAACCTCACATGCAGAGAATGATAGTATAATCCATACCTGCTGCACCTGTCTCTCCTGGAAAAGAAACTGAATATGAAGCCAATAAGAGTCACTGACAGGGGTTAGTTTTCTTTCATACAGATTGTCTAGAAAAAACTATTTTTAAAACACAGGCTATGTGTAATGCATAGAACTTTAACACAGGGAAAATGGTGCTCTTTCATTGCTACAACTCTTTGATATTAAAAACTGGTAGAAAATATTATAATTACTGCACTTTTTGATTAAACAAAACAGAAAATGTCCTTTCTTGTGGGATAACATTTCTATACAGCATGTACAACTTAAGGCTGGCAGAAGTGGATAGCTGAGAAAGCCTTCAGCGATAAGGACAATTTTTAAAAGGCTACTGATTACTATTAATATGCCAAATAACTTAATTCTTTAACATATTCTATAGGGGATTATAAATCTTTTTGTAACATACAGAGCTACATAATGGTGGTACAGAGGATTTACCCTGTCTCTTAACTTCAAGATATCTTTTCACACAACACAACCATTCAATGAAAGTGGTCAATGTAGCTTACTGACATTTACTTTTCCCTTTGTCATACACTTATTTAATTTGAATATAACATTCAACTAACGTCAAACACATAAAATATGGAATAGATGGGGAGAACAGAAGACATATTTTAGTGCTTTGATGTTTATGTCAAGGTTTTATTTAAGATAGTAGCCTAAAAAGGATAATACATTTCCTTGAAAGCTCACTATATTACTAAACTTTACCAAGTCCACAGGGTAGGTTCAAAGTACCGAGAGGGAAAAATAGAAATACTGCTAGCGATCAGTCTTCAAATGTAGTGAATGCTATTAGAAAGCCACATATAAAATATCCATAATTTAATAATATTTCTAAAAAGAGGAATGACACACAAGAGTTTCAGATTAGAAATAAGAATGTGCTCACATTAACTTTTTCTGATGTATTACATAGAAATTATTTGCTTTAGAAGTACTGAAAAAAAGACTACTGTGTACAAAGTAATAATGATGAAGTACTGTATGATTTAGTCACATAAAGTATGGTCAAAGGCTAAGAAAAGCAAAGATAATTCTCTTGACCGAAGTGTTTGCTAGTTTATATCTACTTCTACCTAGTTGAAATTAAGTTCATCCATAGATTTGCAGCAAGAACATGAGTAACTGAGCAAGAAGGAACATGTACTTGGTAGATTAAATTTCATAGTTTGATCAGGAATGAATAATGCTCGATGTAAGCTGGATCAAAATAATAGTAAGATTCACTCCCAAGAAAAGTACAGTGGAGGATTTTATAAAGAGTAGAACTGTTTTGGCAGCTTTTAGCATTAAATAATTACAATTTATAGTGAAAAACAACAGTAATTTACATTGGACTTCATCATCAGAACAGAAGATTCCTTTTCCAAAGTATATACATGTACTTTAATGTGAAGTCAGATTTAATTTGATCTTGATGGCATCCTATGCAGGGATGAAAAATTCAGTGTTTCCCAAATATTCAAAAGATATGCTGACTGACTTTGTTCTAAATGTCATGTCTTGAAATCTCCGTCATTATTTTGTTAAACCTCATGAATAGAATTAACTTTTTGATTCACAGTAGCTGGGAAATTGATTCTGTAGCCTTCTGTTTAGAAGCTTGAACTCTCATTGATAGATTTTAGCTGGCATTTGCACTACTGAATTCCATTCTGGATTTTCTCCTTCTTACTATTTGCTGAACATTTCTGGATGAAAAGACAAAGGAAGCTGTTGGAAGCTCAGTGCCTGCAGAGAATCAGTCCTGTGACTTGCAGCTACCACAGCATCTAAAACATTCATGTCAGCTACTGGATCAAGACATAGACATACACTTCAAAGCTAACTGTGAACTCTGGGTAAAAAGAGGACAAAGGAAGTAGCAATCTCTCTGGCTTTATATTGTATCACTTTTGCAAATCAATGAGAGCTTTGCAGTCTATTCCCTGAGTTATTATGTGCTAGGTTCAGCAGGTTTGCTCAGTTACTGAAAGAGACTACACCTGAAAACAAGTTTTCACCAATTCTCCACCTGAAGAACAAAGGGAAAGAAGAGATGGAAATAATAAAGTCAAGATAAAGTAAGAGGCAGATGCAATACTGTCCCACAGCCATGGCATGTAGTGTATTTCTGTGGTAATTTTGAAATTCCTGGGCTCTGGCCCGTTGCATGTTGGTCAGTTAATTAGAGAACGGCATGGTCTTTGTGCTTGAAGAAGATTCCCTCAGGCAGGCAGAGACCTCAGCCCTGAACTATAGATTGCCAGATATAGACCAAAGTACCTATTTTTCAGTAGCTAATTTTCCTCAGTATGACTTTGGTTCACTTGTTTTGAGACACAGACTCATTACAACAATTGGAAAACTTTGTTCTTGAGGTTCTATGAAAAAAAAAAAACACATTAAAATCTGAACAAATATATTCCTATTTTTATATATTTATTTGTTTTTCTACAGTCTTCTTGGTCTTGAGATAAAGACTTGGGCTCAAGACTGGTCTGAAAAGGTAGGTGGGAGGGTCTTTAAAGCACTTGAGCTGTTAAGATTTCTCAGAATGCAATTCCTGAGCTGGGCATTGTCACAGTGCAGTAGCAGCAGATCACTTGTTCTTCCTATTTCTGACTCCTGCTTTTGCAGTACATTCCTGGGGGACTTCTGAGCCCTCAAATATCCATGTTAGCCTGCTTATGGAGATCCCTTAGTGTCAGACTGATCCAAAACCTGAAAAATCCCAACTCTGTAGAGTTGCATAAACTCCAGGAGTGAAATAAGGAAGACTTTCCTATTACCACTGTGATAGTAGAACTAATTACTAAATACAAGGTATTGGAAATTCTTAGTTGATCCCAATTTCTCTGCTTTTTATCTAGAAAGAAAAAGAATACTTTAAGGTAACACTCTAGTATTCAGCATAAATATTACTAAAATGTATGAGCAGATATTTTTTCCCACTTAGGTCTAAATTGTATCATAGTTTATAACTTACCTCACAGATAATAGTTTTACCAAGTAACATCAAGTTTATTTCATTTCAAACAACAGTAAGCTCCCTACTCAAATCTTAGTGTTGCTTGTTTTGAAGTTGGATGTTTGGAAACAAAGGTGCTATTCTAACTGTGACAGAAGAGTATTATCATCACTGTAAATAGCCTAGAACAGAGAGTGGATCAGTAGATAAATTTCATAAAATCATTATTTAACGTTGCATAAACAACATTTAATGACTTCCCACATTTATTTTAACACTACTAGAGTGAAAACGGGATGAAGGTATTACCTTGACCATGTTTTGAGATGCAAATTGAAGTATTAGACTATTCATTATCTTTCTGTCAACAGTTTTAGAAACAGTTGCTAGCAATGCATATAATCACTTTTAAATGACAGATCCTTAAGGCTGATGTGATCTAACCAAAAGATTTTCAGATTTACAGATTTAGTTAGCAAATGTAGTTAGCAGTGCTCCCATAACATTAACAGTCACAACTAATTTATGTTTGCATGTTTGTTTGCTTATTTATTTATTTTAAGAAGGAAAGGGAGATATAAAAATTTCACTTTGAAATTGTCCAAAGCTACGGGATACATTTTAGGGAGGTAACCTACGTAGTTAGCACAACTCAGATAGATGGCTTATTTTCATTTAAAAAGTGCAGCTATCCTCTGAATATCTCTTAGCCCACCATCTTTGTGCTTCATGTCCAGTCATGCAGATGCAGTACTCAAGATAGACCCTTTAAATGTTTGGAGACTATGTTTGGTGGGGAGCTGACAGGTGCCTTTGCTACAAGACTCATCTAGGCATTCCCTGTTGATGCAAGAGATCAAAATCAAAGACCAAAATTTTTGAGGGTGAAATGATGGAGATCTTTAGCAGAAAGGATCCTTGACTGGATTTTTCTAAATTTATATATTTCATATATATGAATATACATATCATATTTATCTAAATGAGTAAATATAGAAAGGTAAGTCAACAGATATGACACACATAATGTAGAATTAATTCTGTCTTTTAGGTGCTTCGTATTTATTCCCCTGGAATATTTTGTGTGTGTTTTACATTTATTTTTTTTAATCAGTCTAATAAATAGTTTTATTCCATTTTGCCAGTTGAAAGCCAAAAGCCAACAGTGTTAGCCAATTGATAGCTGATATGGTTGTTGAGTCTCCATCTTTGGTGAAATTCAAAAAACTTGACTTGACAGTGTCCTCAAAAAATATCTCTAGGTGCTTGACCCTGCTTTGAATAGAGAGGGATGGTTTTCAAGTGGTTCTTTTCAATTGTGTCTATTCTGTAATTCAATGGTTTTTAATTTTTTTTTTTTTTGTTACACTGTAGCAAATATACTTTATAAATTATTTTTAATAATGAAGGAAAGGAGATCAAATATTTTAGTGGAGTGAATGCCATTTTTCTGCATCCTAAGCAACTCTTTTACCAAAATTCACACTGTTACAATATCAAATCCCTGTATTATAAGAAACAACAACAACAAAAATAGATTGAGGATGTTGTGCTAAAATCTTCTGCAGAAAGCATGTAGCTAGACAGATGCTGGAATGAACTCTGTTAATAAAAGTCAGTTGATTAACATTTGCCTCAGATGCTAGCTAAGGGTAAAAAATCTTACCTGTGGCTATTAAAGCTATAGAATCAGACTAAAACAGATACAAACACACACAAACACCAAGAAATCCCCCCAAAAGCCAAAAAGCCATGAATGCCAGTAAAAACAAACAAAAGACCAAACTCATCTTTCTAGGAAAATGAAGGTACAAACAACAGTAGTGGAACTGTTTCCAAAGAAAATGTTAGAAATTTCTTGAAATATATGCAGTCTTTTCTCTTTCAGTCTGAATACTAGATCCCAAGCCACGAAGTTCATTTGCTTTCTGACAGTCAATGATGGACTTTTTGTTGTGAAATTACTCATATATTATGAAAAGGGAGCAAACAGCTGGTACCTTTCTAGTTCCTTCCACTGAAAATATCACTAAGATGATACTGTCAAGAAGCACATGTGAGAGTGTGGGAGTTTATTGTAGAACAGAATGTTCCAGCGTGTTTTTTCTTTCTTAGATGCTGAAGATGTATTCAGATTCCAATCAGAGAACCTGCCAGAGGTTTTCTGTCATTACTGAGTGAGAAAATCAATTTAAAGTTATTCTGTTTTGGGAACATTTTGTTTTGGTACTTTTTTTTTTTTTTTTACTAAATTAGAAGGTGTTTGGAAGTCCACTCAAATGATGATGGATAACCTCAGAAGCAATAAAATGAAAGTCAGTCTCAGCGTGTAGGTAGAAAGCCACTATATGCTAATTTTGCATTCTCCACTATACACATTCCTTAGAATAATTTCTCTAAGTGCATACTTAAAAGTCTAAGTCTAGGTTGAGAGATGTACTGCAATTAGAACTCCAAGGACTATTCTTCAAAAGGAACTTAGAGCTGTGAAAAACTTTTTTACAGGAGAGAGTAAGAGATTAAATGAGTCACGTGGACATATTCTTTGAGCACGGTCAGGTATAAACCCATTTCCTAAGACTCACAGGAAGCCTAGTTTTCTTAGCTCTTGAAACTTTATAGCTTTGATTATAGGTATGATGGATGTTATATAAATGGAAGAATCAATTTCTTAAAACAAATAGTGAAGGCATGTAAAATTAATGGACATTTTTCTTAATATATTGTCCTAAATATAACAATCACTAGGTAGATCAAAAAACTACAGCATTCATCATGCTTCTACTACTTTAAGTTGATGAAAGCTAGATTGGAAGGCAGGAAAGAACACTCATCTACAGAAAGAGGTAAAAGAAAAGGAAGAGGGCAACAGTTGTAATTCTAAGTCTCCAAGAATGCCTACGAAAAAGTATTTTACCATGCCTTTCCAAGGAGGGAGAGACAATTTGGTTTTATAGTTGTGATTTGTATCATTCCATTTTTGTTTTGAGATATGTACATATTTGAACAGCTCCTGCAAATATGAAGAAAGAATGCCTATATTCACCAGGTCTGGATAGGAACTGAATGTGGGACTAAATAATTGTACAGTCTATACAACCTCTACATGTCTGCTGAGTGTGAATTGCAACAGAGATATATCTAATACACTATCGCATATTTAATACGATTATGAAATTCAGCTATTAATATATATCCATTTGTTTCACTGTTTTTTTCCAGTGTTTCTGCCATTACTAAATTTCTTTCATCATCAGCTCTAAGTGATGAGCTGTGTTAAATAATTTAATATTGTGCACTGTGTTATGGTATTTATTGTATGTAGAGTTGAACATTATTGCCATACACTGTGAAAAAGTGTAAAAACTTTTCTCTATCTTTTTCAACTGATGGCAAAAATGTCACTGAATACTATAAAACCTAATAAGAACATTCTAGCACTTAAGCAACATTACTCTCCTGTGTGAATTATATATTGAAATGACTTATTTGTTTAACTGATCACTGAAGATTTATTTAAAATATGTTGACCCTTTGCTTTGCATTCACTGCCAGCTGAATTTATATTACCAATAAAGAAGTACACCAATGGAACTTAAATGTAAATCTCAGCTTGTCACATTCTCCCTTTGTAATTGAGGCCAGCATATCATTATTCAATCCTCAGTCAGGGAAGATCTGAAAATAATAACCAGAATAACAGAGATAACTATGTATCTGAAAATTATTTTCTTAAGTAATGACGTTACTTGGCTTTTTTAAAAGAAAACATGAATGTTTTCTATAAAAAACAGGCCCAAGACCTGCCTACAGGGCTGATTTTAAAGACTCAGTGTACAAAGCTTCTAATGACAGATTTCACAGATCAAACCTAACACACTAATTATTTTTCTGAATAACATTTTTTTAATAATCCTATACTTATTGTTCTGTGTCCACAGAAAAAAATGGAAAAAAAAACTCTGTGATATTTTAGACCCTTTTTTCCTATTAGTCTAACAGATAGTACAATGATCAATACTAATAAGGACTGATAGAACAATACAAAATTAATAATTGTATTAGGAGTCCTATAACCAAACCAGAGATCCTGAGAAATAAATATAATAAGCTTTGCCAGATGAATTTCAAATTTTGAAAGAAGATATAAAAAAAAGTTCACATTATTTGTTTCTTCATCTTCAATTCACTTTGAAAATATTAATGAACTTTTCAGCGCAAGAACATAGATATATGAATAATATCTCCAATGAAAATTTATAATAAACTGTTCTTTCAAAAGTCAAAAAAGTACTGTGATCAATCCATTAACTAACAAATAATTCTTTTTATCCTGAGAACTTAGTTTATTGCAACTTATGTCTTTATAATGTTCATATCTACAAATTCACTTCATCATCAACTTCTGTCAGTAGTGAATTTTTCCTTTGCTATTCTTACAGGAGGGTAGCAAAGGCTGAAAAAGACTGAAGAGTAAAATATGGCCTGCCTTGGTTTCAGATAACTACCTACTATTTTAATTTACAAGAATTCCTTAGTTTACATTATTCTCTTTTTTGACATCAATAAAATGATGCAAATATTTTCTACCGTTGGTTTAGCACCTTAATTACCAGTCAAGGATTTCAGCAATGGGTGCAAAATAAAATTTTTATAAGTTTTAAGCAATATTCTTTAATGTAAAGTCAGAAAATTGTCTATTCAAAAACAAAAATAATCTTTTCGATACAACCAAGCCTAAATTTGTTAGTTCAAAGTCATTATGTTTGACTTATAATATGTGATTTTTAGATGCACTTTTCAAATTTCTTTATCTTGGTTTATGAAAATGTATGTAGGAAATAGCCCCTTAGGTTGAGTTTATCAAATTGACTTGGTTAGTTTTCTTTCATTTATAGAGTATTTCATTGAGTTCACTAGAACCCACTCATGAATGGTACAGTACACTGCTTTTCCACTGAAATGGGACATGATGAGTATCTATCACTGAATTAATTTCCTAATGTACTTTTACAGCTTTGCTGTAGAGTTGCTTCACCTCTGGATAGAGTCAAACTGATGATATAATGTAACTATAAGTTGTATTTAATTTAGGATCCTATACCTTTTGTTGCTATGAAATAACCACAAATTTGGGTTCAGTAATGATTGTGCCTATTGCCAAAAATTTGTGAGAGTACTGTCAAGAAAAGTCAGTCTTAGGGACAGCTCTGCCAATAGTACCAGTGCAGCCAACCAAAGCCTGATTCCTTTTGGAAAGAACTTCAGAAGTTCTCTAGGAAAAATGGTTGCTCAAAATAGACTTGGCCATGAGGTTAGGCACTATAGCTCAGAGTTTTATTTAGACTGAAGACTTCTGAGGGTGGAGGCTGAACATCCTCCCTAGGCAACATATTCTGCTGCTTGATTGTACTCATGGGATTTGACTGTTCTCATCTATGTCCAGCCTAAGCCTCTCTTGAATCCATCAGTTGTCCTTTGTCCTCCCACCATGCAACACTGGGAGAGTTTTTCTCCACCTGTTTAGGTTAACGCCATACACATATCACCAAGATGCTACTAAGCTCTCTTTTCATCAAGCTGAAGAAACCCCATTCCCTCAGAAGCTTCCTCTCACAGGGCAAGTAGTCCGTCTCCTGACCAGACTGATAGCCCTCTGCTGAACCTGGAACAGTTTATTGGCGTATGTCTCAAAACTACATGGAATACTCTAGATGTGGCTTAACAACTGTTGAATAGGGAGTAGGCAGGAGATTCTACCTTCTATAGTCTTGTGCCTATGTTTCTCCTAATACAGCCCAGGATGCTGTTGGCCTTCTTATCTACCAGGGCATCCTGCTGCCTTGTGTTCAACTTGCTTTCTGATGAGACTTCCACAGTCTTTTCTGCAGAGCTGCTTGCCAGATAGGCAGATCCTAGCCTGAATGTCAGCCAGGGTAACTTCTTTCCCAGCTGCCAGATTTTAATACCAATAAAACAGTAATTGTGATGAATAGTAAAATACACAGTCCTCATAAGGACTCTCTTACTGTCTTAAAATAAGAAATAGCTTTAGCACAAGTAATTTAAGGTGTGATATTAAATGTTAAGAGACAGACATTCAACTTTTTATGTTTCTTAAGCTGAAGACTCCATGTAGAAGTCTATGAATCTTGCAAAGTATCCTGTTGGTGGGCTAAATAAAGGAAGACAATGGACAGTGAAGGAATGTGCCATGTTTTCTTAATAGCTAAGATAATTTCTTTAACTGCAGATATTTCATTCTATAATTTACAACTTTTTAATTTTTATTTTGATCCAAAATAACTTAGGTATATGCCTCCTTACCAAACATTTATTTTACACTCACAGCTCAATATGTTCTCAATATCACTCTCCTATTCAAGAAATTAATCTTTACCAGCTTTTCCAGCAATTACTTCTCTTGAATATATTATGAAAAAGTACAAAATTTCTACAAACCAGTATTCAATAAGTAGATAATTTGCAAATGATAGAATCATTGAATCCCTAGAGTTGGAAGGGAACTCTGATGGTCATCTAGTCCAACTCCCCTGCAGTGAGCAGTAATACCACAGATAGATCAGGTTTCCCAGAGCCTTATCCAGCCTCACGCTGAAAGATGGGGCATCAACCACAACACTAGGCAACCTTTTCCACTGCCCCCCCATCCTCACCATAAAAGATTTTTTTCCTAATATCTAACCTAAATATACTCTCCCAGAGCTTGAAGCCATTTCCCCATGTTCTATTGCCAAAGACTCTGCCATAGCCACCTAATGACAAACAAGTCAGAATTCATGTATAATGCAGTTTTAATTAAATTGTGGCATCTTGAAGCATTTAAATGGAGGGAGCTGATATTTCTTACCAAATTGCAAAAACATGTACCCGTACATGCATTCAAGGAGTTAATATTCAAGAGCACTTTGCATAGGCATATTTGCACCCAGAGGAGAGCATATTTTTAAAATATTTTTTAAAAGTCTACCAAGGAGATTTTTAAGGATTCCTTGTTTGATGCTCTCCACTTGTCATGAATTAATAGGTTAATGTTTTTGTGTTAGTTATGTGAAACTTTTTAGGTATCTGGAGTCCAAGATTCTGTATACAGCAACACTACCTTCCCTCTGAAAGCACAGACCCCTCCAAATGAAAAACCACTCATTTCCCCTCAAATCACCCCGCTGGATGGAATAGAGGACTGCTGTTATCAGATCTGCAAGTTTTACTACACATTCCTATGGATTTTTTGTGTAAATTAAAACTACATTAACTGAATATCCTTTATTTCCCTCTGGGGTATGCACACACAAACACAAAAGAATAAATAATTTTTCTATCTGCTCTACAGACAATTTCCTCTTCTTATTGCCCATGCAATCAAGCAAGTGTCTTCTTTCCTCTGTCTGAGTTCATGGTTTAGTGCCAATACTGCAGACTGATATTATCTCACCTTCACAGATTTTGTGGCCTGCTAGCAGTCCTTACCAAAGCTGCCTCCATGCTAACACACTTTCCAAGAACCCAGTTTTTCCTTGCATTATAAACTATCAACATCTCTCAAATAACTCCAAAACCCCATAGTTTATTTCAAAATTCCCCCCCCTGTAGTCAGTTTTCAGCTCTTCTATCCACTGCTTCCATCCAACACTGTCTACATCCTCTCTTTCCTTCTGGTCTAGTGTTCTTACCTCCAAAAGTCAATTCCTTACCCCTCAAATGCTATAATGCTATCCTCAGAATTTTGCAATTATTTTGCTCTCACATCAAATTTATTCTTATCATAGGTGCTCTCAGAATATTGAAAATGATCTTCTGATCTCCTGTGTCCACCTTTCTTGCCACATGCCAGGTCTTTCAGTTAAGATACAAACATTTACATTGTCCTTCCTGAGAGCAAAGTACAAAATAATTGCTATAAAAACATGAATATGTCTGTAAAATATATAAATTTTTCCCTAAAGTTTCTTGCACAGCTAAAGTGATAAGCTAAAGTGATAATATGATTTGCTACACCTAATACACACAGCACTTTTGTACAGTGTAGATTACCGATTACATGGTTTACTTCTAGTGAAATCTTTTTTTTTTTTTTTTTTTTTTGTTCCCAGAAGTAACGAGAAGAAAAAAGTAAATATATATATACTTAGAGAGAAGGGGAGCATACTAAGTGTGAAAAATTCAATCAAATTATTTTTTGAGATGATTGTGTATTGATTCCAATAGATTTAAAGCTACTTAAAATGTTTGAAGGAAAAAATACAGTAAAATTCAAAGGGAATATTTAAGACAAATGCTTATCTAAAAGGTCGAAAAGAAGAGGAATACAAAAAAGGCAGCAAAACAAGTTTGCATCTCTCCAGACTTTGAAATTTGCTTTTTATTTTCTGTCTGACCTTACACTCTATTTTGTGTGTGTGCTAATGTGTGTGGGATGACACGTCTATGGGTCAGAAATTGGAGGGACCAGTGTGTCTGGAGAGACTAGTTCCCTGACAGACATCCCAAAGGCGTCGATCTGTGTGTAATTCATGAGCAAGTTTCAGGCTGGTCTGTTTGGTGAATGGGAGGAGACCCACATCTGGACAGACTCTAGACCTGAGCTTACCGACAGAGGGCAGTGATCCAAGCACAGACGTTGGACTGACTTGGAGTCCCTACTAGCAGGCAAGGGATCCACGAATGTGGGGTGCTGGTGTGTATGTGTATTTCAGTAGTGAACATCAATGTGATCACCTGGAGCTGGGAAGGATGTTCAATGTTCCTTTGCTTGCCATAAACTTCTTGGCCAAAGTCAGAAGGAAAATATGGCTCAAACAGGGATAGTCACACATAACAATCACATCACAGGAGTTACTCTGCGGTCACACCCTTTCTTTTCTCCTCTTGCATTCACTGTTTATAGTAGGGTGGGAAGAAATGTGGAAGATTCTGTGGGGTTAGCATAGTCCTTTCCCAGTATTCTTGCTCTAGTGATTCTGGATTTTTCTCAGGAGATTTTACCTTGCTCAGCAGTGTGATTTCAGGCCACAGATTTGCTCTATTGTGCCTCTATATGTCATCCATTCTTATCAAAACAGATAAGATCTGAGGAAAAGGAATCGATTGCTTAGTGTCTCAAGGAATTAGAGGAATTAGCATTGAAAGCTGCCAGATGTAATAACTATTCTTATGGTTGTACACTGCTGTACCTATTACATTAGATACTGCCTAGTCGTCATCTGTCCTTGATGTCTGTTCAGAATGAGTGTAATGAAAAGTCCTCTTGCACTTTCAGTCTTAGCTGAAGCAGGATAGTCTGGTCAGATCAAGAAATTTGTGTCCAATAAAGTGCTTCTTAGAAAGTTTCCCAGACTGTCAATCTTCAAGGCAGTGTAAGTACACAGCAACTTCACCTTTATCATACAAAGGAATCCTTCTACCTTATATATATTTGTACTTCCTAGGTGTACATAGAAGGGTAACTCTAACCAAGCCCATCCACTGCTAATTTTGTGCTTCTGAAACTTCAGGCCATTTTGTGCACCAGATCTAACATTAAAAGAAATTTGAATTAAAAATTAATTTTGCTTTGGGCATTTTACAGAAGAGAAAATGTGTGGAAAATCAAAGAAGAATCTAGGCAAAGCCCTAAAGAAATACTTTGAATGCAGTTAATCTTCATTTTGCTTTTAAGGTACAGGCAGATAGATTGTGTGACCTGAGATCTATTCCAGCTGAATAGTCTCTAACATACTCAAAATTAGGGAGTAGTGGTCCACAATATTTGAAGAGACCATTGTTTTGGTTGTACTTAGTAGGCTGCATTTGGAAGACGGGCCTGTTTAACAGAGAGGACAGCCACAAAGCTCTGTAGCACAGTCTCTAGGCTTGTTCACGCAGGTTGCAAGTTCTGTTACAGCCCGTAGAGAGCAAAGCTAGAGCTCAACAAATGCAATTGTGAAATGAGTATACTCTGCTTTCCTTTGTGCCAAGAGTTTAATATTTTGCCACAGGCAAAATCCCTTAATGTTTTCCCTCAAAGACTTTTGTATTGACTTGGCAGACATCAGTGTATTTCAACAAATTATAAGTTATCTTAATGACAAATTTCTGAAGATCATTTCAAGGTAGTTGGGATTAATTTCTTAAATTCTTTTGAGGATTCTTTTGAAGCACATAAAGAAGTGATTTGCCAGTGCCTCCCAGGCCTTACAATATTCTCAGAGATTTACTTCTCAAATTGGACCCAAAGCAACAGTGATGCTAGAAAATAAATGTTCTTTCCATTTAAACATATTTGACATGGGTCTGGTCTCTTCTTTTAACAGTAATCCATTTCCTGTGACCTAGCAATCCAATCAAGTATGAATCAGAGTCTCACAGTTCCTTACAGCAAGAGAGCACTGGCCTTCAGGCCCAAACAGATCTTCCCGCAACTGCCACTATAAAAATACTCCTAATAAATAAATGAAGTGAGCTATACAGACAATTGGGTTGTCATTATCAGCAAGAAGGTAGTATGTCTCAAGCTGAGATCTTTGATAGGGTTATCAGTGAAGAAAAATGAAGGATCCTTTAAAACTTTCTTCTTATTTCAAAGTTACTTTTTGCATATCTAATTTGTAGGTTAACAGTAAATATAGTTCTTCTGTCTGCTTTTAGCAAATGTGTGCAATTCTGCAGTCACTGTGATGTTAATTTGATTAATGGTTCTAGTGTATATATTATTCTCCTTGTCTTACTTTTAGCTGGGAGGTAATTGTCTTCCTCAGAATCTCTGGTATTATGCTATGTTTTGGTTCTAGGAGAAAAACAGTGTTGATAACACACCAATGCTTATAGTTGCTGCTAAGCAGTGTTATACAGAGGCAAGGCCATTTGCAGTCTCAAGGAGCTGGGAGGGAACAGAATTAAGATAGCTGGCTTAAACTGGCTGAAGGGTTATTCCATACCATGTAACATCATGTGGAAGGAGTTTTGAAGGAGGTGGGAGTTTATCTCAGTTGCTTCTGCTGCTCGAAGGGCCGGGCATTGATCAGTGGGTTGTGGGCATTTGCTTGTACATCACTTGTTATATACATTCATATATATATATATATAGTCATAACTATTATCCTTATAGTTTTTTCTATCTCAGCAAATAGTTTTACCTCAACCCAGGAGTTCTACTTCATTCTTTTTTTTTCCCCCAATTATCTCTCCCATTCCTCTGGGAAGTGGGAGGAGGTGAGCAAATGACTTTGTGGTGCTGAGCCACTTGCCATGATAAACCACAATACTTCTAGTACAGAGAAAATAGGAAAATTCCATATTCCAGAAAGACAACTGAAAGGTTTACTTGAGAATCTGTAAAGTAAACATACATAAAAGAAAACCTGTATTTAGATATACCTGTACGCATGCATATAGAAGCAGTCTTTTCTGTAGAGTGTACATGTAGCCTGTGGTGCATATATACATTTGATCTTTTTACATGTTTTTTTTTAAAGTACATTTTCTTGATCTAAGTTCTGAATTGAGAAAGGAAGACATAGATACTGAACTTAATAATCTTTGCCAAAAAAGAATAAGCTACCAGTTGCAACAATGCACGTGGCATCTGTTTTCACTTAATATCCTCTGGACAACTTCTGCAAGACAGTTATAACTCTTTTCTAAACAGATACAACATATTTTCAATATTAGAACTATACAAGGGTGAGATATGATTTAGATTTGAGTTTTGGTCTGGGTTCATGACATTTAAGTCATAGAGTCAGCATGGAGAGAAAAAACAAGCCCGAAATCAATTAAAGTGAGTTGAATTGTCTTTTAGAGATGTTTCTTTCTACCTATTGATTACAGAGGCAACTTACTGCTATTAACATTCTAATTTAGGAGGCTCAGTCAAGTTGAATAGGACGAGTCCAGACCTCCATCTCTTCCCGACCCTGTACTCTCTCTGTTCTTGCCCTCTTCTCTCATTCTCACATGCAAAATGAGTTAATACAAAGCTACAAAAAGGAAAGCTGAAATCAGTTCTGTCCTTGTACTCATCTGTGTAGAAATGAGGCAATGCATGTGACACAATGTACTCTTATTTTTTTTTTTTCCACTGTAAATTATAAGTTTTTAAATGCCACACTTTGCTTGCAAGAAAAATCTCCTTCTGCAATTTAAAGTTTGTTCTGAGCATACAGCTCCCAGTATTTGACAGTGTCTTTATTGCCATTACCATTCTTCATTCTTCATCATTCAGTGCATGTGAGTTTCAATGATTTTTCATTTATGACCAGTTTTGTGAAACAGGACAGGGTTATTTTTGAATCATTTTACGGGGAGATGAATTTTCAAGTTATTCTCTTATTAACAGCTTAATGTAATGGCCAACAAATATGTTTAAATGAATGACACATAAACCTGATACAACAGAATACTACTTGATGGATTCTGTTTACATTGATTGGGTTGTCAAGAGAATTCTTATTACATTAAAATCTATCAAATGAGGAGTACCTATTAGTGGTTGAAAATAACAGTCTCTTAGCTTTTAAGAAATCAGTTTTTGGATACACAACAAAGTTTACTTGGAACTGTATGTTTCTGTTAAATTAAAGTGCACACATCTATAAGCAACTAGAATATTCATGGTTATTTTAAGAAGCAAAGTACAGTGGCATTCCTTGACTTGTGGTCCAGAGCCAAGTGAACAATTAAAATTGAATCCTATTATGAATGTATGATTTCCCTGTCAGGAAATATCACTCACCTCATAATTGGCTTATGACCTTCTTTGTGCAAGGATGTTGTGCAACCCTCATCTGCTAAGGGACATTTCCATTTAAGAATTTTAAACAAGGCAGAATAATTTTTGCATAAAGATTATGAACATATGATGAAGTACCTTCTCAACTCAAGTGCCAGAGAACTGCATCCTGCTCAAAAGACAGATCTGTGGCCTGAAGGAACTGGCTCAGGAAACTGTTTATAGTGTAGAGTTTTCTGTTCATTGCCAAAATCAATTTTATTAACTTATAATAGTTCTGACATAAGGGAGAGTGAAAACCTCATCTGACATTTATGGACAGAAGCAATGGTGGTGTAGGTCATCTCCATGTGCTTTTCACACCTTTGGGTAGATTAGCAACTTTTGCTTGCACTGGTCATTCTAAGCAGTGCAGAGGTGAAGAAAGGTGCAGTTGTTTCCACAGTATAAGAGTTATGTATCTCTGAAGTGTTGCATTAATAAGGAGATTTCAATCTTCAGTCAACCACGAGGTGTTGAGACAACCTGGTGAATCAGAATAATCTACACTGACTTTACAAATAAACTAGACTCTAGTCTGTTTTCTGAGTTTTACTAAACTATTTAAGGCTGCTTAAAGAATTTTGACAGCAACTGTGCAAGTCGGAGGAAAAAGAAGATTTAAAAATACATATTTTTTAAAGTAAGAAAAACATAAAAGTAAGAAAAAAAGATTGACAGTATTTTCTGTTATTTTCCTTTATCTATCTATCTATATATATCTGTACATCTGTAAGGAATATACACTATTGAATTTTCTATAGATTCGCAGGGCAGGAGAAGGGGATCTTTGCTGTTTGTGGTTGTAATGAAATAAAACACACAGATTGTGCAAAATATCTTTTAAATTATGTTTATCATGACAATAAACGTTTTTAATAAGATGTTTACTCTCTAGCACAGTTAGCATGGTTTTAGAAAAGTTGCACGACCACTGAATGACATTGTTTTTAATGCAAATGTTTTGAGACATTAGAAAACATGCTTTAATACACACACATCTTTGTGCAATTTTGTGTTCCCGTGTGCTTTAAGCAAACAAACTTTTCTCTGTAAACAAAGAATGTAAGAAATTTTCATCTTAATCAAAAAACAAATTCAGAACTGCTTTCTCATTGGTTCACAGATAAGCTGTAATAGAGAATTTGCTATTTAATGATTCTGCAGATTATTTGCTAGGCAGAATAGAATCAAATCATTGTCTCATAGCTGTATTGACTTTGTGCTGATAGTAGGCACTGATTTTTGCCATGCGAAGAAGTAAACGTAAATAAATTCATATGACTGAATGCATAGAAGTGCCATATCTGATGAGTAAGGTTTGCATAAAGAAATCCCTGACCATAATAATCACTTTGAAGAAATGACTGAAGAAACATTAATTACTGCATGCCTCAGTTATGACTCAATTAGAGCCCTCCTGCTGAATTAGAAATTCATGGAAATGAACAGAGAATTTAAATTGCCAAATGTTGTAAATTAGTTCCTTAAAAGCTACACATAGGGTAAGTGCCTAAAAATGAGCCTTGACCTATGTGCAAAGGACCAACTATAAGTGAGTTTTTGGGTGAAATTTCTGTTTGAATTTTAAGTGACTTAGAGACCTAACCCCCACGAATTTTTAATGGATGCTTGCAGTGAAAGTATTTTCCTCAGATGTATGATTCTATAACCCAATGAAATTTCATGGATAAAGCTAGTCACTTTAAATTCCCATATATCAAAAAACAAGCTGTGCTGCTCAATGGAGGCGTAGTCTGCTACCAAAACAGATAAATTAGTTCACCCAGAGGACAGTATGATGATGACCTAGTAATGTAGTTTTAATGACTGCTGCATACTTGACAATGAGAAATTGAAATGTATGACAATATAAAGATATGTTCATATATATTATTTGTAAATACAGATTTGTAGAAGGAGAACAAAGTCCCTGAAAAAACCTAGATATATCTTCTTAATATCAAACTCTAAAATAAGGATCTTTCTCCTTGCTCATTTTAAGAGGATGGTTAATGAGTAGATTACCTTGAGCCAGGATACACTGGAATATTATTATATCATCTTTCTTCATCTCCACTTGTCTAAACTGAAATGCTTTCTTCCTTGTTTATCAGTCCCTCCTTGCCTGTGATTTGATACTCTGATGCTGTGTGATAAAAGATTAAGTAATCCTGTCCACTATTGTAGGTATTTACTAAACATTTTTGATTCATTTTTAAGTTTTTATGTTTCAGCTTCAAGTTGCTTTTTCCTTTTGTGAACACTGATATCCAAATCTCATAGACCCTTCTGAATGACATTTACTAATGTATCTGTGAGTCATTTAATCACAGTTAGGTATAGAATTTTAACACAATAGAAACAACTGATGAGTGTGACAGTGACATCCTTGCTCTTCAGTGAACTTTCAGGCTGCCCATTCACAGTCCCCTGCACGTGGGAATGTTAATTTTGATAGTGAGGCCTAAACTTGTGATTAATCTTGAGTACGCCTTAAAAACTGAATCTTAAGCCGTTGTCATCTGCATCTTCATATCACAGTTCATATCAGAACACAGGAAGGGGGTATGTTTTCCAAAACTAATGGTGGGCTTCTTACTGTTAGTAGCCCTAGCAATGCCTCAGATGGAAAATGTTGCCATTTAACTAATGAAATATATCAGGAAAAGGTTTTTACACTTTTCAGGAATTGCTCAATCAAATCCATTAGCTTCAATCGCCTTTTAAGCTGTTTCTTACTGGCTAAATAGAAGTACTGTTAGGTACTACTTGGCTGTGTCTTAATCTGGAAAGAGCAGTGCTGGTCAGGTGATTTCCTAGGCCAGATCCATAGATCACCTTGACTACATCTGATAAATGAACATGTTGAAAAATGTGTTCAAATATTTTCACTTTTGTTATTAAAAATTCACATTTTTAATGCACTTATGCAGAAACAAAAGACACAGAAATGATGTCAAGGCTCTAAATCAGGGGTTAAATGAACAGATGGACTTCATTGTCTCAGTGATCAGAACTGCAGTATCTAACATTTAAATATCTTCACATTTAGAGGAATTATTTGTACTGGATAAGATTTTGCATGAAGAGTATTGATAATTCTTAGAACAGGATGCAGAGAAGATTGTAATGTCACCTGAGAAATGCAGGTGTGATGTAGAACTTCTTGGCAGGATGAGAAGTCTGTGGTTCTGCTCTCTCAGAAATGTAGGCAGAACTGATGGCTGCTAACATTTGGAAGAACACGTTCAATGCATTGCAACATATTTGTGGTGTTTGCAAAGCCAACATTTATATGATTTAAAATCACATGCAGTGGCCGCTGCAGTACTTTTGTAAACCACATTAATCTCCTATCTTTGGATGTCTTTAGATACCTTTGTTATGAGTTAATTTAGTATGAAAGTTACGTTTCTATCCGAGTAACTTCTAGTAAGAATAATATGAAATAAACTTTAATGTGGAAACTAATATGGTATGATGGTGCTTTAACCTGACAGTAGAATATTGGGCCTATAATCCATGCATCCAGTGTTTCGTAGGAGGCACAATGAACACCTCAGTGAAAGCATACAGCTTCTCCAAGCCTCAGAACAAAAAAAACATTTAACTACTAAATAATCAAAGGCAACATCACATGTGAGTGATCCAGAGCTACATCAGCCCTTGGATTAAAAATTAACAGCATAATCCATCTGTAAGGATATAATAGGGCAGTTCCACATAAAGATTAAATAAAACACCTGGATAAAACACCACTGTAAAAGATCAGTAAACAAGCCTGATCTTACACTTAAAAATGTGAACAAAAGCAAATAGATCTACCAGTGTTACAGCTCTGTCTTTTCAAAAAGCATAACATGGTTACAATTACCTGAAAAAAATAGCAAATATGTGTGTTAATCTCCTACTACATATGGGCAAACTAAAGCTATTACATATTCAGTATTGTTCTTTTTCAATAACATTACTAGCATAAACTTATGCTACAGAATTGAATTGATTTTCACTTTTGCATACTGCATGATCATGAAGTGATCAAGAGTAAGCTCAAAATCTATCAAACTGGATACAAACACTAATGTAACTTCTCTTTCTGTGGTTTTGTGTCTTCCTCAGACAGAAGATTTAAAATATATAGAATTTAGTATGAATTTACAGGCTATTAGGTATGAAACACTTGACTCATGAATTCTAACCATCTGCAGCACTAGTTCCTGAGGTGAACTTTTAAAATCTATTTACGTCCAAATATAACTGAAAAAAATAATAAGAAACTGTATTGTACAGAAACAGGCAGAAATAGCAGAACTGTATAGTAGATAACCCAATGTTTTCCCCAGATCTAGTTGTCCTGGTCACTTTCATAGGCTTGTTTAATTATATACTACTTTTCTTCTGTGGTTTCATCTGCTCTCTATAGGTTAAAAGTAAAGAATCTCTCTTAAATACGGAAAGATTGAACAAATATATTCATTCTCTTTAAGTAAGTTTTCCAGTTTGTTTCTGATTTTGCTTATTTATTTCTGATGTTCTGTTCTATCTGTTCATTTATTCAGGTGACATTGGTCCTCCTTGAAATCAGAGCTCTGGTTCATATTCAAAAAAAAAAAAATGAAGTTAAAGTAAAAACAAACAAAAAAGAGAAAGCCTTATAAGAGGACACCAGACAGGCTAGTGAAGAATTTGGTCTTCTTAAAACTGAGCATTACATAGTTAGTTAAATTTGATGCAGCACTATTTATCATTCTTTCAAAGTCTGCAAGGTATTCACCTTGTGGCTTATTAAGGGACATTGCCATCATGCATGCTATAATATTGTATTTGGTCGACATAGGAAACTCTAATGAGAAAGAGCCAGTAATAGGCTTTAGGCACTGACATAAACAAAGTCAATAAAATTACATCAGAAATAAGAAGGAAAAAAAGAAGCTATAAAAGAACAAAATCTGTACAAGAACAATGCCTGACTGTCATTGCCTTGAGCTCTTTCAGTATTTCTGGAGTTCTGTGATGGCTGAGCAAAATTCTTCTCTGCATCTCAATCTTTGTCAATACTTGTCTGAAAACTGCCTCATGAAATATGCTTATCTTTATCTGTACAGAAGATATTCTAAAAATGCATAGGCAAAGGAAGTTGCTTTCTCCTTGTATACCATTATTTTTCAGGTATAGTTACTATTGGCTATTCCTGCCATTTCCTCCTTCCTCTCCGAAGCTCACAGTATAGCAAAACAAAAAAAGCAATTCTGAGAGAAGATACTGAATATCATTTAGGTAATGATCCACCTGTAGGTACTACTGCAAATAAGTGACGTTGTTAATTGTCCCATGCTGGGAATTGGTCATCTTGAAGGGTACTGACTTTGGTTCACAGGTCTTTGAGTCATGATTTCCACAATCAACTGTAACAACACCTTTGGAGAGAAAGCAGGACTTGGGTAGATATGGCTATTTTTAGGAACTATTTGGCATATATCTCTATTTCCCTTCTGAGAATACACATATTCATCCCAGTAGAAGTCAGTCCATTTTCCTCAGAATCTGCTGTAATACATTTAGAAGATGCATGTTCCCTCAGGAACACAAGATTTATCAGAGGAGGAGCGATTCTCCTCCTAATTACAAGTATATCTACATATGCATATGTATACACATGTATGGAATAAATAAATAAAGAAACTTGCATAAATATACATATATCAGTACAACTTTGATATTCTTTAGTGATTTCTGTGTCCTCTGAGAAGCTGCTAGTTTTGGCCTGATGGCTCCATTTTCACTTTGCTAACAGAAAATAAGAATTTTAGTCTTCATTGTTATTTTTGTCCAGTTTTTTCCTTTTTTCAGTGACTAGAAGGACTGATTATGAGTTCTGCTAAGCAACTCACTGTAGTGAAGATGAAATGATTTTTGATGTGCTCATTCCTTCTGCAGTTTATTCAGTGTTGTTTATTTTTTCCTCATTCTGTGCTTAGAGTAATAAGCAATTTGGATTGAGGCACTGCAGCCTCCCTGCCCTGAGGTGAGAACAGGTGGTTTTCTGCTTCCCCAACGTCGCCATTGAAGTATATGCAAGATTCTCATTCTGTAATGTAGAGACTGATTCACAATGGGATTGATTCCACTATTTCTTTGAGAGACTTTTGTATTTTCCTGCTGAATTCAATGGGAGATAACTAAAAGTCAATGTGCTTATACATATAAAAAAACCATCACCATATTTTTGTCATAAACTGAAGTCATAAAATTGTGGACACAGAAAAAGAAAACAGTGACTAAAATGGAGTGATGTCTGTTTTGTTAGCAAACCAAGATGCCATGTACTAGATGTGCAACGAAGATATGCATAAGACTCTGACAAAAAAGAAAGATGTTCATGTCACAGTGAAAAATATGGAATAAAATATGTTAATTTCACACCAATGTTTTATCCAAATTGTGCCCACTTGTTAATTAAGCAGCTTTGCTACATAACTGCAACCCTTCCTACCTATAAAAACAAACAAACAAACAAAACTTCCACAGATTGCCAACTTCCCTATGAAAGAACATTTATGATACTGAAATTAAAAGCCACTGAAGACTGCAATCTTCTTGAAAAATCCTTAGAATCCCTTGGCTGTCTATGCTCTCTTGTTCACAGCTCTTCCAGGACCACTGTCCTGATCCCCAGCATCAGCCAGCAGGATCCCAGCTAAGGAGCTACATTGTCTAGAAATGTGAAAAGGTCTCCAAGGGAAATACAAAGTCATTCAGTATTTAATCATGCTAAACTGTTCAGGAAGGCAGAATCAATCATCCGCTTTCTCATATTCCTCATGTTTGTTTTTTCTTTTGTCTTTTTTTGTTTTGGTCTATTCTGCTGATCTCTTAGAGTACATTTGCTGTGCTAAGATCATATCTTGAACTCTAATCAACATGCATTCAGTACATTAGAGCTCAGCACATAAAATGGTAAATGTATATTGACCATGAGAAGTTATGAGAAGTTACCTGTAGTCCCTGATGCTTCAAGTACATAACCTCTACCAATTAAATTGCAGTGGAGTAAATCGAATGATAGCTCAAGGCTGTAGGTTTCTAAAGGAATTTTGAGACACTGTATCTTTTTAAAAAGATATGCACTTTTTGCACTAGATCTTTAAGTAGTAAATTCATATGTATTAGGACCATATAATAATAATGTGAACTTGGGGGAACCTATCAGTAAATAAGTGGGATTGTCTCTTGTGTATTTTGGAAGCCTTCAGACCTTGAATGGTCTCTGATGCAGTCTGAAGGCAGGTAAAAGAAAGTGAGCACTACAAACAGTCAGAGATTCTTTTTTCATGTTAAGATACTATTAGTCCTGTTCATCACACAGACACAGAAGGCACAGAATGGATAGATGCAGACAAGACTAAGATATTTTAACCAGTGCTTAATCAATGGAAAATCTTCTTCACAATAATAAACTGAGTATCACTACAGTTGGGGATGTTAATGACTTCCAGAAAACAATTCCAAAGTTAGGCTTTCAGGCTTAGAAAGATCAGTACTGACCTAAATGCAACAAGGGTCACAAAGTGAATTTCAAAATCAAGTAGAGCGCTTCTCACCAAAGTCTAATAATTACTGGTCTATGTCTTATGTAAACCAAATTACTCATCAGAGATGAATCTGAGCAGTAAAAATAAATGTATTGGTTAGCATGTTTCGGCATCATTTCATATCCAGAAACATTCCAAGTTATCTCCCAAAATGAAATAGAATCCAAATCCAAGCCACTCATTTGTCTAAAGTAAACAGGAGGAACGAATAGTCTTAGTCATCATCCAAATCTGGATGTTCAGGAGAGCAGTTAGATCTTTTCCATCAATTTCCCCTTAATTTATTTATCAGTCAAAGGTTTTCTGTTGCAGAATGTTATGTTTAACACCTGCTGTGTTATTGCACAGTTTTCTTGGTGCTGACATTAAAACAGAGAGGAAAGCAAATGATTGTATTCTAAGATACAACCTATACTTTTGAAGATTTACTTGACAAGCTAAAAAAAAAGTATATATCTGTATGCTTTCCTTTCTACATACTGAGGTGAAGAATCCTCCATTTTAACATCTTCCTATTTCTTATGCTTATTATATACCTACACAGACTGTGGATGTTCTGCACTGAAAATTACGCTGATGCAATAAAACCAACCCCAACTTTAACACACACTACCATCACCTCAAAAAGAAAATAAATCACAATTACAGCAGTGTTACAGCTGCAACGGCAAGACATGAATCCATAGCTATGAATCACTACCGCTCTGGCCTATACTTCACAGAGTTTCCTAAAAAGAGAATGAAGTTCCAGCAGTAGAATAATTTGCCTGATTGGCATCTGAGAACTTCTCTTGGAGCAATCACAGGCCACTGTACTGTTGCCAGATTATGGGGCTGTTATGGATAGGTCACTTGGCAGACGGCTCTGTGCTGATGACTGAAGCAGGGGTGCAGAAAATCACCCAGCTTTCCAGATCTGCTGTGAGGCTGTTACGTACTCCCTGCATTAGGTTCTGTCATAATAGTGCTGCAAAATACATCCTAATATATACCCTCACTTTTCCTAAGAAAATTGCTGTGCACTTTTTCTTACAAGCTCCAATAAGATTATATAAGGCTTAAACCTTCCTCCAAAATGTGTTAGATATCAATATCTGTAGATGCATCAGCTAATAGAGAATTTCTAGCATGAAGTGCTGAGTACATGTACAAAACTGGAAGATGCTCAGTGCTGGACTGCTTATTGAAGACTCAGGTGCTAACCTGCAGTAGTTACTGATGCAGGCACCAATGTACACGTACCAGTGGAACAGGGATGAAATGCTGCATCTGCTGATGGGACAAGCTGCAGTCGTGAGATATCATACCATTACCAAATTAAATGTAGATCATTGTGAAATATGGATGAAAATGCGGATATCAGGAAGCAGAGGAGATGTTTGCTGTTTTACTATGCTTACAGTGATTCTTTATATGAGGTCTGCTCTGTAAATATGTCCCTTATTTTATTATGTTGGCCCACAACATCAAAGGTGGATGTTGGTGGTATGGCAGTAGAGACTGAACCTTCCCACCAATATTCCATTACATGTTGTTGCTGTGTGACAGATGGCAGCAGTGGGGCAGTCTGACAAAATGGCATCTGACATGGAAGTGCATAGGGAGCAAAGCGCGTCATTAAATTTCTCCAAGCAGAAAGAATGGCACTCACTGACATTTATCAGTGCTTGCTGAATGTTTATGGGGACCAAACAGTGGATGGGAGCACACTGAGGTGGTGCGTTTCAGCAGTTGTGACAGCAACAGTCATCAACTTCACTGCTAGAGATGTTTATGAGTGCAGCTTGTGAAAACGCATAGCTAATGGGTGTGACTGCGTTGAAAAATAGTGTTCTGCAGCTGAGAATTTGCTCCATGAAATAGTGCTATTGTGGTCTTCATATCTGTTGTAGTTTTCATGGAAATAAATAGGAGGCATTACATTTGGAGCAACCGACGTATTAATCAGCTGTTAGTGTGTAGAGTAACATTACATCAATCTGGTAGTTGAAAAACACTCAGGTGAAATCTGTAGAGCCATAACACAGCTTGTTTGTTCATCAGTGTAAGGGTTGTACAGCTGATAGCTACATCTGCCACTTTTGGCTTCTGTCAGCAGTTCGAAGGACGAAAGATGTCTGGTTGAATTAAAATGCTATTTACTTTTAAAACACAAGTTTTGGAAGGCTTTTCTTAGGAAGACTATTGACAAAGAGTTCTTGTTCAGCTACTTGTTTCTCTACTGCGATCAGATTAATGCTTCAAGTGTAGTCAACAACTTTTTAAGTGTTTGAGGTTGCAATCATTTATTACTGCTACCTGTAAAAAAAGGTTTGCTTACAATTCTGGTTATAACTCTCATGGAAAAAAAGCACTGTAAGACTTTATAAGACATTAGGAGAAAGAAAAGAAATAAATAGAAAAAGAAAACCCTCTGGGAAGTTTGGTTTGCCTGTCAGAAATACATAAATCTTTCTTAGTCTAAAAGCTTTTAAGCCCTTGCTGATTGTGTTTTTTCAGTTTATTTGCTTTTTGTTTTTTGTCTCTCTCTCTCTCTTTTTTTTTTTTTTTTTTTTTTTTTTAGGATTAGCACTATCAAATGACCTTTCATTTTAATCTTCTATAGTTTATTTATAATCTATAATCTTCTACAGTGATCCTAGAAGGTTAATGCTTAGTATTCCTTAAAATTCATTTGAATACTTCCAGCCAGCTATAAGATGTAGTAAATGGATTTATGAATTAAAGGATGATTGATTCCATAAGAGGCTATTGCTGACTTTACACGACAATTCAGTCATTTTTCAGTTAATTTCATACTTTATTGTATCCAAGGTAGGTTAATGGAATATTAGGTTCCATTTTCCTTTTTCTTTAAGTAGAAGGGGTACTGGCACTGCAGTTATCAGATTGTTTAATGTTATGGTTGAATTATTGGGTTGATTAAATTAGATTAGTTAGATTACTGTCTCAGAATCGTACTTTCATGCATCTTATGTTCCTTCTGCTTTGAGATATTTTAGAGTTTGCGACATTAACATTTCAGAAACCACATCCTCGCACAGATATATTTGGAGGTTGTTATTGTAAGCTGGAACCTAAAATAAATTCCTTGAAGTTAAGCCAGAAGGATACAGGACTAATAGTTCAGTACAGATAATATTTTTTGTTTGCTTTGATGGGAATTATTTATTACAAATGTAACTTGGTTAAAAAAATAATACAGAGAGAGACAAGGCTATGTTTTAGTACCACTCTTCTCAAAAGTAGTTTAAGCAGTCTGGAACAGAGTATTGATAACTTTCATGGTGCCAGCTCCATCACCTGAGGAAAGAATGCCATCAGTTTTCTCTCCATTCTGCCAGCTGGTCTTTGCTGAGGGATGGAGAACAGCCACATGCTCTCTATTCTTCTGACCATCCTTTCCCAGGCCAACAAGGCACTAGAGCTATCACTAGGAATTTATCCTGTGGTAGTTGTTAAGAGGAACACTTTGTTTCCTCATTTCAACAGATATTTGGAATTCTAATCCTGCTCTTACCACTGAAACTCAGCAGTGAACTCAGGAAGGTCCTGACTGCTGTTTGTGAGCCACATATAGAGTCTGTGCTACTCCTTGTGGTCATGAAGTTTTCCCGCTCTTTTTCCATCAAATGAAGGGTTGTTTTTATGCTCTATGAAGTGATATTTCTGATGATTACCATCCACATCATTTTTGAATTTGCTATGACTGGAACCCTATATAGTAGCTGAAGCTCTGCTTGAGTGGGAAGCACACTAAATTTAAACAAATGTTCTCCATTCCAACAGGAGAATTTCAGCCACAAACTGAGCTTTATTTTTCTGATATACCTTCATTTATCTTTCTTTATTGTGAAAGCCTTGCCTTGTTGTTTCCACACATAACTGCTGGCCACTTTCTTCTCTTTCCACATTTTTATGCTGCTGTCATTACTCATTTTACCAGCTTATCCGTGTTGCTGATGCTCTAAAAACCTGCCAAACCTCACAGCACCTGTATGAATTGAATTCGTGCTTTTGGGACTTATTTCCTATTTGGCATGTCAATTCCATGAGCAGCCTTATAACCTCTCCTTTCTTTGTCCTTGAATCCTGACACCAGGTTAGCTTTCTGACAATGTGCCACATCCAAAACCCCTTCCAGGTATGTTCCCTGGGCCACTGTTGCAGCCACAGGCTTGTCCAGTTGCTGTACTCAATACAGAATCACAGAATCACAGAACGGCCAGAGTTGGAAGGGACCTCAAGGATCATGAAGCTCCAACCTCCCCATTTAATGCTAGACCAGGCTGCCTAGGGCCCCATCCAACCTGGCCTTGAACACCTCTAGGGATGGGGCATCCACAACCTCCCTGGGCAGCCTGTTCCAGCACCTCACCACTCTCTCTGTAAAGAGCTTCCCCCTGACGTCCAACCTAAATCTCCCCTCCCTCAACTTAAAACCATTTCCCCTCGTCCTGCAGCTATCTACCCTTTCATAGAGTTGATTCCCCTCCTGTTTGTAGGCTCCCTTTAGGTACAGAAAGGCTGCAATGAGGTCACCCCGCAGCCTTCTTTTCTCCAGGATACCATTTGCTTTCCGAGCTGCAAGAGCAATTCAATACTGAAGCAATGTCCTTATTTACCAGCCCTCTGTACTCCTGTTCAGCCGTATGAACACAGTGCACAAGATGTATCTCTCCACCACCTGCAGAGGCCACGTGGAATCTCAGACATCAGAATCCCAGCTCTTCAATGAGGTTTAGTTACTGCATAATGGTAATCTTAAAAAGACCACAAATAGCTTCTGTTTGAGTGTATTATCTTTGCACATCCTCAGTTTAACGAAGCAGCACAGTTGCTGGCAGGCTGAAAAGCTCTAACTCCAGGCTGTACCCTTGGTTACAGATGTAAAGGCCAATCCCTCCAGCACCCAATCCTAAAGCAGAATCCACCTCTGCATGAAGTAAACACCACAGGAACCATAACCAGCTCTATGGCTTGGAACCATGGCAGGGCACCTCTGCATGAAGTAAACACCACAGGAACCATAACCAGCTCTATGGCTTGGAACCATGGCAGGGCAAACACACATTACGGCTGTTTTCCAAAACACTCAGAAAATAAAAACTTGGGTTTCTTCACAGTCAGAAATTTCAGCTACAGTTTTCCCCCTCTTCTTTCTGTCCTTGATTAATCTCTGGGGAGAAGGGAAAGAGAGACGTTTATGCAAGAAAGCCAACAACCACTCCTTCAGTCATCACTTCTCAAATTCCTTATCCATGTCCCTCCTGGTTCTGAGAAGGTGCTGAGGAAGATCAGCTGGGGAGACTTCTCAGCATCCAGTAGCCCTTCCAATGCATCCAGACCTGCTTGGTGAAGGGCTGTTCCATTTCAAAGGCAGCTGATTCAGCCTGAGTTCACACTGAGCTGTAAAGTTGTAATGGAAACACTTTTTAATATAGAACATCAACCTAAGGCAGCACTGAAAGAAAGAAGGAGACAAGATCTCATAATGCTAGCTGACTCAATTCTTCCTGCAAATTAAGCATTCTTGGCAAAAGATTCTTCTACATAAAGAAATCAAAACAAAACCAAACCTGGCAGATTCAACTGGTTTTGTTGCAAGAATTACTACTCCTATCCATACCTTAAACAGAAGAGCTAGCATATTTTTATCTTGGGTACCTCAGACTGAGAAGAGTTATTTGTATTGAACTTTGTCTGCGTAGTCAACTTCAGAGATCTGTTCCTCATCAAATGTGTGTTTGTGGATGAGGAAGACACTGTATGTGGTAAAAATTCATTCCTTACAATAACAATGTTCTCCTGAGTATTCTTCATCCTTTATCCTTACAATTATACACAGTAAATTTCTACTGAAACCTGTAATCCTGTTACTTTGGCTGAAAAGTATGTGCTGTCCTATGATGGATTTTTAACTCTGGAATGTATTTTTTAACTTGATTAAGTTGGCTTTAGCTGTGCCATCCCTATTAACATTAATGGTAACCACACAGTTGAAGCTCTGAATATTAACTTGAGAGTAAATCATTAAAATGCACTGGTTTAACTTTTATTGCCCTGCATATCAGGGTTATCAACCAGAGGGAGGATTAGAATTATGCCTGTAATTGAACAGGTGATCATAAACATTTCTTGACATTTTCCATTATGATAAATCTTTTTTTTTTCAGATTCTCTATATTGTAAATTCTTTCACTTTCTAAAAAACAAACAAAAAAAAAGTTAAATTTTTAACTAGATAGATATAAATGGATATGTGAATTCAGTGTTTTCATACTGTTTTAAAACTGTTAGCATAATTTTTTAAATAAATAGCATCAAAATCTTAAAATTTGAGTCTCTAAATGAATTACTAATAGAGAAATACATAAATACATGTCTTTTAAAAATATATATTTCTTCTATTTCTCTCTTTTTTTATGTGTGGAAAACACTTGATTGCAAAACCTAGACTGGCACACTGCTGAACATATTTTGATATGTTGAAATATTTTGATTTTGGCATTATTGAGCAGTCAAATGGCATTCATGTATAGGAAAATAACAATTATTGTAGCTCTGAATTTAAATCACTCTGTAAACAATAAATTAACTTCGTGGGTATAAAACACTTATATCAAATAGCTGGTCACACACAGGTTTACTGTTTAGGATTTCTACATGTTCATAGTAAAATCAGAGAGATTAAAAACCTGCTCCCAAATCCTACGGAAGTCGGTGAAAAGATACCCACTGACATTAGTAGGAGTTAGATAGAAAGCAGCATGGAAAAAAAAAATCAATAGACTTTGAATGTGCTGAGTTCATACGCAGGGCAGGCACATCCACATCTCCCGGAATGAGGCATTGACTTCCTCCTGCACATGCAGAAGATACTGTTTGGGTTTTAATTTAATACCATGCTGATTATTCACTGGCTAGAGGCTGATAAATGGATAGATTATTAAACTAGATACTTTGAAAGCCATACGGAATATCGTAGCCACTTTCAAATGTGTATTCAAACTTAAATAATATGTACCATAGATGTAAACCCGCTGCCCTCCCTCCCACTCTCTTTTTATCTTTTTTGTTTTATTGTTGTTTGTATACTTACATATACATATTTATGTGTGTATATATATGGTGTATGTATTTTAGAGAGAGTCTTTAAATTATGAAAAAAAATTCTACAATTTTATGTCAGAAAGCGTGATATTTTTCCCACCTCTAGGTCTGTATGGAAAAATGGTTACTGGGGTGCAGCAGACAGGAGAGACAAAAAATGCATACTAGGGAGGTAGTTTAGGAATGTTTCCCAAGAACTGACAACCTCTGCAGTGTGCGAGAACAGCAAGAAATGAACTCCATGAGTTTATCAAACTTGTGAAAGGCTGCTAGTGCACACTGGCATTAACAGTGGGTTGTATAGCTTGGACCAGACCAAGATACAGTTTGTTATGATATGCAGTGTTACATAGATACATTCATTATAATTCCATATGTTAAAAGATTACTTGCACATCTGATGAGAAAAGGACACAGGGATTCTCTAAATTCCCACACAGAAGCTATTCTTGCACCAGTACGACCTTATTCGACTATGTTTGTGATTGATGCCCCAAGTCTTGCTCCAGTTGTTACTAAAAGTGAGGGCATGAGCAAATAAGTGAAGCTTGTAAGTGAAGTATGGTGGTGAATAAATGAAAGTATGGTATGAATAGATATCTGTTGTAACACTGATTCTATTAACAATAAAACCTAATGAATAAATAAATATTTATTGTGATCTGTGCCTGCCATAAATCGCTAAATAGGAATTGGGAATTTAAAACATTTGGGTGTATAAGTGACTAACCTAAGGTAATCGAATAATTAGATATTCCGTTTTCAGTGTTTCAGTAATCCTAGCTCTGTTTTAAAACATCTGAGTTTTTAATTAATTTGTTTTCATACAGCAGTTTAATTCTTGCTATGGCTCAACTTCAGCTTTACTTTCTGTTAAATGCTTGACAAAGAGCACTGAAATAGAAGTTTTTCTATTGTTTGACATTTGGTGTGGATGTGTTATTTCACACTGCAGCCACAGACAGCAACAAGACACTTGTAGCACATACAGCAGTCACGTCTAGGGAATGTCTAAGGCATTTCTTATTCTGTGTCTTGGGAAAAATCACCAAGGCTAAACTAAAAAAGAGGTAATGGCTTCCAGAGGGTAAGAAGATTTTTGTGAGAAATTTTAACTATAGGAAGTGCAAATAAGTTTGTGTGTTATACAGCTAAGTTTAACTACAGGCAATCTGCAGGTAGTTTCATGTGTTATATTTTCCCTAACCCCAAATCTACATTAGTTAATTCTTAGATGTGCCTCACAGATTCATGAAATAGGTATTGACTTTTGTACTTGCTGTTTTTCAAAGGATTATGTTTACCAATTCATTCAAAACGAGAAGGCTTAAGGACTCATTGTACAACCTAAGATTAATCTGTGAATTAACAAACATTTTTTAAAAACTTCATAAATGTGCATTTTCAAGGCAGAATGGGGAAGATTAAAGCTACCAAGGTAAACCTAATCTTGGCATTTCCTATGTTTTGAGTATTTGATTTTGCAACATTCATTGTTTTCCTGGTATATGGAACACTGGGGAAGTGTTGCAGAAAGCTGAGAATAAATGAGAGAAGCAGGTTCAGACAAAGCAGTCTGTCGCCCTTGCTACAGATGGCACACAATTTCTCTAAAAAGTTAAAAACAATCTGAATCTTGTGAGCTTGAGATCATTACAATGAGGACTTTTTATAGTATATGATTTATATTGTTTTGTAACATTTCTGAGAGCAGTGTGATCTCACAGGAAAGCCATTTAAGGTAGGAGGATTACACCAGCAAAAAATACTAAGTGAAAAACACAGCAGGAGTAAAAACCAGGAGAAATCCTCTGAAAAGGAGAGGAGAATAGGACTCACTACATTTGCAGTGAACTGCAGACTGAATCTATTTAGGAATAAAACCAGGAAGCACAAAGGGAAGCATGTGGATCAAAGTGATACAGGGAAGAAAAAGCTACAAAGAGCTCCCTAAGTTGGCTATCCCAGGCAGCCAACCAGGTTACCAGCTCTTTAAGCACATTGCAGGTCAACCTAACAAAATGAGGAAGGAGAACGCTACTGTGTCATCCCATCAGCTTTCACAATGAATACAAACCTCAGAAATTCTGCAAGACATCTAGAAAGAAAGTTGATTCCTATCATATTCCAAGACTGGACTTCATTATTTTATATTCTTTTCCCAGTGTATGTAAGCAGGAGCTTACCGTTTTTGTTTTTTTTTTTTTTTTGTTGTTGTTGTTTTTTGTTTTTTTTTTTTTAATTTATTTTAAAAAGCTTTAACTTAGTATGATCACATTTGAGCAACCTGTCAACACAGCAGCAAAAGAGAATCCTGCTAGAGCTAACTCTGCGTGCTTCTCAGATTTCAAGTACAGTCCCCCACAAAGAAGTGATAGTTTGACTCATAAGTTTTATCTGCTTCTAGCAGCTGAAGTTCCTATTTTCTGAAGAGGGCTGATTTTCTCCCACTTATACAGTATACTCAGCATTGAAAATATAATCTGAATGCAAAGATAGAAATCTCTGGATTTTACAAAGAGAATTATTGTTGCTTCATTTGAGCTCTGAGCAGAAGTGGAATGTGCCTAGATTTTACAATGATATTTCTAAATTATGCTTAAAGTGCTTGTTATAAATATTGTCAATCAGAAACCAAGTTGAAAATGGATGAAAGAGGAAAGGGACACAGGTACTCAACACAGATGTTTTAAAATGCCCCTGAATACTGAACAAACTACATTAAAAAGAAGAAAAAAAAAAATCTCTAGCAGTATTTTGCATGACTCTTTTATGTGAGGGTTAAATTCACATGAACTATAAAACATCAGCCTAACAGATAACAAATGCTGAGTGATGTTTGATAACTAATGTGCACGTAGGTCAGATGCTGCTGTAGGAAACTGTCCAGGGCAGCCTGCTTTGGAGCTAATAGCTCCAATGTGCAGCCATGTAGGGGGCTTCTCACAGGACAGCCCTCTGCGGGGAGGAGGCAGGAGGAGGTGAGTAACTGGGACAAATGGGAGAGATGGAGCAGCTCATTGTTCCCCATGGATGTTGGATGTAGGATTGTTGCTAACCCAAAAGAGCAGGCATCCTTACCCTTGTGGGTGGCTTTGCAGGAGTGACCAGCTGGATGATGAAAGGAGGAGAACAGCATTAGGGTTATACTGCAGGTATTGGCAAGGGGCCTGAAGATGTCTAGAAGGATTATGAAGTGCCTGGAGTGGGGCCTTCTGACAAATTTTGGAGATATTTGAAAGGTACAAATGAGGTAAGGAACAGAAAGGAAGACTGCATATGGATGAATGAAATAAAGGTCTGGGAAGGGTCTTGAAGATTTTGAAGGGGAACAAAGAGGTATGTTGTGTTAGCAAAGAAAAAAAAAAAAGAGCACACATTTTAGTTCAACTGTAACAAAGGACTATCTCCTAAAGATAAAAATACTTCTTAATTATTTTATTTCTGGGGCCAATTTCAAAACTTCAGTTCTGAAAGAAAATCAGGGAGATTTTGTGTGTTACTTTTTTCTTTTTGCCTAAAAGGCCTCAAAGTGAAATAACTGCAAAGTCACAGATACCAAGGGCTTTATGCCCTTCTTGAAAGCTCTTACCTGTCTTGAAACCCATACAATGGCATATACTTGTCTGGAGACTCAGATTCCTAGAATCAGGGTGCAACACCACAAAAGTTAAATTTCCTTCACAGTTTCTAGCTCATCATGGATTTTAAAACTGATTATATTTTGAAACATGCATCTGTATGCAATATAACCTGTCACTAGATGGAATCACAGTTTCAAACATTATATTGAAAGTTATATAATTACATGGAGTGAAGCAGTCATATAATGTATGGGCAATTTACAGTTTTGAAGTCTGTTACCTAATCTTGCTAAAAAGAATGTTAAGACATAATTGTATTATGACAGACTACTTTTAAAATGAAATAGTGGGTTGCTTTTGCTTCCGAAATAGCATTATCTTTACATCTACATTTGCAAGTATGTCAGAAAATCTAGATTTATAGTTGCTAATCTAGCAATTATTTCAGTTGAACTTACCTTCCACACTGTGTTTAAATACAAAGAGGATTGTCAATCTAACATCAAGACTACCACAAGACACTCCAAGGATTCTTACCTTGGGTCTTTATATATTGATAGTGGCAGAAAATAATCCTCGTACTGTAATTCTTTCAACAATAGGTGACAACAATCAAATTCCTAATAATCTAATGTTATGAAACCATAGCTAATATCAGCACATTTGCTGAATCCTGGAATACCCGTAGTATTTTTCCACAGCATTATAATTTGAAAGCAAGAACTCCACTTTGATTCTTATTTTAAGTCTCTGCTTTTTTAATATTAATCTGATCTGTAGCAAAAAAAAAAAAAAAATCCAAGTTTGGAAGTTACTTCTCTGAATGCTCAGATAGTTAATCGGAGAACAAGAACAAACACTACAAATTTTGAGGAAAGAATATTATGGCTTCAGAAGTATGATAGCACACAAAACATAAAAGAGTACAAAATAATGGAACTGAACATTTTACAAAAATATTCCTACAAATGCTATAAATTAACTTAAAACTTTTTTTTCCTGCTTAGATTAAAATTCCTAAATAAACAAAAACAAAACTTATATAGGGAAAAACAATATTTTTAGTTAGTGAAATGTTAGTAAGCTACCAAATAAAAGTAAATTAGAAGCTAGTAAAATTGGAAGCTTAACACTGTTATTTCAAAAGAGAGCTGGGAGACATCTGTAGATCATGGAATTGGAACTAAAGGCAAGAGTGTTTTGATGTAACAGAATTACTAGCTTGTCCTAGTCTGGAGTACTGTGTGATAAACAACAAGGAGTATTAGCCATTATCTGTCTAAATGTAGACTATCCAAAAAGTCACAGCAGATAAATGGCTGAAGACAAGAGCATCCAAAAATTAACTCAGTCTGACACTGAAGACCGCAGAGCTTAAAAGGCAGTAGGTAGTCCGGAACTTTAATTTACTTTTCTTTCCACCAAAACATCCAAAACAAAAAGTCCCTCACACCACCACTCACACACCCTGAGGAATTACCTGAGTGATGTGAAAGCAACATAACAAGGAAAGCCAAAAGACTGTGTGTAGTCTCTGCGCACACAATTCTCTCTCTCTCTCTTTTTTTTTTTTTTTTGCAAAGGAAAGAGTACAAAGGGAAAAGAAATCTTCATTATGCTTACTTACAGAATGGAAGAAAACAACTGTAGCAGTCTGGAAGAAGAGTTAAACTATTAGTATGTCTGTAAGCCAATATTAATAGTTTATGCATGTCCCACCTGATGATCAAACTCATCGAGTCCTTTTTTCTTCAACAGAAAGCCACTCTCAGTGAAAAATTTAATCTTAAAAAAAGAGGTAGGGAAACCAATTTCCAGCACTTTTGATGATAACAAAAAAGCTTTTTGTTCTAGCTACTCAACAGCCACTGATAGTGTTTGCACTCCACTTCAGAAGAATTGTTTTCATCAGTCACTGCAATTGCTTGTTTCTTTAAAGGTGCTTCAACTTAAAAATAAGAAAATAATACACACATGACTGTTCCAAACTCAAAACTTCTGTCCTTTTCATAAGCAAAAGGCATGATGTTTGCTTTTCTTAAATAGATGAAGAACTTTCCCGCTGCTGGACTAATTAATGATAAAGAATTCCACATTTTAATTTTAAAGATAGCAGTAAGAGCCCTATGGCAACGAAAAGTCATATACTAAAGATTGGTGACTAATCACTGAATTCTGATCAGCAGCTTTTATGGAAAGACTTAAGTCATTAACAGAAAAGCTGAAAAAAAAAGAAAAAGAAATACAGATTTACAGAGAAACCTAGCCAGAGAAAGGAAGGGGCTCATTTTTATAAAGCAAGATGTATGTAGTCCGCATCATGCTTACTCTCCTAGTTATGATTGCTATGTTATTATCTAGAGCATAGCCTACTCTGGAGAGAGAGAGACACATATTCCCCAGAGGAACAAGTAGGTATTATCTGGAAGTTATGTCAGCCAAAATATGGCACATATTTTTACCCATCCTGTGACCTGCAGGCTACATCGTGCCCTCGAGAATAATTCCTTCTGGGCACTTTCTAAAATAGTTAAGGAATATTCTTTATCATACCTTGGATGTATTGTTTAGACTCTCTAAGCGTGATTATTTTTTCCTCTCACATCACAAATTAACCCCTATGGAAATAGCAATTAATTAAATAACCTTATGCTTGTAGCATATCCAGGGGAGTTCTTAGCACATGGCAGAGACGCCTGCATTTTTGTTGTTTATCAATCACATCTCCAGACATACAACAGGAAACAGGATACGGACTATTCATTTGTATCCAGACTAGCTTAAAAGTACTCAAAACCATAAGATGTTGTTGAAGCTTACAATACACGAAGACTTAAACATTATCAATATGGTTATTCAAGCATGTATTCTCTTGCTTAGTGTCTTTGAAAGTAGTTTTAAAAAAACAAGTAAATAACATTTTTTTCAAGTTTTAGGGTGGACTTAATGAGACTTAGTCTTGAAAGTGATTGACTATGTGAAGATAAAAAAAAATTAAAATAGAAAGAAAGCTAGTGCATTTCAGTCTAGGGAGGAAAACTCTTTTGCTCAAATATTTACGTCACTGACGTAAAACTGTCTAAGCTAAACTGTATATCAGATATTATGTATGTACCAATATATAAAGGACATTTTATAACAAGGACACCTCATTTAAACAATTATGCTACAGTACATAGAGAAATCATGATGACCTTTTCAAGTATTGCCATTCCTAAAGTTGTCTTTACCCTTTACCACATTCATTGTTACGGTCTATCTGGAGAAGCTCAAATGAGAAACTGTAAACTACCAAATGTCAAATGAAATGTCATCATTAACTTTAATGTGTTACTGTTCATGATTACAAGTCTAGTCTTGAAACAACTCATAACAGTTATAAACTTCTGTGTCTTCACAAGCAGTGGAACTTCTCTTAATTTTCACACATCATCACAGGAAGATTGGGATCATCTCCTAAATGCAGCAGAATTTGCATTCTCTTTAAATGGTTTCTTACTAGCTGTAAGTAGATCTTTTTGCTTCAATTGCACCATTCCTTAAAGTGGGAGATGTTGATGTCAATGCAATGTCCTGGTATCAAATTTACAGATGGAGCAGTCAGGAAGAATAAAAATTCAAAGTATGATTCATTTTAAGGCTTTTATGACCAGAATAAATCCCTTAGAAGTCTCACAACCAGTAACCCCTTTTTATTAAACTTTCTAAACAGTTTTCCTCTAGTCAGAAGTGTCAGATCTTTTTTTTTTGCCCTGTTGCTATTACAAAAAATATTTTGCAGTTTAAGATGTATTTTGTTCTTTTTTCCCTATAAAACTAAAAATCATAATATAATATCTAGTTGCCTGTAGAATTACAGTTTAAAAAAGGAAAAATGTCAGTAGAATTTAAAGTTTGTTACCTCTTAGGAGTTCCTTTCAACTTTTGATTTATGTATTTCAGAAGCATTTTGTTAGAATGTTTTCTGAGGCGTTAGCCTTAACAGGATGGACACTGCATAAATAATATGCCAGCTCCATTTAGTCACAAAGCTGTGTTCCCATTATACAAACAACAAGGCTTCCGTGCACAGTTCTTTCAATTTGTTAATTGCCTTATATAATCTTTAACATGATAGTCTGAGATTTTGTGGCACAGTGAAAGAGCTGGATTATAACAGCTTGCTGAAAGCAACAGACATTGCTTCTGCTTTGTCTTCTTCACAGGGCTGGAAATCACAGTTCTACTTCTCCTATTATTTAGACCAGTACATCTTACAAAGAAAATTCTGCCTTAGTATAGCAACTGATAATCCATGAGAAACCAAGAATAATGGGAAGAAGGAGAAGTTGAGTCCTTCAACATTGTGCTTTCTTCTTTCCTTGACTCTGTAGATTTCATCATGTTGCTGAAAAGACTTCCTGGAGTCACTGCTTCTTTGGATCTATATAACCTTTGTTCTAGAACTGCCAAAACTCATAGAGTTCCCATAAAAGGATGTGTGGATAAATGACAGAATTGTCTTTTAATTTCCCTGAAGTTTTGTCTGAGTTATCAAAATAGTATCTGATAAAGAACACTCCTATAAAGCTTTTCCATTGTCTTTAAAACAATTCGTTCCAAATACTTTTTTTCTTATAGACTTCTCTGCCTAAAAGAAAAAAAACAAACCACCCTAAAAATGGAACAAAGAAGACAGTGTTACACTTAGGGACAACAGTACTACTTATTCCTCCTCAAATGCTGTTTGGTCCTGCCCTGGTTTTGGCTGGGATATAATTAATTTTCTTCATAGTGCGTTTGTATGGTGCTCTTTTTTAAATTTTAGAGAAAAACAAGCATGAACAGGACAGCTGACCCAAAATGGCCAAAAGGATATTCCATATAATTTGGTGGTGACATGCAGAAGAATAAAACTGGGGAAGTTGGCTGCAAGCGTTGCAGATGCTTTGGAGGGAGTAGACAAGCATCACTCAGTTGGTGGTGAGCAATTGCATTGTACATCACTTGTTTTGTGTACAAAATTATTATTATTATTATTATTATTATTATTATTATTATTATTATTATTATTATTATTATTATTATTATTTCCCTTCATTTTCTCTCCTATTAAATTGTCTTTATCTCAACACAAGTTCTATCTTTTTCCAATTCTTTTTGTGGGATGACCGAGTGTCTGTGTAGTGCCATGTTATGCCAAAACAGGTCCTAAGAGTATACACCTGCCTCTCTAAGCATTTCCATTCAATCCCCAAAGAAGGACCCAGAGAACATGGCTGCAGTTATATTTAAACTACAGATGTAGGTTCTCCTGGTCCCCAAAGAGCACTGTGAACTGAAGGAGGCTTCAGGGAAAACAGCATATTTGATAATTAGTCCCTTTGAAACAACCTCAGTTCCTCTAAACACAGCATACTCCAGAATATTTTAATGACTGTAAAAGGAATCCGAAGGTCTTGAAAAGCCAAAAATTGTCTCATGGAACCATTTAGCCTTCTTGAGGACCTTCAGAACATACCAGCTGCTTTAAGGTAACACTCCAGTCTCCTTGAACCTGTCTCTCAGACTTCACATGCTCAAGCTATTAAAAAAAAGATCCCATCTTCAGTTTTGGGCAGAAAATCATAGCAGTCCTGTCTGCTAACAGTGTTCATGCCACAGGGTGCCATCCTCTTATCCCTCAGTGTTGGAGAGCTTCCTATCTGATCTGAAAAATTGAATCCCGTACCTTCCTTCAAAAGTAACTTTCCAGCTACACTTACACTATATGTTAAACTCTTTGAGCTCAGTGCTTGGCTCCACAAGCTCCAGACTGTGGTGCGCCCCACAGTAGCCACATATCTCAGCTAATCAATATCCAGAGCAGGTGAGCCCGGAGGCTGGCAGCCTTTTTTTTCATCTACAACTGTTTCTGGAAGGACAGATCTGTAATTGGCCATTTTATAGTGCTGTTAGCTGTTTTCATTCACTTCATCCTTAGAACCTGCCTTCCAGAAATAGATGGGAGAATAGGTCCAAAACTAGATGACTTTAGAGCTAGCTGGAATTCTTCTTTCATTTTCAAGATATACAGTTTTTAATAAGTTGAACTTTGATCTCATTTAGGAACTAGTTTTCCACCTTCCTTCTGTTCCTTGGAGGATGACATCAGGTTTGCCCATACTGCATACATACCAAACTGCACCAGTGAACACAGCAACATAAAAAGAGTGGAAGAATTTTAGTTGGCAGAGAAAGAAAGCAGTTCACATTTTCTCACTTGCTATTTTGAAGAATAGCTGAAGAATAGTTTTCCCATTTTTGCTGTGAAAATTAGCGGTCCTTACCAAAGGATTCTTCTAGAAGAGAAAAATTTAGCCTCATAGGATGCAAAAATAACCATAGATCTTCAGTGGATTTGCATTTTCTCACTAATATTTTGCCTGGTGGTATTAATTTTGGAGTAAGTTTTATTTAGTTGTACTGGAAATCAGAAAGGTTCCTTTTTAGTACTAGTTCAATTAAAGCCATAGCACATCTCAGCACTCTGAGATTAGGGAAGCAAATTTTACTGGCACTCTGCCTTCCCTATCCATCTTCCAGTTATATTTATAGCTTAGGGAAGTCCCTAGTGCTACTTTTATCACCATGTGCAGATGAAAATCTTTTGTATCTGGGCTTCTCTTCAAAGCTGTTAACATGGGACACAAGAGCAAACTCTGTCTAGGATGTTACCCACCCAGTACAGCTCCCACTGACAGTAAAGTAATCTGATGGAAATTCAGCTGAGCACACTGCACCAGTTTTCTGCTTACATTATACTACAATCATTTGAGCAGAAACTGTGAGTTAGACTGAAGATTTCATTACAAGTTTGAGATTATATTTTATAGTTTGCCATAAATTGCTCAGCATTTTAATACAAAATATGCATTTACTGTTCTTCGATCATTCATAATTGTAAGAGATTATTATTTTGCATCATCATTGTCTCAAAGCTTGCTGAGGACACAGACGAACAAGTTCAGGCAAATCCTGGTCAGGGGTTGAGAGATCTTTTGTCTGGAGAAGTTTGATGGACAAGTCCTGGGCAAGGCTGGATCCTGGTGGTGACTATCCCCGCTTCACGGCATTCTTGCTTTTTCCTAGCTTTTCTATCGCCCTCCTTTCCTTCCCCGTCTCCCTAATTAGGATTTATAATAAACTGGTCGGACTAACATATGAACCGTTGTTTCTTAATCTCACACCGGCTATACAGATATTAAAGAACCTCATCTCCCTCCTATAAATTGGAGCGAGACAATAATACATGCAACTCTCTAAGGTGCACAGACAACATGTATCTATCTGTAATGCAGAGCTTTTGGTAATAAGCAGCAAAAGAAATATTTCAGCTATTCACTATCTGATGTACTGTGCTTAACTGTAGAGAAAATACAAGGTAATTTGGAGTTCATTGTGAGAGGCAGCATAATGAATTGAACTGTTTTATGTCAACACATTTCTGAAACCAATTAAAACATTTTAGCAGCATGCAACAAAATACAAAAACATTCCCAAGACTGCTATTGTAATTGACTTTGATATGTTCTTAAAACTAATCTGGACCATGGCAGGTTAGAAATCACAGCACAGTACATGTTATTAAGCTTTCAGATGCAGACTGGCTGCTGTGGTTTTGCTGTCACGAAAGGCTGTTATTTGAGAAGGGACAGGATGAGAATTGTCCTTCAGGAACCTAATAACAGCACAGACTTTGTGTTTGTGTGTTTGCTTTTGTTTTCTGTTTTGCTTTTTTTTTTCCCTTGGATAAATGACCTAAACATGTACTGTACAACTTTATTTCTTATATACATATATATTATTTTTATTTTTTACAAAGCTAATTGCAGATCTTGCATCTGTTTCATGTAAAGATATTTTCTTTGCAGTAGGAATTCTGAAGAAAGTTCTTGAACAATGTTGAGCAGCATAATAAATTGTCATTATCTCAAAGGACCGAATGCAGATGTCTGCAAAAGAACAGGCAGCTATTGTAATGACAAATGTGAGAAAAAGTAGCAGTACATGGTAGTGGGAATACCAGCAGAAATGTTGCCACAATGAAACTGAGTTTAAGTGAAAAAATAATTACTGCAAATTACCAAGATTTGTGAAGCACCGTATTTTTACTGTGTGAGAACCTGTGTATGCCTCACACATACAGCAGGAGTGCCATTATCACTTCTTACATACTCCAGTGCAAAAACACCATTTTAAGAACTCAGAAGCAGAAAAATACTGCCGTCGAAAGTCATTGGGACTGTGCAATGCTGCAGCAGTCTTTCTAGCAGTCCTCATGCCATCTGAATACTAACTGTCAGAGGCATTTCTATAGCTATCATATTTACTAGGAAAATAATTATGTATTGTTGATGTGCCTGTCTTCTGAAGCACAGATCTACACACAGTAGACACAATCCCTTGGTAATGCACTCCACATTATGCACAGCTTGGAAAGAGGAGATGTTCTAGAAATTTGTACTGCATTTAACAAAGTCCAACACAATCAAGAAAGGTCAGTTTCCTTTTGTAGTTAATTGACATGTTGAAGGAAACCATAAAAAAAAAAAAAAAAAAGAAAACAAAATTGTCTGTTCAGAAGTTACTAGCTCAAAAAGTATTTTAAAATAGCCAACTTTCAGAACTCTGTAAATAAAATGGGTCTATTGAAGTGTTTCTCTTTAGTGGACTGTTCAAAGTCAAAAGAGTTCATATATAGAATTCTGAGTTCTATTCCTGTGTAGAAGAAAATGAAATGTTTCAATTTACTCGATTTTCCTTTCTTGTTCAAAAATTCTGTTTTTACATCTACAGTTCTCAAACATTTTTTATGGCTGCTTTTCAAACCCAGTCTTTTTCAGACTTGAGTATAGTACCTTTTACAATACAGAATCCTGAATCAGTTGTAAATAATGGTGGAAATCCATCTGAATTTAAAAGAACTCTCTTTTAATCAAACAAATAGAAACCTGATTATCTATTTAAAAATTAACAAGTTGTATCAATTTCCTTTAAAGCTGTCTTTTATTTCTCCTGAAAGACAACATTCTGAGATCTTATGGCAGAGAGTTTCCTAACAAGGCAGACTGGTTTGATCTTGTGAAAACTGTTCCTATCCTGCTCTTTCTGCCTTTTTTCCACCCCAGCCACTTTCTCACCATCAGCCCAAGAATGACCACATCAGCTAGGGCAAAAAGGTCCACACATCATTATTAGTAACTTGCTTCTTTTGCAGTTTTGAGTCCCTTTCGTTCTCTGTTTGTTCAGTCAGTCTTTCAGAAGGATAAGCTATAGCATTCAGGAGAGATGTACTCTGATGAAGTCTCTATTAATCAGATTAGTAGAAAAGCTTCCTTTTCTACTAATCATACCACACCAACAAGTAAATGGGGGAAGACAATGGAGAGTATAAAAGGCATCAAGGATTCTCTTGTTTTTGAAATGCTAATTACTACAAGCATATTCCTCTTACAGAGCAAAATATCAATGTGTTGCATCTGCTACAGAAATAATTTTGCAATAATTAATTGGTCATATTTGAGACATTATTGGTTTCGTTGAGAATTATTCAGACTTGCAGCTGAAAACTGTAAGAATTTTATTCACATTACACCAGGAAATACTGTGGTCTGTAATATTAAGACTATTTTTCAAAAAAAGAGAATACTGTTAGCCATTGGATGTGGTTTTTAAAGAGGAATATGCAATCATAAAAAATTAGATAAATAGATTTTAGAGAGAACGATTAAAGCTCATTCATAACATAATTGCAGAATGTAATTCCAGAGGTAAAATTATTTCTTTGTTTAGGCTATCCAGCTAATGTCAAGAACTAACATGCTGAACTATTTGCAAAGTCTTTTTATTTTCAAATATCAGTTCTTGCTTTTAAGTGAAAAAAAAAAAAAAGCATAACAAAAACCAAAAAACAACAACAAATGGTATTCATTTGAATTTAAATGAAATGCCGAATGAAGGAGCCTTAAATCTTTGTAGGATATACAGTGTGAAAAGTGGGGTAAGGGTAACAAAATCCTCTTCCATTATGATGAATATCAGGATCAATTTCTCTCTCCTTATAATATGCTTTAAAAAACTGATCATTATCAACATTTGCTGGAACTTTCTTTGGAAAATGAATTCATGATTTAGTATGGGAAGCATTCAAGCTCTTAGAAACATAATAGTTTAAGTCCTAAAATATATCTTAGAAATATAAAACAGGAATAATAGCTTTGTGATTAAACACCAGATTAATGCTTAGGAAGCAAGAGTTTGGTTACTGGGAATTTTGTGGATTTCCTCTGGGCCTTTGCTAAATTAGCATGACATTAAACTAATATCTAAGAATGTCATCCAGACAGCCACACAGCAGTAAATATTTTTCAAATAGGTAAATGAAACTCTTTACTGAGAAGAGTGTGTCTCAGTCACCTATCTATAAAATGAAAAGAACATTAGAACATTATTTCTGTCTTTCTGGTTCAGGAATTTTCTTCTATTGCTTCTTTGTACAACAAGTGGTACTTTGGGATTCCAAGTTAGATGCTGTTGGTGCCATTGCACCCACACCCAATATTTATTTATTGCACCCAATAATATTTATAGTTTAGCTGCCAGCAGTGATAAACGATGAGAATCATTACATCTGGAATAAAACATCTAGAATCTGCCTCAAAACTACTCCTCTAGGTTCTTTTCCTTGTCAAGGAAGAGAAGTTACAGTATCATAGAACCATAAAATGATTTGAATTGGAAGAGACCTTAAAGACCACCTAGTTCCAACCCCCAGCCGTGGGCAAGAACACCTTTCACTAGACAAGGTTACTCAAAGTCCCATCCAACCTGGCCTTAAACATTTCCAAAGATTAAGAATCCACTCTCTGGGCAGTCTGTTTCATTGCCCTCATAGTGAAGAATCCTTTCCCAATATCTAATCTAAATCTGCTTTCTTTTAGATTAAAATCATTACTTCTTGTCCTATTGCTACACTTCCTTCTAAAGAGCCTTTCCCCATTTTTCCTCTAGACCCCTTTTAGTTACAGGAAGGCCACTAGGAGGAATGCTCTTATTCAGACTGAATAAGCCCAACTCTCTCTGCCTTTCTCCACAGAAGGGGTAATCCAGCCCGCTGAAAATCCTCGTGGCCCTCCTCTGGACTCACCTCTACATTATTCTTGTATTGCGGACCCTAGACCTAACGGCTGCACTCCAGGTGGGGTCTCATGAAAGCAGAGTAGAGGGGGACAATCACCTTCTTCAACCTTTTAGCTACACTTCTTTTGATGCTGTCTAGGATACGATTGTCTTTCTGGGCTGCAAGTTCACATTCCTGACACATGTTCAGTTCGTCATTAACCTCTACCCTCAAGTCCTTCTCCACAGGGCTGCTCTCAATCAGCTCATTGCCCAGCCTATATTAATGCTTGAGATTGCCCTAACTCAGGTATAGGACCTTCCACTTGGCCTTCTTCTACTGCACATTTTTCAAATGAGCCCACATCTTGAGCCCATCAAGGTTCTCCTGAATTTTGCCCTTTCCCTCCAGTGTGTCAACTGCATCATTCAGTTTGGTATTATTGGCAAACATCCTGAGGATACATTCAATTCCATTGTCCATGTAATCAGTAAGCATTTTAAACAGTGCTAGTAAAAGAAAAATACATTCTTAAGATATAATTTGTCTGACCAATTTCAGATGAGATATATCCTCTCTTTAGGATAAGAAGTATCATGCTTAATAGCTACCTGTTTCTTTCCTTTGCCTTTTACAAGATTGTAGGTGAACAGATTAGACGTAGACATTTTGTTCTGTTCACAATATCTTTAGTCTTACAAATAGATGATGTCTGACTGGATTTTAAGGTTTATTGGTTTATGTGAATCACAGTTTCTTATCTAAGACACAAGTAAAGGGTATTTAGCCATTTCTGTAGAAAGAATAGAAATCTGTTCTAGAACTAGATATAGCATAAATTATAACAAAGTTCAGGAAGGGTTAATCAAAAGTTAAAGCACGTTAAAAAGGGCATTATTCAAATCTCTCTTGAACATTAACAGTTGGGGCATCAACTACCTTGTGAGGAAGCCTGGAACACTAACAGATGGGGCATTAACCACCTTGTGAGAGAGCCTGTTCCAGTGTTTGACCATTCTCACAATAAATATTTTTTTCCTAATACCCAGTCTGAACCTCCCTTGGTGCTGCTTTGTGCTATTCCTACTTTGCCTGTCATCACTTCTGAGGAAGAAGAGACTGGGACCTATCTTCTGTGCTTACCTTCTCTGGAAGTTGTATATTCAAAATCACAAGAGCTATCTGCTTCAATATTTTATGGGGTTTTTTTTGTTTGTTTGTTTGTTTTTTCATAATATTGTGGTTCTCCCAGTGTGTCCAGAAACACCTACAATTTCACTTTTCAACATCATAGTTCATGTAAACTCTTTGAAGTTTAACAGATAATCTGATGAAGCATGGAGATCAGCATGCAGTGCTTCAAAACATGTGATTATGTAATTATTTCAATTGTCTGTGGAAAACCTAGTGAACATTTTAAGGCTGCTTTGAAACTAAAGAAGACCTAAATTCTTCAGATTCGTTAATCTCTTACAAATGTTATGCAATAATACATAGCATCATTTCAAGATCTCAGAAGCAAAATTTTCTATGGAAACCAGCCATTTTTACATCAACATTGAATGATTTATGAATATGCTTTGGGGCAGAAGATAATTCTGATAACCCAAAAAAGTATCTTGCCAAGATCTGGGGGTGTATATTAAAATGTCCGCCTTCTATCAATCACATTCTGATCTTCCTAATAGGAGAAGATTAGATATTCAAAGCTATGAAAAATGAAAAGTTAATTTAAAACTTTTTTATTTTATTGCAACAGCCTTTTTTTTTTTTTTTTCCTTTGTATCTGGACTACATAGTACAGTGCTCGTTTTTCAACTTGCTATCTACAGTTTGAACATTTTCAGATCACTTCTCAACTCTACATTACTATGTCAAATAGCAACAGTGGATATTTACAAATCCTTTGCTTTAAGCTTGTGCAATATAGGCTACATCTAATATTTTACCTATGGATTGTGGGAGCAGGCCTATGCAGTCTTTACATTATTGAATTATTAAATAAATCTGAATATGTAAGAAAGCAGAAAATGCTTCACAGAGACCATACCTATTGCTAGAAGGAGTAAGAGTTATTTGACTAATTACACAGGTAAAGACGTTATATCTGGTTGTTTGTTTGTTTGTTTGTTTGTGTTTTTTTTTGATAGACTTCCTCTAGAGTCACAGTGTAAGGCATGATTTTTAATGCAGTTATCTACATCTAGAGAGAAGTACTGTAAACTGCAAATGTTTGCTCCTCTTCCAGGACTTTAAAGTAAGTCTCAAGTCACTAATTGAGATACTACAGATACTATAAATCCTATGTTACACTAATGATATGTAGAGACAAAGATGCTAAATGAGTCTAAGCCCACCTTACAATGCAAGCTAGGAAATAAGGTTGGATAAAACTTCACAGCATATAAAAATTTCCAGCTCTTCACAGAGGGAAGATGAGTCAACAGAAGTCAATGGTTTAAGCCAACTATTCATCTGCTGGTAGGAAGTTTGGTCACCAAATGCACATTCAGAATGTTGGGTTCTTCTGAGAATGCCTCTTCTTTCACGCAGTAGGGAGAAAGAAGGATTCACCTTGGCTTTTAGATGCAGGGATTCTTAAAAGTGAAAGGAAACCAGAGCCTCTGACTTCCAGCTTTTTCCTTCCTTTCTGATATTTGATCAAAGCATCACTGACTTATGATAAGCTTATAAGTTCAGGCTTTATAAGTTTTAGTGACTAACTTTGCTTGAGGTGAAGTAGACTTTCATGCAGTTTATATTTAACTATATTAAAATTATACTAAAGGAATAACATAGGAATAGGAATAACACAGTCTTGATGTGATTTTTCTAACTGGTTTGGATTTTTTTCTTGCATTATGAAGTTACTTTATATGCATTTTTCTTCCAAGAAAATAAGGTCTTAAAACAAACCCTTATCTATACTTTTTCTTCTAATTTTTATTTTTACTTTGCATACTTTTTTTTTTTTAAATTAATTTTAAAATATTCCTTATTAAATAGAAGCCCAAATAATGAAATGATTGAAGTGAATGAGTGAAACTTGCATTGGAGAAACTGTAACTGAAAAAGTCCATAAAGATAAATATTGATTTAAGAGAGGCTCATACGAATAGATGTCAGAGGTAATCACTACTGGACCTCCATAAAAACCACAGCTTTAACTGAACTCAAAAGAAAAAGATTGATTGCTTTCTTTAGTCTTCTTAAAAAAGGAACTAAAAATGTACTTTTCTGAATATGCTGTTTCTGAGGACCTGATGGTCACTTCCATCTCCATTTGTCATGTAGAACAAGTGGCTAAATGTTAAACTTCACACTGAATTTAACATCTCAGTAAGAGTGCCTTGAGGAAAAAGAGACGTGTTTCTGAGAATGTGATTTTAAAATTTCAGTGTATTAGATTTCCTCTTTCTCCCGAAGGACTAAAAGGGCAAAAAAAAATTCAACAGCTGTAAGTTACTTTACCGAGTTTTCATCTCTCAAGTTAAAACTTGGTGTGGACTATTGGGAGTGCTGCCAATTCATAATTTCATTGTAGGAGTTAAAGCTCCTACAGTGAAGTGTTGATGTGAAGAAAAGAAATTTAAAGCTGAAATACATGAAAATCAAGCCTTACATGATCCGATTTTAAGTGCTTCATTTAAGAAGCCATGCTCTCTAAGCTCTCTCAGCAGAGCCCAAGCAAGATTCAATGCATTTCTACCAGCTTTCTGTTTTTATTTGGACTCCTATAGAAACACTCTTTCTCCTTTGACAACAATAGGACCGGGAGAAAGTAAACCCCTACTTTTAAGTTTACCGAGTTGAAATTAACACTGGACATCAAATCTGAGTGCAACTGAAGAGCTCAAAAATTAGACATGGGAAAATTATCCTATCTACTTCAATAAAAAAAAATACTGCTCTTTTCACGTAAGTGTAAGGGAAAGTAATCAATAAGAAAAAATAATTAGTTTACATATATATGGTCACTGTGAATAGCCTCAGTTTCTAACCTGTAATATCATATCGTTAAGCTCTGAAACACACTGCAGCATTAAATTATTTGATGACTGTACAATGTTTTGTTACAAAAGTTAATGGTTTAAGCCAACTATTCATCTAAGATAATTTATTTCTACAATCATCATATTGATACTTTGACTGCTCCATTGATGCATAGGAAATTGGTAACATTCAGTGCAAATGAATGTTGTGGAAGTTAGATATATAAATTATGTATTACACATAAAATGAATCTTAAAGTTTAAAACATTATTTTTATACACCAGTGGTGAAGGTGAACATCTTTATAATTTGAGACAGATGACCAATATCGTCATCTCTTATTCCACAATCATTTTTCTTTCTCTTAGTATTCTGACAAAATTCCATTTGCAAATAAGGTGACTTTAAAATTTAATCTAGCATCAGATTGGATAAATTAGGTCAAAGTCTCTGGTTTTATTTATCCATTTAGGATGAAGTAAATTAATATTATTACTCTGAACATCTGTCACTTTCATGAACCACAATTCATCTGAAAAAATGGTTAACTACATTATTTTCTGTACATCGTTTTCTTCACGTAATAGAAATGAAGTCATCATAATAAAGCACTGTTATAAGATCAATGTTTCCATCTTTGGAAATAAAAGTCTTGGCTTTGCCTCAACATTAATGTTGTTGCTGGAGACCCTTAACCTAAGACAACTTTCTTTTCCACTGACATTATTTTTTAATTAAGAATATACTTCTGAGCACTTTTTTGGGGGGAGTTTCAAGTTTTTCAAACTAATTTTAAGAATATAAAAACTTGTATTACTGTGCTTCTTGAAGGGCAAATGAAAGGGACATTTTTTGTAAGAGTAACCATGTCAACAAAATTTAATTATAAGCACAAGAAACTGCAATATATATATATATATATATGAAATATTAATAAGAAAATATGCTGAATCATAAAGAGTAGTGCCAACAAAATTTTAGAACCAGAGGGCTCTAGACATGATCTCATGTCTCTCAAATTTTGTATATAGAATGAATATTAATATACTCATTAAATATGTGATCCTTATTAAGAATAAAGGTTTAATATGCATGCTACACTAAATTTAAAGTGTTTTTTATACTCTGAAATGTATTTATTCTTTGTTTTTGTTAAGTCTAGGTTCTGAGGTAATCACAAATAATGACAACAAAGTAGGTAATAAAAAATCATGACAAGAGTGTACAAAGATATTTTACTAAAACAGCTGAATTATTTTCCCTGCTAAATACATAGACAAATTTATAAAGTCCATGCAACTTTGTAGTACACGCTTCTGAGTTTTTATTTTCATCATTTTTCTTTCATTCCTGGTTAGAAATAGCAAACGTATTTTGTAATATGCTTGAATATGCTGATTATTCAAAAATAGTCAGAAGTCTCTACAGTAAATTAGTGTTTGCCTCTTATTCAGGGATTTTTTACATTCCACAATTCCAAGAGAACTATTCAACTTGAAAGAAACAATGCCATATGAATGATGTAACTATCCAACACATAACAGATTGCTGAAATTAACTTTTGGGAATTGTTCTAGTGTCTGGTTTAGAATTTACATGGAATTACATTAATATACCTCTAAAATATGAACACTGAGTATCAGTGGAAAATGAGCAAGAACCCACCAATAAGGTAGCTGAGTAATTTTTTCTTCTTCCATGTATGCCATTCAAAAACTATCTCTTCAAAACATGAAGGAAAAAAAAATACATATCCAGCAACAATGACCTGTTTTTGGAGAAGAATCTTATTATTAGAATGACTGAAAAAATTATGATTACCACAGTGGATGAATTCTGCCTTCATTCACATAAAAGTCCATGGGACCACAGAGTCCACTTCATTCTAATAGGTTAAGAAACTCCCAGATGTGTAATATCTTTTGAAATAATCTCTGTCATATTAATAAAATTTTGAAGAGATTTGTTTCACTCTAAACCTGACTCTGCAAATGTGTGAACCATTCAGCTCTTCGTTCAACTCCAAATTAAGAGAACTTATTTCAACTAAATGACAACTGAAAAAGTCAACTTCAGAAATTCAGATTTTAAATATATAACAAGATTTCCAAATGAAAATGGAATTACTCTTGGATGACTTCAGGAGAAAATTTCCCTTAAAGTGACATCTATAGCATTGAGTAAAATGGGACTGTAAGGTGGCCATGGTGAAGTTCGTCCACGATGTTGTTCAGCTGTTAGCATGGTTCTTGGTTTAGCCCTGAGCAACGCCAGTGCAAGACAACCCAAACAGAAAGCCAGGCTACAGTTCAGAGAATGGCATGATCAATACATTCTTTTCACTGTTCTGTTTACGCATAAAGAAAAAAAAGTAGTCATGGAAGTGAGCTATGCCACACCTTAAAACTCAACCACAGTCCTATAAATGGGACCTTTTCACTGCCTGTGCTGAGCAAAAATTTCACATAACACATCCTAATTACTTGGCAAATATTGTACTTAATGACAATATACTAGTGGAAGAGCCACTAAGGTATGATGATTGTTAGAGATTAGGTTACCAAAGTGTTCAGCAATTCCAGGACCTATCTGGAGTTGGGACTAAGGATTCTGCAGAACTTTCTCAATAGGACGCAGTGTACTTCAGAAGTGACATCACAGAGGATGGAAGGATTAGATGATCAAAATTGTAAGTTTACATGCCTAATTGCCCCTTTGTTGTACTTGTCCCAGGTGGATAGAAACCTAGGTCTCTCTTCTCAGGTGACAAGTGATAGGACATGAAGAAACTCAAGTTGTGTCAGCAAGACAGGGAGTGGGGCTAGGCTGGTCATTGGAACAATTTCTTCACAAAGAGGATGGTTAATCAGTGGAACAGGCTGTCCAGAGAAATGGTAGAGCACCTGTCCTTGGAGATATTTAAGAGACACATGGACATGGAACTGTGGGACATGCTTTAGTAATAGAACTCAGTAGGTCAGGTGGATGGTTAGACTTGATGATCTTTAAAGTTTTTTTCCAACCTAAATAATTCTATGACTCTGTGAATCTATGATACTCCTATTGCTATGGTTTAGCAATAGAAGCTAAACAATAAACAGCCATTTGTTCCATCTCCCCCTCACCGCAGTAGAATGGAAGCAAAATCTACAATCTAATTGGAGAAAAATTAAACTCTATCTCAGATGAAAACAGTAAAATTATGAGTTGAATTAGAAACAGATCAAGCTGAAGTAACTACTTAAGAGTAGTTATAAAGTAGTTAATTTTGCAGTTTCTTTCTCTTTTTTTTTAGTTTCTAATATAATTTAATTAATACAGCCCTTAAGGTCCATTTATACTTCATGTAAATCAAATATAAATGAGCTGAAGAAATTACCATGGGGAATGGAAGGAAAATAATTAATATATTACTTGATTAGTTCTTATCTTTAGTTATTAATATGTAGTTTCTCTCTCTTTTTTTTTTTTTTCTTGTACAATTAAGAAATGCCTTCACTATAGGAAAAGTCATCAGAAGTTAGTGTGTTTTGTTAAATATCATTCCTGGCCTCCAGATACCTCAAATTAACAGCTCTTATTTTTTAATGGTATAACAATTAACAGAATCAGTATGCTGCCCAGAATATGTTGAGGTTTTTGGGATGCTAAACTGATATAGGTTTGTACACAAACTCAGACTGGTAGGTAAACACAGGTTCTGAGGACAATAATATGTCATCTGTTGGAAATGTTCAAGTGGAATTTTCTTCTCTCATCATTCACAGTTATTTCTCTCATTTATCTTTCTTTCAGACAAGATCTAACAACTAAAGTGGCATTAAATAGCATGACAGCCAACTACATAAAATCAATCTTTTGAAGGCTGTATGTCTCAAATAATTTTTATGTGGCACAGGACCAATACAGAACATTATGATGACACCTTAATGTGTACATTCTTTCCCCGTGATGTGGTTTCTAAAAATGGAAAACATCTTAACAATTATGATATGAGCTTACTCTACATTGGTGCATTTTGTGCATTAGTAATGTCTTACTGTGAATATTATACTACTAAATTAAAAACTGGTCAGTGAAAATATTTTACAATTCAACACTTAGACCTGACATTATGTATGCATAGCTTATTAAAAATATCTATTAATATTCCTTTTTATCACATATTATATGTATGGCAGTCATAGATATTTTAAAAGTGGCAAAGCAAAACATTTTTACCGTAGCCTTCTGTAGTCTTTATAAACATGTTCTTTTTTTTTTTTCCCCCCCCAAAGAAATTGAAATACTAAATGTTCCAGAGAGTATTTTTAGAGAATTCAGAAATCTTGTGAAGAAAATTAGAGGTATGTATGTTAAATAGACTTGCTTGAATAAGCATCTAAAGACTTTTAAAATTATATTGCTCACAATGGTAAACCAGTTAATTTCCTCATGTTATAACTTCAATTTTATGAGTGTAACATTTGCATTAGTCTCCAATCACTATGAACACTGTAGAAAAATAAGAATTCTATTTTAAAATGGATCACTACTATCACTTCATCAAGAAAAAATCACTATGAAATACGTTGTTCCCAGTGGAGAGTTAGTACAAGAAAAAGACTATTCTGTCCTTGTGAATGTCATGCTTAATGAATGTATTTGAGATATTCTGAGATCTTTAGTAGTAATACATAATGACATAGAATGATTGAAATAGACTATTAAATATGTTCTTACTGTTCAAGTTCATGAATATACAGAGCAGGTACACATTTCATTTCACCTGGTGAGATGAAAATCCCAAAGCAACCTGTTTATCAATTCATGCATATTGCAATTAGAGTGTTACACTGTCCCAGCAAAAATGGAGCTTTAAGGGAAATGCAGAGAATCTCCTTCACTTTCATTCTCAGATGAAAAGAGTACCTAGAGAATAGGGCATGATGTCAACATGCAAACTTTATCAACTGTATCTTCACCGTGTCTCACAATTTCTAAATAAAGAGTAAATGACAATCAACGTTAGGAAGGACTTTCCAACCTTAGGAGGGCATTTGCCACTCTTGGCCATTGACTGCAATGATAAGAATATTCTATTATGTATTTACATAATAGACACACTCAGAGCTCTATGTGAACTAAATGATTTCTTTTTTTCTTTTTTTTTTTTTTTTTTCCTGTATTAATTGCTAACAGCACGGATATTCAATTCCCTAGCATATTCATTGAATGAATGTGTAATGTAGGATAATAATTAAACAAATGGAGAAATGCACTTTTTCTTTATCATAAAAAAATTGAGCAGTTGGCTTTTAGGAGATTCAGGTAACAAAACAACCAATTAAACTGTTCTAAATTTTGATTTTGTTACGTCGCTTTTTAATTTGCACCTTAGGTTGGGTTTTTAAAATCATAGTGATGGTAGTTTCATAAAGTTCAATGATTAAGATGGTATCACTGGAAATAAAATTAGGCCAAAAATGAATGTTTTTAAAATACTTTTTAATACCACCTAGACTCAAAGGATAGTAATTTCCTATTGAATAATTTTCTGTCTTTTTTACCCCATTTCTATCTAATACATTTAGGATTTTAAGTTATTTCTGTGTATTTCATAGATAAAGTAGCTACGAACAAAAGGTTGTTGACATTTAATGAAACCATGAAAATAATAATGTATTAGAAAAAATCCAAGAGATATTTGTTGTCAACTTTTAAGTAAATTTTTAGTCTAAAAGACATGTTCTTTACCTGAATTTATTCTGAATCTTTGCTATAAAATCTTAGTTATAATGTACTTTGATATTTGAATTTCTGGAAAGCAAAGCGTTCCTATTACTAATATACCCAAATTTATGAAAATGCATAGTTAAAATAACTCTAAATATTCTACTGCAAACAATGTACTTTCCATATGAAGTGGAATGATATTAATCAATGATTAAATGTTGTACTATCCTGTATTACAGAGTAGCAAGTAGAACATTTCATATACTGCAGATTATTTTTCCTTTCCCTTACTTAAATCTTACTACTAATCACACACCCACGGCAGCAGGAAACACAATAGTGAATGAATGAATATGCACAGATACCAGTAGATCACTCTATATTGCACATTGCAGTGATGTTTTGGTTTTTCAAACTTATTTCTGGGTCAGCATCATATCTCTCTAGGAAAAGTGGTTTTTGCTGTTAGCTTAGCATTCCCTCTTTGTGATTTAACTGACACAGTTGAAATCATGCCAAGGTGAGAGAGCATTTCAAGTTCAGCAATGACAAAAGCAGCTTGGGTAAGTGCCATGAACAAGCAGCTTTCTGAGAGAGATGTGAAGAGGAGATTCAGTACATGACATTGCTGAAATGAGGAGAACACACACATTTGCACAGTCAATACTGTTATGCCCCTTTCATACTTTTTCTTTCTCAGTGGAAATAAAAGGTCAAAAAACATGTATTATGTTATATTTCATCCTCCTTAAGAATTATTCTTAATTTTGGATTAAAATGTGATGGCAGAAATATTTAAGACATTTTTACAGTAAATCCTGCTATTATCAGAGAAAGGATTTCTTTACTTCAAACTAAAATGAGATTTTCTTATGACATGCACAGGAAAAAAAAAAAAAGGCTATTGGAGTTTAAGAAGAAAACAATGTTTCAATTATACCTTTTTCTGTTTCCTTTATTAGCAAGAAAATCTAGGGATACAGTACTTTTAAACTATTATTGTTGTTATTTATTGTAAGTATAAGAACTAGAAGCATTACGGCCAGGGTTCCTATGTCCAAATGCTAGGTGCTGTACAAACAGAAGAAAGCTAGACAATTTGGATTTAAGACTGCTCATTGTCAAGTGCAGGCAGACAGAGACTGCAAAAGCACAATGAGGTAACATTAGGCAGTATGAATGGCAATAATTTGTCAGGAGTTGAGTAAACGTCAAAGGAAAGACAGAACCTGTGATTTGAAGGAAAACAGCAAGGCAGGCTGGCAAGTACTTATGGATGAAATCACAAAAGCATATTGGAAAAGTCTGCTGAGAGTATGAGTGATCCAGCTGGGGAAATATGTATTTGGTGACTGTATGCACCTGAAGAATCCTGAAACATAGAGATGCTATATTTCAGTGTGCCAGTAATATGGCCCGGAAACAGAATAAGGTATGAGGTGGTGATAGTATTTTAATGGCTATTAAAAAGGGAGTTTTAGTAATCCATGCCTAAATCAAACATTTCAGCTGGGGAGTGTGCGTGTGTGTCCAGAAGAAGCATCTGTGTGATTTATTGTGACATTTGAAAAGAAGTTCCCCAATACATCTGCTCCGCTAAAACCTATTTAAGGTAGGGTTAGACCTCAACAGAGATTTACATATGAAGGAACCCCAAAATGTATATAACAATAACAGTCACAACAAAGGATCATCCCCTAAAACTCTGAAAGCTTCCAATCTTATAGAAAAAACTAGAATGATGCAAAGCACATCAGCAGCCTAGGCATGCTTTCCTCAAGAATAAATAAATAAATATCTACAAGGGCAGCTCTCAGAGTAATGCCTCAGATTTTATTAAGTTGGCTCACAGTGTTAGAGGTGGATGTTGGTGGTATGGCAGTAGACTCTGATCCTTCCCATCAATGTTTCACTACATATTGTTGCCCTGTGACAGATGGCAGTAGAGAGATAAAATGGCATCTGATAGAGAAGTGTGTGGAAAGCAAAGGTGTGTCAGTGAATTGCTCCACGTGGAAAAAATTGCACCATTGACATTCATTGATGCTTGCTGAACATTTATTAAGGCCAAACAGTATATGCTGGCATAGCAAGGTGGTGGGTGGTGTAGTTCAGGAGTGGAGACAGCAACGTGAAAGGACAAGTAATGTTCTGGATGGATAGGTACAGCTGTACATATTTACGCTACAAAATGAAGAGTGTTCTGATCACCCTGTCCACTCAAATCTGTGGAACTGTGTATGGAGCTGAATATCAGCTTCAAAGTGGTGTCAACATGGGAATATCTCAAAGTTTGCATCTGGTGGCTCCCATGAATGCTCACACAGAATCAGAAAGTACACCATATGCAAGTTTGTCAGGACCTACTGAACCAATATGTGGTTGAAGGTGACAGTTTCCTGGACCACGTTATCATTGAGGAGATGTGGTGTCACCACTATGAATTAGAGTCAAAATGGTAGTCCCTGGAGTGGCAGCAGTGAATTCTCCATCACAGAAAAAATTCAAGACACAGCCTTCAATGGATAAAGTGATATGCACTGACTTTTGGGATAGGGAAGGCATGATCCTTCTAGATTTCCCGGAACCCAGACAAACTATCAACTCTGACCACTACACTGCAGTGCTGACTAAGCTGTAGTCTCTAAGTTGCAGAGTCAGGGTAGAAAAGAAGACAATCTTTCTCTTACAGTGCAATAACACCAGGCCCAATACCGGTTTGTACATTGTGAAGCACATTGCCAGTCTTGGCTGGACTGTCTTACCACAGCCATTGCACAGTCCAGATTTTGTGTATTCTGATTTCCATCTGTTCATAACAACTAAAGACAGACTGCATGGGCAACATCTTCCTAGCAATTATGTAGTCTCTTTCTCATTGCTGGTGAAAATCTATAGCTAATGGTGGTGACTGTATTGAAGAATAGTGTTTTGTAGCTGAGAATTTGCTCTATCAAATAGTATAATCCTACAGTTCATGTGTGTGTGTGTGTGTGTGTGTGTGTGTGTATTTCCCCACCAGAATCTTTTAGCTGACAAGACTGAAATCCACATCAGCATCTAGTGATAATGCTTAAAGACGGAGGCTGGCGAGCTAGAGCTTCACAGCAGCTGTGAAAGTCAGCAATTCTTTATAGAGCGGAAGAAAATGAGTGGATGAGGGAAAAACAGTGAGATAGAATGTCTAGACCAGTAGGGTGTAGGCTATGGATGTTTTCTAAAACCCTTTTTTTTCTTAATTACACTTTTTTTTTTTTTTAAACAATGAAGTCATCCTGTGTAGACGTGATTATTTTTATTGTTTTCATCTCAACAGTTACAAAGGATGTGATCCCTGTAGCACAACTTGTTCATTACACTGGCACAGTTCCTAAAATAGCCTCCCAATCAGGGTCAAATATAGTAATGATTTGCAGTCTGTATTGACTGACAAGCCAGCTGACTGAGACAGCTGGTACATGATAGTAAGGCTTTAAGGCATTCCATAATTTGATTTTAATTTCAAAGGGTAACTATGAGTAGGCACAAAATAAATAATTTGCATAAGGACAAAGATTATCTACTGAAGTAACTATGGTTTTCATAAATTATACAGTCATAGAATGGCCTCTCATTACTTTTTATTGTCTGACCATAGCAGAGATGTCAGTATAATACGCTGGTATACGTGCAGTATCATTACAGATGGTTGTGCAGAAGGTTTACTGGTAGCATTATTGCTACAAATTATGAGAAAACACTGTCTATGTTGTGGCTGTATATGGTATACAACCAGTACATGGTTGTATTATGTATAAAACACATCAACAATCTCCACAGTATTTAAGATGCTCACTTCAACCTTACCATTCTGAAATATGTATGTTTAAATATGGCAACATTTATGAGGCCAGCTTCAGTGAAACTGAACTGTTAATTATTCATTAATTAAACATAAAATCATGAGCGTATTTCATCTGCATCTACACTTGATTGATGTTGCTTATTCTCATCCTAAAGCTACCTCTGTTCTAATCCTGATTAGAAATATTGACAGATAATAATTATTTCTATTTCTGACATGGAACCATGAAAAGAGATTCTCTTTGTACTGAATGATTAAGCCCATCACTTGCATGAAAATCTCTCTCTGATTCCTGGTGGAGTTTTAGGAGATCTCAGAGCTAAATAATTTTTGTGCAGGTGGAAGATACTTGGGATTTTTAAGAAACACACTTCTGGGACCAATCCAAATGACAATTAGAAGGAATTAAAGCATAATTAATGAAAATATAAAGGATAATTTAAAGTGTTCTTCTATAGCCACTAGTTGAGAAGGGATAAACAGCATATAAGAAAGAAAAGCAAATGCATAGTTTTCTGATATTCTAAACCTTACGTACAAGTTCAGAATAAGATATAAACCCTTGCAACATTTACTATTTGGTGAATTTTCATCTTTCTGGTTTCTTCTAGTTTATATTTCAAAACCAAGTAAAACTTGGTTATATTTCCTTGGTGTGTGAGTTGAAGAGAACAGAATAACATGTGAAAAATGACTTTCATTTTCCACAGACACAATAAACCATGCACAATGGCATCAATTCTTTGTGTGCTATATGATAGGAGGCCATGCCAGGTCCTGACAAGAGGAGCACAGCTTACTGAGAGCATTCATTTCTGGAGAAGCTTGCAACTCCTTCAGGCTTTTTCTGTTTCTTTCACTCAGGCAAAACAACTCCATAAAATACATCAACAGAATATAAACTTAACAGAGGGCAATTAATGATCCTGTTGTGTTCTTGCTTCAATGACCAAGGTAGACTGGACTTCATATATGAGTAGAAGCCTCGAAAGGCAGAATTGTCCATGTACTTAAAAGTTAATATGTTAGAAACAAACACAAACCCTCTTTCACTGCTGCTGTCTCAAATATCATTCAAAAAGTTTAAATCATAAGCTGTTATATGGTAGCTTTCTCATAAAATAAATAATACACGAAATTCTCTTAGAGATAATGAGACAAACTTCATTACTTCGGAAAAAAAAAAAATTCTCCATGCAAATATTATGATCTTTAATAATTATGTTAATTTGTCATTTATATTCATGGCTCATAAGGTAAAATCATTATATGTCTTAACATTAACTCAATTGCATAAATATTACATTAACTTTGATCACGCAAGTATTGCACAATCATCATTTTAAATAGTTACAAAGGTGACAGAATAATTTCCAGTGGAGTTTAATTCTTTTTCCTTTGATTTTTAAATGATATTTCTGACTTAGTTCTTTTATAAATAAGCCACTGAATTTTTCAGTCTTTTATTAACTCTAATAAAAATCTGAAAAAAAAAAAAAAAGGTTTCCAATCACAGAAACATTTCTACACATAAGCCAGAGTTTGAGACTGGTTGCTAATAAATTATCGGATTATAACGACATCTTTGCTTCTATGGGATAGCCCAGAAATAAAATTCAGTTTCTGATCCAAGTGCCACTTTAACACTTGTGTATCACAAGTATGTGCTTTTTTTTTTAAGGTTTTGTTAGGATTAACTTCACCTGGATTACTTCTAAAGCCCTCTATTTCCTTGGAAAGATTTAAGCATACATTTAATAATGTGTAGGACCCATACTGTAGCAAACTCTTGCTAATACAATTTCCAGCTAACTTCCCAATGGCATAGATGTCTTTCATGCTTCTGAGCAAATGGTAGGATTGATTCACAGAAACTGGGGCCTTTTACCTTAAGTAAATGCAATCCCATGCTCAGACTATTTTCACTCTTAACGGGCTATCTCTCCATTGTGTCCATGGTACAATATTGCACTCATGGAAGAAAAGCAGTGAACCACATCCGTATTTCTGGACGTGCCATCCTGGATATAGCCTCACTTTAGTGGAAAGGGGCCAAAGATACCTTGGTTTCTGTTAGCTTTATTACATACATTATCCTTTTAATATGGTTATTTATCATTCTTGAAATTTTTTCTTAGTAGAGCAACTATTCAAAGATAAAATGCACCCGTGCCATATTGGGGAATTCTTTCCTCAAGGCCACATTACTTTTTCCTTCTGAAAGAAGGGTACCATAACGTTCTCTTCTACTTGATTGGACAGACTTTTATTAACATGTCCCAGGAAGCTCTTAAGCTGCACAGGTATCTCAATATACCACAGTTCTGTACTGAGTACAGTGAAGACAGAAGGAAAAGAGGAGGAAGTAGTCCCAGACCAAGTAGACACAAGCAGTTGGTTCTTCTGTGATCTGTTACCCACTTAAAGGTATTGTGCATCACCTCTGTACTAGTCTCTTTTCCTCCTACCTTGATTCTACATCTTTTCCCAGTTTGTAAAGCTGCTTTCTGAAAGAACAATTGCTTTTTTTCTCTCTCTCTGTGTCTCCCTTTCTGATTTGCTTTGTTTTTGTTTTGTTTGTTTGTTTGCTTGCTTAGTTGTTTTTTTCTTCTAGAGAGAACTGGAATCCTAGATCATCTTCTTCCCCACATTCCAGCCATTTTTTGCTCTCTGTGGCAGCCTGGATGTGGAAGACTTTGTCAAACAGAAGAGGCTGGGATATATCAAACAGGTTTTCCATTGCAAGTAGCCAATGATACTGGATTTTTGGCTGAAGCCATAACAATTATTCTCATGGTGCTAAATGTTGTCGTTAGAGATGATGTAATCCAGAAGGGATAAAGGATTTCTGTATATATGCACTGGGATTAATCTGCAGCAGGCTATTTAAAATAAAGAAGGCTTGATGTGTTTTCACATTTTATTTATGCTCTTTTCAGACAGAAATGCATATTTTTAATTGCTTGTTTATAAGTTATGTTCTTGAGGCAAAAATCAGAAAGGAACAATTAAAAAAATACTGCAGTTGGGAATTGCTGACACAATGTTCCTTCTACCACCTTTTTTTCTCTCTTTAGGGTAACTATATCCTTTTAAATTCAGATAACGTTTTCAGTACATAAGTTGGTATATCCAATATCTTTGATTTCACCTTGTATTTTTGAAGCCTTTAGAACATTACCATAAAAAAATGGAATATTGCTATGTAATTGTCTTCATACATTACAGTCTATATGCAGCATGTATTTTGCTTTAGCTCTTACATTGGCAAGTTCTTCAGTAAGCATGAATAACTCAAGTATGGAGGCTGCTCTGAAAGTAATGCCTCCAAATTATTTCCACGGAAAATACAACAGATACAAAGAGTACAATAACATTATTTGATAGAACAAATTCTCAGCTACAAAACATTGATTTTCAACATAGTCATCACCACTAGCTATGCATTTTTGCTAGTGATGAACAACAGCCTACATGCCATGCTTGTAAAGATTTACACTAGCAGAAATGACCCACTGTCTCTCTCGCCTTTGCTGAAATGCACCACCCACCACCTCACTGTGCCAGCATCCACTATTTGGTTTCCATAAATGTTCATGAAGCATCAGTAAATGTCAGTGGGTGCAATTGTTTCCGCATGGAGGAATTCAATGACACACATTTACTTCATATGCACTTCCATGTCAGATGCCAGTTTGTCCCTCTGCTGCCACCTGTCATGCGGCAATAAAATGTAATAGAATATTGGTGTGAAGGGTCAACATCTACTGTCATAACACCAACATCCACCTCTGACATCATAGCCCAATATAATAAACTGGAGGCATTACTTTCAGAGCAGTTCTCATACAATAATTGTAAAGATGCTTTAAAGGAATATTTACCTTGTTACGTTTCAACAGAAAATACACATTCCCAGTGATATGTCATAATTGATCATAACAAGCATGCATTATCTATAAATAAACTAATCAACATTCAGCAATGAGTTGCATAAATGAACCCTTTTACATATTGCACCTTATAATGAGCCACTACACAACTAATGACTTATTAGTGTCATGGGCAATGAATGATTAATTAGTCAATTCAAAAGTGACTTTTTAAGCTTATAATTACTACCTTTTCTAATTTATGAAGGTTATAGACAATTTTGCCATGTTGGCATTCTAGATCTGATCGAATGATGTCTTTGTTTGTCAACAATGCCCTAAGAATAAGGGTGGTTCCTGAGAGCTGATTGCATTAAACTGAGTATGTGCTGTTGTTATAGAACCATAGACTGCAGTCAAGTACTCTTTGGTGAATCTTGACTGGTCAATCTTGGGAAATTTAAGTGAGCAGCTAGTGAGTGAGTAAAAAACTAGAGATTATAAAGCTCTGATCCTGCACAACTGCTGCTGAGTGCAGAGTGTGCTGCTATCTTCAGCTCTGGAACATTAGCATTAGTCATTCACTCCTCCAGCTGCTGCTGTCCTCCTCTGCCTCTGCTTCCTTCGCATTTTTCCCTCTGGTGTTTCTCATGGGAGGGGTGCGCATGAGACACTGCTGAATGCCTGACCCTCTCCTCCACCCCACCCAGCATGAAGATTGGAAAAGGCCAAAAATGTGTGATGCTAGAAGCAACTAATGAAATAATTTTTTTCTGTAGATGAATAGTGTTTCGTGTATACTGAAATCCTTCTAGGAAGGATTTCAATACACCAATATTCACTACTATTATCACAATTAACAAGTTTGTGTGATCCAAAACCCATACAAGCCAATGGAAACTGTTTTGTTTGATCCACTGGCATTAGGTGAACCGCTAACCAGAGATGAACAAATTGGTTACAGTGAGATCTGTGTGGGAACAGAAAGCCATGGTGAGGAAATAAGTCATTTTCTCTGCAACATTTCTGTTTTCATATAGAGGAGTTAGTGGATGGACAAAAGGAGGCAACATGAAATCATTTGGCCCTGTTTCAAGTTATGGAACAGGAGCTTGACCAGAAGATGGTCAGTTCTGCAATTCAGCAGTCTCATAGGGCTAATGAGAGCAAAGTGTCACTTCCAGAACTGTGGTACGATTTCAGACGTGACATCAGTTAACAAAATGATATTTTCACTTAAGAAAAATTGCTGTATATGTGAAAAAGGAAAAGGAAAAGAAAAAAAGTTTTCTAAAGCCACACAGGACTTTTTCAGAGGTTTTCATTTGAATACAGTTAAGTTGGAACATTATGTCCAACAGTGCAGAGAACAAAGCAACTTCTTCACAAATTAATATATCTGATTAACATTTGTGTCTGCAGTTCATTCATTTCTGAATGAAAGTCTGAAGAAAGTGCTGAAATTGTCAGTGGACAAGAATAAAACAGAAAAACATTAATAAACAACACATAAAGAAATTGCATCTCCATAATGTGCATATGCATTATTCTAGATTATTGAAAAATACAATGGTGTTGTGGGACTTTTCTAACTACTATACAGAAGAAAAACAAATATAATTATATGCAGAAAATAATACTATTTTTAATAACATTAACTTCTTGTAGCTTTAACATTTAAATATAATAATGGTGTTTAGTTCATGCAGAGCACCTTTTATTGGAGGATTTTGTTACCTTGTAGGCTGCTGTCAGCATTGGCCTATATTAGAGAAGAAATCTGCTTCTGAGGGCTGAATGACATTAAGGATCTGGAGTGACAAAAAGCTAGAGCTGTAAAAAGTACAAAATTAAGTCTACTTTCTTATCTCTCTCAGTCATTTCCTCCAACAGTCCATGAGCTTCCTCCAATTACTCCAAACTATTCATTAGAAACTATATACTACTAATTTCTAGCATATATAAAGTTTCCCATTCTTCTATATAATTCTTAGAGGAGTAGGAGTACTTTGCTTAAAAGGAAAACTTATGGCATCATAGAATCACTAAGGTGGGAAATGACCTCCAAGGTCATCCAGTCCAACTATTCACCTATCACCAATATTACCATGTCCCTCAGTACAACATATAAATGTTTCGCAAATACCTCCAGGGTCGGTGACTCCACCACCTCCCTGGTGGTTCCAGTGCCTGACCACTGATACTGTATTTGTATATGTATGTATATTTTGTACATACATTTATATTTAATTGAACTCCACTGTATGCTGTAAAGTATGAGTTATCCGTCACCTAAAATTATATTCTTTTTTCCTTTATTTTTGTATTACCGGGGCTTTGGTGATATTTAGGTTCCCCCCATGTTTTTTGTTAATTTATGTAGCCCATTCCTGTGACCCTTCTTCTTACATACGAACATTTCCAAATAGCTGGGGTACTTTTGTGTGTCATTTACCTGCATAAGAACCTGTTTCAGATACTTTCTTCCATCTCATTCTTCAGCTTGAAGAATTATTTTCACTTCTACCTCATGAACAGCTGGTTGTGTCACGGATGTTTTTGTCATGCTGTATCACTTTTTGCACATGAAAAATTGCACCATGAACAGATTATCAGTGACTAACATACGATGCTCCACACTATCACTTAATTGTTGCTGGAAAAAATGGATTGCACTGTTAACAGAATTACAATGGACACATTTCAGAACTTTCTTGTGCATATTATAATGTAATGTCCAATGAATACACTACATAAAAGTGATGCAGACTTTTATTTAAATACAATCCAAGTATAATGTGACTTAACAGCTGCAGCAGCTGCTGTCCATTCATTGCCTGCAAAGTTTATTAGAAGGTTGCTATGTTTGCTGTGGGAAATGTAAATGCAAATGTTGCAACTGAGACCAAGAGGGAGATAAAAATTTCATGTTGTTCTAACAGCATTTTTCTTTTTCTATTGCTGCCCATGGACTGGCAAAGGTTGTGACAATGGCTGTGCTCTAATTTGTCTTTTTGACAAAACACAAACATAAAAACAACTAAAAGCAAAGTATCTACAACAAGACAAATGCATTTTAGAATTAATTAAAATGGATTTCTTGTGCTCTTTGATAACTGTTTGAAACAATATTATTAAAAATCTTAATTATGACATAGATTGCTTTTATATTTTTCTTGATTAAAGCTCTAATTATTAGCTAATACAAAGTTGCACCACACTTTGCATATGAGTGAATAGACAGTAGAAACAGTGAGGTTCATTAAAGTGATCAAAGAGAATTACATACTCTCTACGCCCTTTAATAACTATTCTACTGAGAGCTAGGAGTTTTTTAAAAACCCTGAGCAGTCCTTGCCATTAACATACTAAGTGAAGATAATTACCTAAATCAAGAGAACACAACATATTTGCAATGAACTTTCCAAATTAAAATCAACGTAAGTCTATTACTAACACAAATGAGATTCAGCTCATAAATGTTCATTATAATTAAGCAAAAACTATTATTTCAAACTACCAGGAACCCTTAGCACAATACCCTATCCTGATTTTGGAATAAATGTTTTTTGCAGTATAGAAACTATGAGACTAATTCTGATTTTTTAAAAGAAAGTAAAGATCGAATTTTGCCTTATATTCACTGTGAAACTTATTGTATGCAGGCTCAAAGTGAAAGACAGAAAGAGAGGTGCTTAGTTGAGGGGAATACTTTTATAGTTCTGGAGCAAAACACTGTTCATTGGAAATTAGATCTTCAGAGTTCATATTAAACTGTGTTACAGTGAGACAAAAAAATCTTATTTTGTTTAATAGTTTTCTTATTTTGTTTAATAATTGTTGATCATAATGTACTATGCTAGATTAACGCACAAGCCAGACAAAAGTATTTTCTTCCTGCTACATTACATGCACTTCAACATAAGCAAAGATTACTAACACTTCTTACAATAAATCTTCTGCTCACATGCTTGTGGCTAATTCTTGTCCTGGAGAGCTTTTAAATATGCACGGACTTCTATTCATAGTATGTTTGAAAGCCTGTATGATTGTCTTAATAGCATTCCAAACTGAAAATATTTTGGCTTTACTGGCACCTCCACATTTCAATAGTCCTTACGAGGTTTCTGGATCAGATTTTATTTTTAGTTTTACCAGAATCATCTTCCTTTGTAAATTCCATATGATTACTACTTCTGCTTCATCGTCTGGACCTGAGCTGATGAATTCTGCTATGTTAGAATATATAACTGATATAATGTAGCTCATTAATACAGAAGATATCTTTTCATATATCATCATTAGTTGTTTTTAACATTTTTACAATTTCAATTGTATTTCAGCATTATTAAAAGTATTAGAGTATTTTCCATTACAGCACAGATTTGAACAAAGGCAGCAATGGCACAATTCAGGAAAAAAGAATTCAGTAAGCCTTTGTGGGATCATTGCCTGAGACAGTTTTTCTGGTTCTTTGTGTGGATACTTCTTCAAGTGATACTTATAACATCATTGTTGTGATATAGCTAGTGGTCTGAAGCATTTAATCAGTAATTATGTTATATTTATTTGTATTTACCTTAATATATATATTGTCTTTGTATATATTCAATTTCATCAGCAATGTGCCTCCAATACCACATCATAATTCAGTCATGGTAACATTAACCGGGTTTGCACAAGTAGCCATAATTGCACAAATTTCAGCACAACTCAGTAACTCAAGGATCTACCCAGCTCTTCAGTAGAACCTCACTGATGTCTCTGGACTGCATGAAAACCTATACCAGTTTTATTTCACCTAAAATCGTTTGAATCACTCCACTGAGAAGCAGAGCTGTTACAAGGACAAATCCTGTCGAACAGCCACTTCCAAACCTCTGGGGTGAGCTTTTATACACCTACACATGAACTTTAAAAAGATTCAGAAAGATAAGAACCCATTGTGCACTCTGTCACCAAATGAAGCGACAGCAGTGACACACCACTGTTCTCGTGCTCTTAATTTAGAGATAGGAATCACAGTAGAAGACAAACAAAATCCTAAATTTTCTTCAGATTAGTAGGATTTGGCAGAATAGTGTCAAACGTTTTTGTCCCATTATTCATAATCTACATATGCATACTAATATTTTCCTAATTTTAATAACAATTGTTTCACATGGTCTTGAGGATGGCATTATGCCTGGAAACTGTTTCACTAAATTGCATACCATCGTAATCTACACGTTGGATAGCCTCCAGGACAAAGGCCATGAAGTAACATTAAAAGCAACTAGTAATTAACATTCATAAAATGTAACGCGAAAGACAGGAATGATAAATTTAGATATGTGCTATAAATGACTTCTTTAACACTTTTGTCATGATGAGTTAAAATAGCTCTCTATTCTGGTGATTACTGCCATATGTAAGTATGCTAAAATGAAATCTGAGAAATGTGGTTTGTTCTTTATTGCGGTGCATAATAACAATAATATTGCTACATCTTAATGAACACTTGCTATTTTGCATTTTGTGTTATATGCAGCCTGTTATTAGTACTGAAGAAATGCACTTTATATTAAAGATATAAGATCCACAAGATCTCAGAATGGTTGAGGTTGGAAGAAACCCCTGGAGGTTATCTGGTTTAAGCTCCCTGCTCGAACGTGGCCACCTGGAGTAGGTTGCACAGGACTATATACAGGTGGCTTTTCAATATCTACAAGAATGGAGAGCCCACAGCGTCCTTGGCAAACCTGTGTGAGTGCTTAAAAAATTCAAAAAGTTTTCTTTAAAGCATTTTTCAGGATGCTGCATTACAAAGAAAGAAATACTAAATCAATTAAATACTTTTATTCATCAATTACATATGTTTAATAGATTTCTCAGAAATGAAATATTTTGAAATTTTCACTGCCAAGCAGAGATAATTCAACTCATACTACATATGATTTTTTACTATACATACGTATATACATGCTCACATATATTTATACCAAAGTAGGTAGAGGTTTGACTGTGTCTTCAGTTATTACATACACCAGCAGGCAGAGAAATTTTGATTTCACTTGCACCTAAGCCAACTGAGAGTAATTCTACTGAATCATTCTATTTAATGGACCTGTGTTATGTGGTGAAACTGAGAATGATACCAGGTATATTTGTATTTAAATAGCCACCTTAATGACTATCTATTTTTAATGACTATAAATAGCTAAAATACTAGCATAACACTTACTAAAGGTTACTCATTAAGATATCAACACAGCCTCGTAAATAATGAAATAGACAGTTCCAGTCTAAACACATGTCAGAGTTACAAATAACAAAGCTTGCATATTGGCTTTAAGTCCTTTTGTGCAGCAAAACTTGAGAAATAGGTAAGCAAAAATACATGTTTGTTTAATAATTCATTTCTATGAATATTCTCCATATCTAAGAATATTATTACCAACATGTGATTTAAAACACTAATTGCAAACATTAACAGTTTTTGAAATATGTGAAAGATATCTACGCTACTAATTTTGTGGGATCAATGTGTCATTTTTGAGGCAATTATCTGGTACATTTTTGTCTGTATAAAACAAGGCAAAAATGAAGAAAGTAATTAAAGATATTGCAAAAGAACTAGAGGCTCTGGTTCTATACACACGAAAACTGTTTTCCTTGTTATTCATTTAATCTTTACAACAAATCTACCATCACTCTAAAGAACCTGCCATATAAATATTTCTAATGATCAGTCAATACTGCCAATGTTGTCATCAATCACTGCAGAACAAGCACTCTTTTACACAGGAATCACATAAATCGTCTTTCAAGAAATTATAATTCTTACAGAAACACCTCTTGATCTCTGGCAAGGTCATCCCTGTCAAAACTCAAAGATGAATGAAAGGAAGGAAAAAAAAAAGATTCAGTTTAAAAAATTGCTAGACTAAGCAAGCTTATATCTTTAATAAGATACGTATCAAAAGCATTTGTAATGAAGAGTGTGATATTTGCCAATAAAATCGCTAGTGCTAATATTTCTTCTACACTGCAATACATTGCAAATGCTGGTTTAGAATCATAGAATCTGCAAGGTTGGAAAAGACCTCCAAGATAATCCAGTCCAGCTGTACACCTACCACCAATATTTCCACGCTAAACCATGTCCTTCAGTACAACATCTAAGCAATTGTTGAACACCTCCAGGGACAGTGACTCCACCACCTCTCTTGGCAGCCTGTTACAGTGTCTGACATATTGCCAGGAGTTATTCAAAAGTTCACCACAGTATGCTGGATCAAGAGTTGAATATTTAAAAATAATTCTCGTAGAAATGTGTGCACTTTGTTAATGAAAGTATCTTTGCACCGTTTCTGAGTACACGAAGATGTGAAATATGAAGGAAGTTTGATAATAATTTCAACTTCCAACTGCAGCTTCAGTGCCTGGGATGCTATTTAAACTACTAATAACAGAAAAACTTCGGGGCATTTAGCTTGATTCATTTTCTTATATGAATTTCCATTGTCTTCTTTTGAGTGCAAGATACAGTTTTTACACAGCTTTTTGCCATTATATGCATCTAGTGGAACTGAACTATTTTTTTTTTTGCCATAGCTTTTTCTCTTTAAATGTCCTTCTCTCAATTAGATGTAAAAAACTACTGAAAGGAAAGCAAAACAAATCTTTTATTGATTGCTGTTCTTTGCCTTCCTTAAAAGTCAAGAGAAAAAAAAGTAAAACTTTTAATGGAGAAATTAGTTCTGCAATAACATCATTACAAATCACTTGCTAATAAATGGCTATATGTAAAACTGCTTTACATGAGAAATGTTCTTACAATGAATATTATTTCAGCTGATTATAACACAGACATAATACAAAGACACTGGGATAAGAGGCAGAGTCTGATTTATGAAAAGATGCCGCATTCAGGTGAACAATTTTCTTCCTAACATGCTGTACACATTACTGAATTTAAAGTCACCTGAGCTTATCCATTAAAAAAATAAATAAATAAAGCAAACAAAGTGATGCGAGTTCCAATGGTACTACTGCCAAAAAAAAAAGCAATTATTACTTGAATACAGTTCAGTGGGCCTGTCTTGCTCTGAGGAAGATGTTGTTGACTCCTTTTAATGATTCTAATGTTGTAGATAACAGTCAGCCTAACAAGGCCAGAAGTCAGAAAAGGAGGGAAATGAGGTGCAACAGTCCAGCTGGAGAGAACAGCTTCTTACTTGCAATAATACAAAAGATTTAAAAATCACAAGTTGGGAAAAAAAAAAAAAAAAACAACTAAACTAAAAAGAGAACTGTTTTCTCCACTAAGCCAGATTTAGATGTGTGTTGG